>NC_092733.1:41180913-41480913 GCF_047496885.1 Scyliorhinus torazame | reverse complement strand
TACTCGGTGTACTCCTGCACTGTTACTCGGTGTACTCCACACATCCAGCATTGTTACTCGGTGTACTCCACACGTCGAGCACTGTTACTCGGTGTACTCCAGCACTGTTACTCGGTGTACTCCAGCACTGTTACTCGGTGCACTCCAGCACTGTTACTCGGTGCACTCCAGTACCGTTACTCGGTGCACTCCAGCAGTATTACTCGGTGTACTCCAGCACTGTTACTCGGTGTACTCCAGCACTGTTACTGGGTGTACTCCAGCACTGTTACTCGGTGTACTCCAGCACTGTTACTCGGTGTACTCCAGCACTGTTACTCGGTGCAATCCGGCACCGTTACTCGGTGCACTCCGGCACTGTTACTCGGTGTATTCCGGCACTGTTACTCGGTGTACTCCGGCACCGTTACTCGGTGTACTCCGGCACCGTTTCTCGGTGTACTCCGGCACCGTTACTCGGTGTACTCCGGCACTGTTACTCGGTGTACTCCGGCACTGTAACTCGGTGTACTCCGACACCGTTACTCGGTGTACTCCGGCACCGTTTCTCGGTGTACTCCAGCACCGTTACTGGGTGTACTCCAGCACTGTTACTCGGTGTACTCCAGCACTGTTACTCGGTGTAGTCCAGCACCGTTACTCGGTGTACTCCAGCATTGTTACTCGGTGTACTCCAGCACTGTTACTCGGTGTACTCCAGCACTGTTACTCGGTGTACTCCAGCACTGTTACTGGGTGTACTCCAGCACTGTTTCTCGGTGTACTCCAGCACTGTTTCTCGGTGTACTCCAGCACTGTTACTCGGTGTTCTCCAGCACTGTTACTCGGTGTACTCCGGCACTGTTACTCGGTGTACTCCGGCACTGTAACTCGGTGTACTCCGGCACCGTTACTCGGTGTACTCCGGCACCGTTTCTCGGTGTACTCCAGCACCGTTACTGGGTGTACTCCAGCACTGTTACTCGGTGTACTCCAGCACTGTTACTCGGTGTAGTCCAGCACCGTTACTCGGTGTACTCCAACACTGTTACTCGGTGTACTCCAGCACTGTTACTCGGTGTACTCCAGCACTGTTACTCGGTGTACTCCAGCACTGTTACTGGGTGTACTCCAGCACTGTTTCTCGGTGTACTCCAGCACTGTTACTCGGTGTACTCCAGCACTGTTACTCGGTGTACTCCAGCACTGTTACTCGGTGCACTCCATACCTGTTACTCGGTGTGCTCCACACGTCCAGCACTGTTACTCGGTGTACTCCACACGTCCAGCACTGTTACTCGATTTACTCCAGCACTGTTTCTCGGTGTACTCCAGCACTGTTACTCGGTGTACTCCAGCACTGTTACTCGGTGTACTCCAGCACCGTTACTCGGTGTATTCCAGCACTGTTACTCGGTGTACTCCACACGTCCAGCACTGTTACTCGGTGTACTCCAGCACTGTTACTCGGTGTACTCCAAACGTCCAGCACTGTAACTCGGTGCATTCCAGCACTGTTACTCGGTGTACTCCAGCACCGTTACTCGGTATATTCCAGCACTGTTACTCGGTGTACTCCACACGTCCAGCACTGTTACTCGGTGTACTCCAGCACTGTTACTCGGTGTACTCCACACGTCCAACACTGTTACTCGGTGCATTCCAGCACTATTACTCGGTGCATTCCAGCACTGTTACTCGGTGTACTCCAGCACTGTTACTCTGTGTAGTCCAGCACTGTTACTCGGTGCACTCCAGCACTGTTACTCGGTGCACTCCAGCACTGTTACTCGGTGCACTCCAGCACTGTTACTCGGTGCATTCCTGCACTGTTGCTCGGTGTACTCCAGCACCGTTGCTCGGTGTACTCCAGCACCGTTACTGGGTGTACTCCAGCACTGTTACTCGGTGTACTCCAGCACTGTTACTCGGTGTACTCCAGCACTGTTACTCGGTGTACCCCAGCACTGTTACTCGGTGTACTCCAGCACTGTTACTCGGTGTACTCCTGCACTGTTACTCGGTGTACTCCTGCACTGTTACTCGGTGTACTCCACACATCCAGCATTGTTACTCGGTGTACTCCACACATCCAGCACTGTTACTCGGTGTACTCCAGCACCGTTACTCGGTGTACTCCAGCATTGTTACTCGGTGTACTCCACGCATCCAGCATTGTTACTCGGTGTATTCCAGCTCTGTTACTCGGTGTATTCCAGCACTGTTACTTGGTGTACTCCAGCACTGTTACACAGTGTACTCCACACGTCCAGCACTGTTACTCGGTGTACTCCAGCACTGTTTCTCGGTGTACTCCAGCACTGTTACTCGGTGTACTCCAGCACTGTTACTCGGTGTACTCCAGCACAGTTACTCGGTGTACTCCTGCACTGTTACTCGGTGTACTCCAGCACCGTTACTTGGTGTACTCCAGCACCGTTACTCGGTGAACTCCAGCACCGTTACTCGGTGTACTCCAGCACCGTTACTCGGTGCACTCCAGCAGTGTTACTCGGTGTACCCCAGCACTGTTACTCGGTGTACTCCAGCACTGTTACTCGGTGTACTCCAGCACTGTTACTCGGTGTACTCCAGCACTGTTCCTCAGTGTATTCCAGCACCGTTACTCGGTGTACTCGAGCACCGATACTCGGTGTATTCCAGCACCGTTACTCGGTGTACTCCAGCACTGTTACTCGGTGTACTCCGGCACTGTAACTCGGTGTACTCCGGCACCGTTTCTCGGTGTACTGCAGCACTGTTACTCGGTGTACTCCAGCACTGTTTATCGGTGTACTCCAGCACTGTTTCTCGGTGTACTCCAGCACTGTTACTCGGTGTATTCCAGCACTGTTACTCGATGCACTCCAGCACTGTCACTCGGTGTACTGCAGCACTGTTACTCGGTGTACTCCACACATCCAGCATTGTTACTCGGTGTACTCCACACATCCAGCACTGTTACTCGGTGTACTCCACACATCTAGCATTGCTACTCGGTGTACTCCACACATCCAACATTGTTACTCGGTGTACTCCACACATCCAGCACTGTTACTCGGTGTACTCCAGCACTGTTACTCGGTGTACACCGGCACTGTTACTCGGTGTACTCCAGCACTGTTACTCGGTGTACTCCACACATCTAGCATTGCTACTCGGTGTACTCCACACATCCAGCATTGTTACTCGGTGTATTCCAGCTCTGTTACTCGGTGTACTCCAGCACTGATACTCGGTGTACTCCACACATCCAGCGTTGTTACTCGGTGTACTCCAGCACTGTTACTCGGTGTACTCCACACGTCGAGCACTGTTACTCGGTGTACTCCAGCACTGTTACTCGGTGTACTCCAGCACTGTTACTCGGTGCACTCCAGCACTGTTACTCGGTGCACTCCAGCACTGTTACTCGGTGCACTCCAGTACCGTTACTCGGTGCACTCCAGCAGTATTACTCGGTGTACTCCAGCACTGTTACTCGGTGTACTCCAGCACTGTTACTGGGTGTACTCCAGCACTGTTACTCGGTGTACTCCAGCGCTGTTACTCGGTGTACTCCAGCACTGTTACTCGGTGTAGTCCAGCACTGTTACTCGGTGTACTCCTGCACTGTTACTCGGTGTACTCCACACATCCAGCATTGTTACTCGGTGTACTCCACACGTCGAGCACTGTTACTCGGTGTACTCCAGCACTGTTACTCGGTGTACTCCAGCACTGTTACTCGGTGCACTCCAGCACTGTTACTCGGTGCACTCCAGTACCGTTACTCGGTGCACTCCAGCAGTATTACTCGGTGTACTCCAGCACTGTTACTCGGTGTACTCCAGCACTGTTACTGGGTGTACTCCAGCTCTGTTACTCGGTGTACTCCAGCACTGTTACTCTGTGTACTCCAGCACTGTTACTCGGTGCAATCCGGCACCGTTACTCGGTGCACTCCGGCACTGTTACTCGGTGTATTCCGGCACTGTTACTCGGTGTACTCCGGCACCGTTACTCGGTGTACTCCGGCACCGTTTCTCGGTGTACTCCGGCACCGTTACTCGGTGTACTCCGGCACTGTTACTCGGTGTACTCCGGCACTGTAACTCGGTGTACTCCGACACCGTTACTCGGTGTACTCCGGCACCGTTTCTCGGTGTACTCCAGCACCGTTACTGGGTGTACTCCAGCACTGTTACTCGGTGTACTCCAGCACTGTTACTCGGTGTAGTCCAGCACCGTTACTCGGTGTACTCCAGCATTGTTACTCGGTGTACTCCAGCACTGTTACTCGGTGTACTCCAGCACTGTTACTCGGTGTACTCCAGCACTGTTACTGGGTGTACTCCAGCACTGTTTCTCGGTGTACTCCAGCACTGTTTCTCGGTGTACTCCAGCACTGTTACTCGGTGTTCTCCAGCACTGTTACTCGGTGTACTCCGGCACTGTTACTCGGTGTACTCCGGCACTGTAACTCGGTGTACTCCGGCACCGTTACTCGGTGTACTCCGGCACCGTTTCTCGGTGTACTCCAGCACCGTTACTGGGTGTACTCCAGCACTGTTACTCGGTGTACTCCAGCACTGTTACCCGGTGTAGTCCAGCACCGTTACTTGGTGTACTCCAACACTGTTACTCGGTGTACTCCAGCACTGTTACTCGGTGTACTCCAGCACTGTTACTCGGTGTACTCCAGCACTGTTACTGGGTGTACTCCAGCCCTGTTTCTCGGTGTACTCCAGCACTGTTACTCGGTGTACTCCAGCACTGTTACTCGGTGTACTCCAGCACTGTTACTCGGTGCACTCCATAACTGTTACTCGGTGTGCTCCACACGTCCAGCACTGTTACTCGGTGTATTCCACACGTCCAGCACTGTTACTCGATTTACTCCAGCACTGTTTCTCGGTGTACTCCAGCACTGTTACTCGGTGTACTCCAGCACTGTTACTCGGTGTACTCCAGCACCGTTACTCGGTGTATTCCAGCACTGTTACTCGGTGTACTCCACACGTCCAGCACTGTTACTCGGTGTACTCCAGCACTGTTACTCGGTGTACTCCAAACGTCCAGCACTGTAACTCGGTGCATTCCAGCACTGTTACTCGGTGTACTCCAGCACTGTTACTCGGTGTACTCCATACGTCCAGCACTGTTACTCGGTGTACTCCAGCACTGTTACTCGGTGTACTCCACACGTCCAACACTGTTACTCGGTGCATTCCAGCACTATTATTCGGTGCATTCCAGCACTGTTACTCGGTGTACTCCAGCACTGTTACTCTGTGTAGTCCAGCACTGTTACTCGGTGCACTCCAGCACTGTTACTCGGTGCACTCCAGCACTGTTACTCGGTGCACTCCAGCACTGTTACTCGGTGCATTCCAGCACTGTTGCTCGGTGTACTCCAGCACCGTTGCTCGGTGTACTCCAGCACCGTTACTGGGTGTACTCCAGCACTGTTACTCGGTGTACTCCAGCACTGTTACTCGGTGTACTCCAGCACTGTTACTCGGTGTACCCCAGCACTGTTACTCGGTGTACTCCAGCACTGTTACTCGGTGTACTCCTGCACTGTTACTCGGTGTACTCCTGCACTGTTACTCGGTGTACTCCACACATCCAGCATTGTTACTCGGTGTACTCCACACATCCAGCACTGTTACTCGGTGTACTCCAGCACCGTTACTCGGTGTACTCCAGCATTGTTACTCGGTGTACTCCACGCATCCAGCATTGTTACTCGGTGTATTCCAGCTCTGTTACTCGGTGTATTCCAGCACTGTTACTTGGTGTACTCCAGCACTGTTACTCGGTGTACTCCACACATGCAGCATTGTTACTCGGTGTACTCCAGCACTGTTACACAGTGTACTCCACACGTCCAGCACTGTTACTCGGTGTACTCCAGCACTGTTTCTCGGTGTACTCCAGCACTGTTACTCGGTGTACTCCAGCACTGTTACTCGGTGTACTCCAGCACAGTTACTCGGTGTACTCCTGCACTGTTACTCGGTGTACTCCAGCACCGTTACTTGGTGTACTCCAGCACCGTTACTCGGTGAACTCCAGCACCGTTACTCGGTGTACTCCAGCACCGTTACTCGGTGCACTCCAGCAGTGTTACTCGGTGTACTCCAGCACTGTTACTCGGTGTACTCCAGCACTGTTACTCGGTGTACTCCAGCACTGTTACTCGGTGTACTCCAGCACTGTTCCTCAGTGTATTCCAGCACCGTTACTCGGTGTACTCGAGCACCGATACTCGGTGTATTCCAGCACCGTTACTCGGTGTACTCCAGCACTGTTACTCGGTGTACTCCGGCACTGTAACTCGGTGTACTCCGGCACCGTTTCTCGGTGTACTGCAGCACTGTTACTCGGTGTACTCCAGCACTGTTTATCGGTGTACTCCAGCACTGTTTCTCGGTGTACTCCAGCACTGTTACTCGGTGTATTCCAGCACTGTTACTCGATGCACTCCAGCACTGTCACTCGGTGTACTGCAGCACTGTTACTCGGTGTACTCCACACATCCAGCATTGTTACTCGGTGTACTCCACACATCCAGCACTGTTACTCGGTGTACTCCACACATCTAGCATTGCTACTCGGTGTACTCCACACATCCAACATTGTTACTCGGTGTACTCCACACATCCAGCACTGTTACTCGGTGTACTCCAGCACTGTTACTCGGTGTACACCGGCACTGTTACTCGGTGTACTCCAGCACTGTTACTCGGTGTACTCCACACATCTAGCATTGCTACTCGGTGTACTCCACACATCCAGCATTGTTACTCGGTGTATTCCAGCTCTGTTACTCGGTGTACTCCAGCACTGATACTCGGTGTACTCCACACATCCAGCGTTGTTACTCGGTGTACTCCAGCACTGTTACTCGGTGTACTCCACACGTCGAGCACTGTTACTCGGTGTACTCCAGCACTGTTACTCGGTGTACTCCAGCACTGTTACTCGGTGCACTCCAGCACTGTTAGCCGGTGCACTCCAGTACCGTTACTCGGTGCACTCCAGCAGTATTACTCGGTGTACTCCAGCACTGTTACTCGGTGTACTCCAGCACTGTTACTGGGTGTACTCCAGCACTGTTACTCGGTGTACTCCAGCACTGTTACTCGGTGTACTCCAGCACTGTTACTCGGTGTAGTCCAGCACTGTTACTCGGTGTACTCCTGCACTGTTACTCGGTGTACTCCACACATCCAGCATTGTTACTCGGTGTACTCCACACATCCAGCACTGTTACTCGGTGTACTCCAGCACCGTTACTAGGTGTACTCCAGCATTGTTACTCGGTGTACTCCACACATCCAGCATTGTTACTCGGTGTATTCCAGCACTGTTACTCGGTGTATTCCAGCACTGTTACTCGGTGTACTCCAGCACTGTTACTCGGTGTACTCCACACATGCAGCATTGTTACTCGGTGTACTCCAGCACTGTTACACAGTGTACTCCACACGTCCAGCACTGTTACTCGGTGTACTCCAGCACTGTTTCTCGGTGTACTCCAGCACTGTTACTCGGTGTACTCCAGCACTGTTACTCGGTGGACTCCAGCACTGTTACTCGGTGTACTCCAGCACTGTTACTCGGAGTACTCCAGCACTGTTACTCGGTGTACTCCAGCACTGTTACTCGGTGCACTCCAGCACTGTTACTCGGTGTACTCCAGCACTGTTACTCGGTGTACTCCAGCACAGTTACTCGGTGTACTCCAGCACTGTTACTCGGTGTACTCCAGCACTGTTACTCGGTGTACTCCAGCACAGTTACTCGGTGTACTCCAGCACCGTTACTCGGTGTACTCCAGCACCGTTACTCGGTGTACTCCAGCACCGTTACTCGGTGTACTCCAGCACCGTTACTCGGTGTACTCCAGCACGGTTACTCGGTGTAATCCAGCACCGTTACTCGGTGCACTCCAGCACTGTTACTCGGTGTACTCCAGTACCGTTACTCGGTGCACTCCAGCAGTATTACTCGGTGTACTCCAGCACTGTTACTCGGTGTACTCCAGCACTGTTACTCGGTGTACTCCAGCACTGTTTCTCGGTGCACTCCAGCACTGTTACTGGGTGTACTCCAGCACTGTTACTCGGTGTACTCCAGCACTGTTACTCGGTGTACTCCAGCACTGTTACTCGGTGTAGTCCAGCACTGTTACTCGGTGTACTCCAGCACTGTTACTCGGTGTACTCCACACATCCAGCATTGTTACTCGGTGTACTCCACACATCCAGCACTGTTACTCGGTGTACTCCACACATCCAGCATGGTTACTCGGTGTACTCCACACATCCAGCATTGTTACTCGGTGTATTCCAGCTCTGTTACTCGGTGTATTCCAGCACTGTTACCTGGTGTACTCCAGCACTGTTACCCGGTGTACTCCACACATGCAGCATTGTTACTCGGTGTACTCCAGCACTGTTACTCAGTGTACTCCACAAGTCCAGCACTGTTACCCGGTGTACTCCAGCACTGTTTCTTGGTGTACTCCAGCACTGTTACTCGGTGTACTCCAGCACTGTTACTCGGTGTACTCCAGCACTGTTACTCGGTGTATTCCAGCACTGCTAATGTGTGTACTCCAGCACTATTACTCGGTGTACTCCAGCACTGTTACTCGGTGTACTCCGGCACTGTTATTCGTTGTACTCCGGCACTGTTATTCGGTGTACTCCGGCACTGTTACTCGGTGAACTCCGGCACTGTTACTCGGTGTACTCCGGCACTGTAACTCGGTGTACTCCGGCACCGTTGCTCGGTGTACTCCGGCACCGTTTCTCGGTGTACTCCAGCACCGTTACTGGGTGTACTCCAGCACTGTTACTCGGTGTAGTCCAGCACCGTTACTCGGTGTACTCCAGCACTGTTTCTCGGTGTACTCCAGCACTGTTGCACGGTGTACTCCAGCACGTTACTCGGTGTAGTCCAGCACCGTTACTCGGTGTACTCCAGCACTGTTACTCGGTGTACTCCAGCACTGTTACTCGGTGTACTCCAGCACTGTTACTGGGTGTACTCCAGCACTGTTTCTCGGTGTACTCCAGCACTGTTACTCGGTGTACTCCAGCACTGTTACTCGGTGTACTCCAGCACTGTTACTCGGTGTATTCCAGCACTGTTACTCGGTGTACTCCATAACTGTTACTCGGTGTGCTCCACACGTCCAGCACTGTTACTCGGTGTACTCCACACGTCCAGCACTGTTACTCGGTTTACTCCAGCACTGTTTCTCGGTGTACTCCAGCACTGTTACTCAGTGTACACCAGCACTGTTACTCGGTGTACTCCAGCACTGTTTACTCGGTGTACTCCAGCACCGTTACTCGGTGTATTCCAGCACTGTTACTCGGTGTACTCCACACGTCCAGCACTGTTACTCGGTGTACTCCAGCACTGTTACTCGGTGTACTCCAAACTTCCAGCACTGTAACTCGGTGCATTCCAGCACTGTTACTCGGTGTACTCCAGCACCGTTACTCGGTATATTCCAGCACAGTTACTCGGTGTACTCCACACGTCCAGCACTGTTACTCGGTGTACTCCAGCACTGTTACTCGGTGCACTCCACACGTCCAACACTGTTACTCGGTGCATTCCAGCACTATTACTCGGTGTACTCCAGCACTGTTACTCTGTGTACTCCAGCACTGTTACTCGGTGCACTCCAGCACTGTTACTCGGTGCACTCCAGCACTGTTACTCGGTGCACTCCAGCACTGTTACTCGGTGCATTCCAGCACCGTTGCTCGGTGTACTCCAGCACCGTTACTCGGTGTACTCCAGCACTGTTACTCGGTGTACTCCAGCACTGTTACTCGGTGTACTCCAGCACTGTTACTCGGTGTACCCCAGCACTGTTACTCGGTGTACTCCAGCACTGTTACTCGGTGTACTCCACACATGCAGCATTGTTACTCGGTGTACTCCAGCACTGTTACAAAGTGTACTCCACACGTCCAGCACTGTTACTCGGTGTACTCCAGCACTGTTTCTCGGTGTACTCCAGCACTGTTACTCGGTGTACTCCAGCACTGTTACTCGGTGGACTCCAGCACTGTTACTCGGTGTACTCCAGCACCGTTACTCGGTGTACTCCAGCACCGTTACTCGGTGTACTCCAGCACGGTTACTCGGTGTACTCCAGCACCGTTACTCGGTGCACTCCAGCACTGTTACTCGGTGTACTCCAGCACTGTTTATCGGTGTACTCCAGCACTGTTTCTCGGTGTACTCCAGCACTGTTACTCGGTGTATTCCAGCACTGTTACTCGATGCACTCCAGCACTGTCACTCGGTGTACTGCAGCACTGTTACTCGGTGTACTCCACACATCCAGCATTGTTACTCGGTGTACTCCACACATCCAGCACTGTTACTCGGTGTACTCCACACATCTAGCATTGCTACTCGGTGTACTCCACACATCCAACATTGTTACTCGGTGTACTCCACACATCCAGCACTGTTACTCGGTGTACTCCAGCACTGTTACTCGGTGTACACCGGCACTGTTACTCGGTGTACTCCAGCACTGTTACTCGGTGTACTCCACACATCTAGCATTGCTACTCGGTGTACTCCACACATCCAGCATTGTTACTCGGTGTATTCCAGCTCTGTTACTCGGTGTACTCCAGCACTGATACTCGGTGTACTCCACACATCCAGCGTTGTTACTCGGTGTACTCCAGCACTGTTACTCGGTGTACTCCACACGTCGAGCACTGTTACTCGGTGTACTCCAGCACTGTTACTCGGTGTACTCCAGCACTGTTACTCGGTGCACTCCAGCACTGTTACTCGGTGCACTCCAGCACTGTTACTCGGTGCACTCCAGTACCGTTACTCGGTGCACTCCAGCAGTATTACTCGGTGTACTCCAGCACTGTTACTCGGTGTACTCCAGCACTGTTACTGGGTGTACTCCAGCACTGTTACTCGGTGTACTCCAGCACTGTTACTCGGTGTACTCCAGCACTGTTACTCGGTGTAGTCCAGCACTGTTACTCGGTGTACTCCTGCACTGTTACTCGGTGTACTCCACACATCCAGCATTGTTACTCGGTGTACTCCACACGTCGAGCACTGTTACTCGGTGTACTCCAGCACTGTTACTCGGTGTACTCCAGCACTGTTACTCGGTGCACTCCAGCACTGTTACTCGGTGCACTCCAGTACCGTTACTCGGTGCACTCCAGCAGTATTACTCGGTGTACTCCAGCACTGTTACTCGGTGTACTCCAGCACTGTTACTGGGTGTACTCCAGCTCTGTTACTCGGTGTACTCCAGCACTGTTACTCTGTGTACTCCAGCACTGTTACTCGGTGCAATCCGGCACCGTTACTCGGTGCACTCCGGCACTGTTACTCGGTGTATTCCGGCACTGTTACTCGGTGTACTCCGGCACCGTTACTCGGTGTACTCCGGCACCGTTTCTCGGTGTACTCCGGCACCGTTACTCGGTGTACTCCGGCACTGTTACTCGGTGTACTCCGGCACTGTAACTCGGTGTACTCCGACACCGTTACTCGGTGTACTCCGGCACCGTTTCTCGGTGTACTCCAGCACCGTTACTGGGTGTACTCCAGCACTGTTACTCGGTGTACTCCAGCACTGTTACTCGGTGTAGTCCAGCACCGTTACTCGGTGTACTCCAGCATTGTTACTCGGTGTACTCCAGCACTGTTACTCGGTGTACTCCAGCACTGTTACTCGGTGTACTCCAGCACTGTTACTGGGTGTACTCCAGCACTGTTTCTCGGTGTACTCCAGCACTGTTTCTCCGTGTACTCCAGCACTGTTACTCGGTGTTCTCCAGCACTGTTACTCGGTGTACTCCGGCACTGTTACTCGGTGTACTCCGGCACTGTAACTCGGTGTACTCCGGCACCGTTACTCGGTGTACTCCGGCACCGTTTCTCGGTGTACTCCAGCACCGTTACTGGGTGTACTCCAGCACTGTTACTCGGTGTACTCCAGCACTGTTACCCGGTGTAGTCCAGCACCGTTACTTGGTGTACTCCAACACTGTTACTCGGTGTACTCCAGCACTGTTACTCGGTGTACTCCAGCACTGTTACTCGGTGTACTCCAGCACTGTTACTGGGTGTACTCCAGCCCTGTTTCTCGGTGTACTCCAGCACTGTTACTCGGTGTACTCCAGCACTGTTACTCGGTGTACTCCAGCACTGTTACTCGGTGCACTCCATAACTGTTACTCGGTGTGCTCCACACGTCCAGCACTGTTACTCGGTGTATTCCACACGTCCAGCACTGTTACTCGATTTACTCCAGCACTGTTTCTCGGTGTACTCCAGCACTGTTACTCGGTGTACTCCAGCACTGTTACTCGGTGTACTCCAGCACCGTTACTCGGTGTATTCCAGCACTGTTACTCGGTGTACTCCACACGTCCAGCACTGTTACTCGGTGTACTCCAGCACTGTTACTCGGTGTACTCCAAACGTCCAGCACTGTAACTCGGTGCATTCCAGCACTGTTACTCGGTGTACTCCAGCACCGTTACTCGGTATATTCCAGCACTGTTACTCGGTGTACTCCATACGTCCAGCACTGTTACTCGGTGTACTCCAGCACTGTTACTCGGTGTACTCCACACGTCCAACACTGTTACTCGGTGCATTCCAGCACTATTATTCGGTGCATTCCAGCACTGTTACTCGGTGTACTCCAGCACTGTTACTCTGTGTAGTCCAGCACTGTTACTCGGTGCACTCCAGCACTGTTACTCGGTGCACTCCAGCACTGTTACTCGGTGCACTCCAGCACTGTTACTCGGTGCATTCCAGCACTGTTGCTCGGTGTACTCCAGCACCGTTGCTCGGTGTACTCCAGCACCGTTACTGGGTGTACTCCAGCACTGTTACTCGGTGTACTCCAGCACTGTTACTCGGTGTACTCCAGCACTGTTACTCGGTGTACCCCAGCACTGTTACTCGGTGTACTCCAGCACTGTTACTCGGTGTACTCCTGCACTGTTACTCGGTGTACTCCTGCACTGTTACTCGGTGTACTCCACACATCCAGCATTGTTACTCGGTGTACTCCACACATCCAGCACTGTTACTCGGTGTACTCCAGCACCGTTACTCGGTGTACTCCAGCATTGTTACTCGGTGTACTCCACGCATCCAGCATTGTTACTCGGTGTATTCCAGCTCTGTTACTCGGTGTATTCCAGCACTGTTACTTGGTGTACTCCAGCACTGTTACTCGGTGTACTCCACACATGCAGCATTGTTACTCGGTGTACTCCAGCACTGTTACACAGTGTACTCCACACGTCCAGCACTGTTACTCGGTGTACTCCAGCACTGTTTCTCGGTGTACTCCAGCACTGTTACTCGGTGTACTCCAGCACTGTTACTCGGTGTACTCCAGCACAGTTACTCGGTGTACTCCTGCACTGTTACTCGGTGTACTCCAGCACCGTTACTTGGTGTACTCCAGCACCGTTACTCGGTGAACTGCAGCACCGTTACTCGGTGTACTCCAGCACCGTTACTCGGTGCACTCCAGCAGTGTTACTCGGTGTACTCCAGCACTGTTACTCGGTGTACTCCAGCACTGTTACTCGGTGTACTCCAGCACTGTTACTCGGTGTACTCCAGCACTGTTCCTCAGTGTATTCCAGCACCGTTACTCGGTGTACTCGAGCACCGATACTCGGTGTATTCCAGCACCGTTACTCGGTGTACTCCAGCACTGTTACTCGGTGTACTCCGGCACTGTAACTCGGTGTACTCCGGCACCGTTTCTCGGTGTACTGCAGCACTGTTACTCGGTGTACTCCAGCACTGTTTATCGGTGTACTCCAGCACTGTTTCTCGGTGTACTCCAGCACTGTTACTCGGTGTATTCCAGCACTGTTACTCGATGCACTCCAGCACTGTCACTCGGTGTACTGCAGCACTGTTACTCGGTGTACTCCACACATCCAGCATTGTTACTCGGTGTACTCCACACATCCAGCACTGTTACTCGGTGTACTCCACACATCTAGCATTGCTACTCGGTGTACTCCACACATCCAACATTGTTACTCGGTGTACTCCACACATCCAGCACTGTTACTCGGTGTACTCCAGCACTGTTACTCGGTGTACACCGGCACTGTTACTCGGTGTACTCCAGCACTGTTACTCGGTGTACTCCACACATCTAGCATTGCTACTCGGTGTACTCCACACAGCCAGCATTGTTACTCGGTGTATTCCAGCTCTGTTACTCGGTGTACTCCAGCACTGATACTCGGTGTACTCCACACATCCAGCGTTGTTACTCGGTGTACTCCAGCACTGTTACTCGGTGTACTCCACACGTCGAGCACTGTTACTCGGTGTACTCCAGCACTGTTACTCGGTGTACTCCAGCACTGTTACTCGGTGCACTCCAGCACTGTTAGCCGGTGCACTCCAGTACCGTTACTCGGTGCACTCCAGCAGTATTACTCGGTGTACTCCAGCACTGTTACTCGGTGTACTCCAGCACTGTTACTGGGTGTACTCCAGCACTGTTACTCGGTGTACTCCAGCACTGTTACTCGGTGTACTCCAGCACTGTTACTCGGTGTAGTCCAGCACTGTTACTCGGTGTACTCCTGCACTGTTACTCGGTGTACTCCACACATCCAGCATTGTTACTCGGTGTACTCCACACATCCAGCACTGTTACTCGGTGTACTCCAGCACCGTTACTAGGTGTACTCCAGCATTGTTACTCGGTGTACTCCACACATCCAGCATTGTTACTCGGTGTATTCCAGCACTGTTACTCGGTGTATTCCAGCACTGTTACTCGGTGTACTCCAGCACTGTTACTCGGTGTACTCCACACATGCAGCATTGTTACTCGGTGTACTCCAGCACTGTTACACAGTGTACTCCACACGTCCAGCACTGTTACTCGGTGTACTCCAGCACTGTTTCTCGGTGTACTCCAGCACTGTTACTCGGTGTACTCCAGCACTGTTACTCGGTGGACTCCAGCACTGTTACTCGGTGTACTCCAGCACTGTTACTCGGAGTACTCCAGCACTGTTACTCGGTGTACTCCAGCACTGTTACTCGGTGCACTCCAGCACTGTTACTCGGTGTACTCCAGCACTGTTACTCGGTGTACTCCAGCACAGTTACTCGGTGTACTCCAGCACTGTTACTCGGTGTACTCCAGCACTGTTACTCGGTGTACTCCAGCACAGTTACTCGGTGTACTCCAGCACCGTTACTCGGTGTACTCCAGCACCGTTACTCGGTGTACTCCAGCACCGTTACTCGGTGTACTCCAGCACCGTTACTCGGTGTACTCCAGCACGGTTACTCGGTGTACTCCAGCACCGTTACTCGGTGCACTCCAGCACTGTTACTCGGTGTACTCCAGTACCGTTACTCGGTGCACTCCAGCAGTATTACTCGGTGTACTCCAGCACTGTTACTCGGTGTACTCCAGCACTGTTACTCGGTGTACTCCAGCACTGTTTCTCGGTGCACTCCAGCACTGTTACTGGGTGTACTCCAGCACTGTTACTCGGTGTACTCCAGCACTGTTACTCGGTGTACTCCAGCACTGTTACTCGGTGTAGTCCAGCACTGTTACTCGGTGTACTCCAGCACTGTTACTCGGTGTACTCCACACATCCAGCATTGTTACTCGGTGTACTCCACACATCCAGCACTGTTACTCGGTGTACTCCACACATCCAGCATGGTTACTCGGTGTACTCCACACATCCAGCATTGTTACTCGGTGTATTCCAGCTCTGTTACTCGGTGTATTCCAGCACTGTTACCTGGTGTACTCCAGCACTGTTACCCGGTGTACTCCACACATGCAGCATTGTTACTCGGTGTACTCCAGCACTGTTACTCAGTGTACTCCACAAGTCCAGCACTGTTACCCGGTGTACTCCAGCACTGTTTCTTGGTGTACTCCAGCACTGTTACTCGGTGTACTCCAGCACTGTTACTCGGTGTACTCCAGCACTGTTACTCGGTGTATTCCAGCACTGCTAATGTGTGTACTCCAGCACTATTACTCGGTGTACTCCAGCACTGTTACTCGGTGTACTCCGGCACTGTTATTCGTTGTACTCCGGCACTGTTATTCGGTGTACTCCGGCACTGTTACTCGGTGAACTCCGGCACTGTTACTCGGTGTACTCCGGCACTGTAACTCGGTGTACTCCGGCACCGTTGCTCGGTGTACTCCGGCACTGTTACTCGGTGTACTCCACACATCTAGCATTGCTACTCGGTGTACTCCACACAGCCAGCATTGTTACTCGGTGTATTCCAGCTCTGTTACTCGGTGTACTCCAGCACTGATACTCGGTGTACTCCACACATCCAGCGTTGTTACTCGGTGTACTCCAGCACTGTTACTCGGTGTACTCCACACGTCGAGCACTGTTACTCGGTGTACTCCAGCACTGTTACTCGGTGTACTCCAGCACTGTTACTCGGTGCACTCCAGCACTGTTAGCCGGTGCACTCCAGTACCGTTACTCGGTGCACTCCAGCAGTATTACTCGGTGTACTCCAGCACTGTTACTCGGTGTACTCCAGCACTGTTACTGGGTGTACTCCAGCACTGTTACTCGGTGTACTCCAGCACTGTTACTCGGTGTACTCCAGCACTGTTACTCGGTGTAGTCCAGCACTGTTACTCGGTGTACTCCTGCACTGTTACTCGGTGTACTCCACACATCCAGCATTGTTACTCGGTGTACTCCACACATCCAGCACTGTTACTCGGTGTACTCCAGCACCGTTACTAGGTGTACTCCAGCATTGTTACTCGGTGTACTCCACACATCCAGCATTGTTACTCGGTGTATTCCAGCACTGTTACTCGGTGTATTCCAGCACTGTTACTCGGTGTACTCCAGCACTGTTACTCGGTGTACTCCACACATGCAGCATTGTTACTCGGTGTACTCCAGCACTGTTACACAGTGTACTCCACACGTCCAGCACTGTTACTCGGTGTACTCCAGCACTGTTTCTCGGTGTACTCCAGCACTGTTACTCGGTGTACTCCAGCACTGTTACTCGGTGGACTCCAGCACTGTTACTCGGTGTACTCCAGCACTGTTACTCGGAGTACTCCAGCACTGTTACTCGGTGTACTCCAGCACTGTTACTCGGTGCACTCCAGCACTGTTACTCGGTGTACTCCAGCACTGTTACTCGGTGTACTCCAGCACAGTTACTCGGTGTACTCCAGCACTGTTACTCGGTGTACTCCAGCACTGTTACTCGGTGTACTCCAGCACAGTTACTCGGTGTACTCCAGCACCGTTACTCGGTGTACTCCAGCACCGTTACTCGGTGTACTCCAGCACCGTTACTCGGTGTACTCCAGCACCGTTACTCGGTGTACTCCAGCACCGTTACTCGGTGTACTCCAGCACCGTTACTCGGTGCACTCCAGCACTGTTACTCGGTGTACTCCAGTACCGTTACTCGGTGCACTCCAGCAGTATTACTCGGTGTACTCCAGCACTGTTACTCGGTGTACTCCAGCACTGTTACTCGGTGTACTCCAGCACTGTTTCTCGGTGCACTCCAGCACTGTTACTGGGTGTACTCCAGCACTGTTACTCGGTGTACTCCAGCACTGTTACTCGGTGTACTCCAGCACTGTTACTCGGTGTAGTCCAGCACTGTTACTCGGTGTACTCCAGCACTGTTACTCGGTGTACTCCACACATCCAGCATTGTTACTCGGTGTACTCCACACATCCAGCACTGTTACTCGGTGTACTCCACACATCCAGCATGGTTACTCGGTGTACTCCACACATCCAGCATTGTTACTCGGTGTATTCCAGCTCTGTTACTCGGTGTATTCCAGCACTGTTACCTGGTGTACTCCAGCACTGTTACCCGGTGTACTCCACACATGCAGCATTGTTACTCGGTGTACTCCAGCACTGTTACTCAGTGTACTCCACAAGTCCAGCACTGTTACCCGGTGTACTCCAGCACTGTTTCTTGGTGTACTCCAGCACTGTTACTCGGTGTACTCCAGCACTGTTACTCGGTGTACTCCAGCACTGTTACTCGGTGTATTCCAGCACTGCTAATGTGTGTACTCCAGCACTATTACTCGGTGTACTCCAGCACTGTTACTCGGTGTACTCCGGCACTGTTATTCGTTGTACTCCGGCACTGTTATTCGGTGTACTCCGGCACTGTTACTCGGTGAACTCCGGCACTGTTACTCGGTGTACTCCGGCACTGTAACTCGGTGTACTCCGGCACCGTTGCTCGGTGTACTCCGGCACCGTTTCTCGGTGTACTCCAGCACCGTTACTGGGTGTACTCCAGCACTGTTACTCGGTGTAGTCCAGCACCGTTACTCGGTGTACTCCAGCACTGTTTCTCGGTGTACTCCAGCACTGTTGCACGGTGTACTCCAGCACGTTACTCGGTGTAGTCCAGCACCGTTACTCGGTGTACTCCAGCACTGTTACTCGGTGTACTCCAGCACTGTTACTCGGTGTACTCCAGCACCGTTACTGGGTGTACTCCAGCACTGTTACTCGGTGTACTCCAGCACTGTTACTCGGTGTACTCCAGCACTGTTACTCGGTGTAGTCCAGCACTGTTACTCGGTGTACTCCTGCACTGTTACTCGGTGTACTCCACACATCCAGCATTGTTACTCGGTGTACTCCACACATCCAGCACTGTTACTCGGTGTACTCCAGCACCGTTACTAGGTGTACTCCAGCATTGTTACTCGGTGTACTCCACACATCCAGCATTGTTACTCGGTGTATTCCAGCACTGTTACTCGGTGTATTCCAGCACTGTTACTCGGTGTACTCCAGCACTGTTACTCGGTGTACTCCACACATGCAGCATTGTTACTCGGTGTACTCCAGCACTGTTACACAGTGTACTCCACACGTCCAGCACTGTTACTCGGTGTACTCCAGCACTGTTTCTCGGTGTACTCCAGCACTGTTACTCGGTGTACTCCAGCACTGTTACTCGGTGGACTCCAGCACTGTTACTCGGTGTACTCCAGCACTGTTACTCGGAGTACTCCAGCACTGTTACTCGGTGTACTCCAGCACTGTTACTCGGTGCACTCCAGCACTGTTACTCGGTGTACTCCAGCACTGTTACTCGGTGTACTCCAGCACAGTTACTCGGTGTACTCCAGCACTGTTACTCGGTGTACTCCAGCACTGTTACTCGGTGTACTCCAGCACAGTTACTCGGTGTACTCCAGCACCGTTACTCGGTGTACTCCAGCACCGTTACTCGGTGTACTCCAGCACCGTTACTCGGTGTACTCCAGCACCGTTACTCGGTGTACTCCAGCACCGTTACTCGGTGTACTCCAGCACCGTTACTCGGTGCACTCCAGCACTGTTACTCGGTGTACTCCAGTACCGTTACTCGGTGCACTCCAGCAGTATTACTCGGTGTACTCCAGCACTGTTACTCGGTGTACTCCAGCACTGTTACTCGGTGTACTCCAGCACTGTTTCTCGGTGCACTCCAGCACTGTTACTGGGTGTACTCCAGCACTGTTACTCGGTGTACTCCAGCACTGTTACTCGGTGTACTCCAGCACTGTTACTCGGTGTAGTCCAGCACTGTTACTCGGTGTACTCCAGCACTGTTACTCGGTGTACTCCACACATCCAGCATTGTTACTCGGTGTACTCCACACATCCAGCACTGTTACTCGGTGTACTCCACACATCCAGCATGGTTACTCGGTGTACTCCACACATCCAGCATTGTTACTCGGTGTATTCCAGCTCTGTTACTCGGTGTATTCCAGCACTGTTACCTGGTGTACTCCAGCACTGTTACCCGGTGTACTCCACACATGCAGCATTGTTACTCGGTGTACTCCAGCACTGTTACTCAGTGTACTCCACAAGTCCAGCACTGTTACCCGGTGTACTCCAGCACTGTTTCTTGGTGTACTCCAGCACTGTTACTCGGTGTACTCCAGCACTGTTACTCGGTGTACTCCAGCACTGTTACTCGGTGTATTCCAGCACTGCTAATGTGTGTACTCCAGCACTATTACTCGGTGTACTCCAGCACTGTTACTCGGTGTACTCCGGCACTGTTATTCGTTGTACTCCGGCACTGTTATTCGGTGTACTCCGGCACTGTTACTCGGTGAACTCCGGCACTGTTACTCGGTGTACTCCGGCACTGTAACTCGGTGTACTCCGGCACCGTTGCTCGGTGTACTCCGGCACCGTTTCTCGGTGTACTCCAGCACCGTTACTGGGTGTACTCCAGCACTGTTACTCGGTGTAGTCCAGCACCGTTACTCGGTGTACTCCAGCACTGTTTCTCGGTGTACTCCAGCACTGTTGCACGGTGTACTCCAGCACGTTACTCGGTGTAGTCCAGCACCGTTACTCGGTGTACTCCAGCACTGTTACTCGGTGTACTCCAGCACTGTTACTCGGTGTACTCCAGCACTGTTACTGGGTGTACTCCAGCACTGTTTCTCGGTGTACTCCAGCACTGTTACTCGGTGTACTCCAGCACTGTTACTCGGTGTACTCCAGCACTGTTACTCGGTGTATTCCAGCACTGTTACTCGGTGTACTCCATAACTGTTACTCGGTGTGCTCCACACGTCCAGCACTGTTACTCGGTGTACTCCACACGTCCAGCACTGTTACTCGGTTTACTCCAGCACTGTTTCTCGGTGTACTCCAGCACTGTTACTCAGTGTACACCAGCACTGTTACTCGGTGTACTCCAGCACTGTTTACTCGGTGTACTCCAGCACCGTTACTCGGTGTATTCCAGCACTGTTACTCGGTGTACTCCACACGTCCAGCACTGTTACTCGGTGTACTCCAGCACTGTTACTCGGTGTACTCCAAACGTCCAGCACTGTAACTCGGTGCATTCCAGCACTGTTACTCGGTGTACTCCAGCACCGTTACTCGGTATATTCCAGCACAGTTACTCGGTGTACTCCACACGTCCAGCACTGTTACTCGGTGTACTCCAGCACTGTTACTCGGTGCACTCCACACGTCCAACACTGTTACTCGGTGCATTCCAGCACTATTACTCGGTGTACTCCAGCACTGTTACTCTGTGTACTCCAGCACTGTTACTCGGTGCACTCCAGCACTGTTACTCGGTGCACTCCAGCACTGTTACTCGGTGCACTCCAGCACTGTTACTCGGTGCATTCCAGCACCGTTGCTCGGTGTACTCCAGCACCGTTACTCGGTGTACTCCAGCACTGTTACTCGGTGTACTCCAGCACTGTTACTCGGTGTACTCCAGCACTGTTACTCGGTGTACCCCAGCACTGTTACTCGGTGTACTCCAGCACTGTTACTCGGTGTACTCCACACATGCAGCATTGTTACTCGGTGTACTCCAGCACTGTTACAAAGTGTACTCCACACGTCCAGCACTGTTACTCGGTGTACTCCAGCACTGTTTCTCGGTGTACTCCAGCACTGTTACTCGGTGTACTCCAGCACTGTTACTCGGTGGACTCCAGCACTGTTACTCGGTGTACTCCAGCACCGTTACTCGGTGTACTCCAGCACCGTTACTCGGTGTACTCCAGCACGGTTTCTCGGTGTACTCCAGCACCGTTACTCGGTGCACTCCAGCACTGTTACTCGGTGTACTCCAGTACCGTTACTCGGTGCACTCCAGCAGTATTACTCGGTGTACTCCAGCACTGTTTCTCGGTGCACTCCAGCACTGTTACTCGGTGTAGTCCAGCACTGTTACTCGGTGTACTCCAGCACTGTTACTCGGTGTACTCCACACATCCAGCATTGTTACTCGGTGTACTCCACACATCCAGCACTGTTACTCGGTGTACTCCACACATCCAGCATGGTTACTCGGTGTACTCCACACATCCAGCATTGTTACTCGGTGTATTCCAGCTCTGTTACTCGGTGTATTCCAGCACTGTTACCTGGTGTACTCCAGCACTGTTACTCGGTGTACTCCACACATGCAGCATTGTTACTCGGTGTACTCCAGCACTGTTACTCAGTGTACTCCACGAGTCCAGCACTGTTACTCGGTGTACTCCAGCACTGTTACTCGGTGTACTCCAGCACTGTTACTCGGTGTATTCCAGCACTGCTAATGTGTGTACTCCAGCACTATTACTCAGTGTACTCCAGCACTGTTACTCGGTGTACTCCGGCACCGTTACTCGGTGCAATCCGGCACCGTTACTCGGTGCACTCCGGCACTGTTACTCGGTGTATTCCGGCACTGTTACTCGGTGTACTCCGGCACCGTTTCTCGGTGTACTCAGGCACTGTTACTCGGTGTACTCCGGCACCGTTACTCGGTGTACTCCGGCACCGTTTCTCGGTGTACTCCAGCACTGTTACTCGGTGTACTCCGGCACTGTTATTCGGTGTACTCCGGCACTGTTATTCGGTGTACTCCGGCACTGTTACTCGGTGTACTCCGGCACTGTTACTCGGTGTACTCCGGCACTGTAACTCGGTGTACTCCGGCACCGTTGCTCGGTGTACTCCGGCACCGTTTCTCGGTGTACTCCAGCACCGTTACTGGGTGTACTCCAGCACTGTTACTCGGTGTAGTCCAGCACCGTTACTCGGTGTACTCCAGCACTGTTTCTCGGTGTACTCCAGCACTGTTGCACGGTGTACTCCAGCACGTTACTCGGTGTAGTCCAGCACCGTTACTCGGTGTACTCCAGCACTGTTACTCGGTGTACTCCAGCACTGTTACTCGGTGTACTCCAGCACTGTTACTGGGTGTACTCCAGCACTGTTTCTCGGTGTACTCCAGCACTGTTACTCGGTGTACTCCAGCACTGTTACTCGGTGTATTCCAGCACTGTTACTCGGTGTACTCCATAACTGTTACTCGGTGTGCTCCACACGTCCAGCACTGTTACTCGGTGTACTCCACACGTCCAGCACTGTTACTCGGTTTACTCCAGCACTGTTTCTCGGTGTACTCCAGCACTGTTACTCGGTGTACTCCAGCACTGTTTACTCGGTGTACTCCAGCACCGTTACTCGGTGTATTCCAGCACTGTTACTCGGTGTACTCCACACGTCCAGCACTGTTACTCGGTGTACTCCAGCACTGTTACTCGGTGTACTCCAAACGTCCAGCACTGTAACTCGGTGCATTCCAGCACCGTTACTCGGTGTACTCCAGCACCGTTACTCGGTATATTCCAGCACTGTTACTCGGTGTACTCCACACGTCCAGCACTGTTACTCGGTGTACTCCAGCACTGTTACTCGGTGTACTCCACACGTCCAACACTGTTACTCGGTGCATTCCAGCACTATTACTCGGTGCATTCCAGCACTGTTACTCGGTGTACTCCAGCACTGTTACTCTGTGTACTCCAGCACTGTTACTCGGTGCACTCCAGCACTGTTACTCGGTGCACTCCAGCACTGTTAATCGGTGCACTCCAGCACTGTTACTCGGTGCATTCCAGCACCGTTGCTCGGTGTACTCCAGCACCGTTACTCGGTGTACTCCAGCACTGTTACTCGGTGTACTCCAGCACTGTTACTCGGTGTACTCCAGCACTGTTACTCGGTGTACCCCAGCACAGTTACTCGGTGTACTCCAGCACTGTTACTCGGTGTACTCCAGCACTGTTACTCGGTGTACTCCTGCACTGTTACTCGGTGTACTCCACACATCCAGCATTGTTACTCGGTGTACTCCACACATCCAGCACTTTTACTCGATGTACTCCAGCACCGTTACTCGGTGTACTCCAGCATTGTTACTCGGTGTACTCCACACATGCAGCATTGTTACTCGGTGTACTCCAGCACTGTTACACAGTGTACTCCACACGTCCAGCACTGTTACTCGGTGTACTCCAGCACTGTTTCTCGGTGTACTCCAGCACTGTTACTCGGTGTACTCCAGCACTGTTACTCGGTGAACTCCAGCACTGTTACTCGGTGTACTCCAGCACTGTTTCTCGGTGCACTCCAGCACTGTAACTGGGTGTACCCCAGCACTGTTACTCGGTGTACTCCAGCACCGTTACTCGGTGTACTCCAGCACTGTTACTCGGTGTAGTCCAGCACTGTTACTCGGTGTACTCCAGCACTGTTACTCGGTGTACTCCTGCACTGTTACTCGGTGTACTCTAGCACTGTTACTCGGTGTACTCCACACATCAAGCATTGTTACTCGGTGTACTCCACACATCCAGCACTGTTACTCGGTGTACTCCAGCACCGTTACTCGGTGTACTCCAGCATTGTTACTCGGTGTACTCCACACATCCAGCATTGTTATTCGGTGTATTCCAGCTCTGTTACTCGGTGTATTCCAGCACTGTTACCTGGTGTACTCCAGCACTGTTACTCGGTGTACTCCACACATGCAGCATTGTTACTCGGTGTACTCCAGCACTGTTACTCAGTGTACTCCACACGTCCAGCACTGTTACTCGGTGCACTCCAGCACTGTTTCTCGGTGTACTCCAGCACTGTTACTCGGTGTACTCCAGCAGTGTTACTCGGTGTACTCCAGCATTGCTAACGGGTGTACTCCAGCACTATTACTCGGTGTACTCCGGCACTGTTACTCGGTGTACTCCGGCACTGTTACTCGGTGTACTCCGGCACTGTTATTCGGTGTACTCCAGCACTGCTAATCGGTGTACTCCAGCACCGTTACTCGGTGTACTCCAGCACTATTACTCGGTGTACTCCGGCACTGTTACTCAGTGTACTCCGGCACTGTTACTCGGTGTACTCCGGCACTGTTATTCGGTGTACTCCAGCACTGTTACTCGGTGCACTCCGGCACCGTTACTCGGTGCACTCCAGCACTGTTACTCGGTGTACTCCGGCACTGTTACTCGGTGTACTCCACACGTCCAGCACTGTTACTCGGTGTACTCCAGCACTGTTACTCGGTGTACTCCAAACGTCCAGCACTGTAACTCGGTGCATTCCAGCACTGTTACTCGGTGTACTCCAGCACCGTTACTCGGTATATTCCAGCACTGTTACTCGGTGTACTCCACACGTCCAGCACTGTTACTCGGTGTACTCCAGCACTGTTACTCGGTGTACTCCACACGTCCAACACTGTTACTCGGTGCATTCCAGCACTATTACTCGGTGCATTCCAGCACTGTTACTCGGTGTACTCCAGCACTGTTACTCTGTGTACTCCAGCACTGTTACTCGGTGCACTCCAGCACTGTTACTCGGTGCACTCCAGCACTGTTACTCGGTGCACTCCAGCACTGTTACTCGGTGCACTCCAGCACTGTTACTCGGTGCATTCCAGCACCGTTGCTCGGTGTACTCCAGCACCGTTACTCGGTGTACTCCAGCACTGTTACTCGGTGTACTCCAGCACTGTTACTCGGTGTACTCCAGCACTGTTACTCGGTGTACCCCAGCACTGTTACTCGGTGTACTCCAGCACTGTTACTCGGTGTACTCCAGCACTGTTACTCGGTGTACTCCTGCACTGTTACTCGGTGTACTCCACACATCCAGCATTGTTACTCGGTGTACTCCACACATCCAGCACTTTTACTCGATGTACTCCAGCACCGTTACTCGGTGTACTCCAGCAATGTTACTCGGTGTACTCCACACATGCAGCATTGTTACTCGGTGTACTCCAGCACTGTTTCTCGGTGTACTCCAGCACTGTTACTCGGTGTACTCCAGCACTGTTACTCGGTGAACTCCAGCACTGTTACTCGGTGTACTCCAGCACTGTTTCTCGGTGCACTCCAGCACTGTAACTGGGTGTACCCCAGCACTGTTACTCGGTGTACTCCAGCACCGTTACTCGGTGTACTCCAGCACTGTTACTCGGTGTAGTCCAGCACTGTTACTCGGTGTACTCCAGCCCTGTTACTCGGTGTACTCCTGCACTGTTACTCGGTGTACTCCAGCACTGTTACTCGGTGTACTCCACACATCAAGCATTGTTACTCGGTGTACTCCACACATCCAGCACTGTTACTCGGTGTACTCCAGCAGCGTTACTCGGTGTACTCCAGCATTGTTACTCGGTGTACTCCACACATCCAGCATTGTTATTCGGTGTATTCCAGCTCTGTTACTCGGTGTATTCCAGCACTGTTACCTGGTGTACTCCAGCACTGTTACTCGGTGTACTCCACACATGCAGCATTGTTACTCGGTGTACTCCAGCACTGTTACTCAGTGTACTCCACACGTCCAGCACTGTTACTCGGTGTACTCCAGCACTGTTTCTCGGTGTACTCCAGCACTGTTACTCGGTGTACTCCAGCAGTGTTACTCGGTGTACTCCAGCATTGCTAACGGGTGTACTCCAGCACTATTACTCGGTGTACTCCGGCACTGTTACTCGGTGTACTCCGGCACTGTTACTCGGTGTACTCCGGCACTGTTATTCGGTGTACTCCAGCACTGCTAATCGGTGTACTCCAGCACCGTTACTCGGTGTACTCCAGCACTATTACTCGGTGTACTCCGGCACTGTTACTCAGTGTACTCCGGCACTGTTACTCGGTGTACTCCGGCACTGTTATTCGGTGTACTCCAGCACTGTTACTCGGTGCACTCCGGCACCGTTACTCGGTGCACTCCAGCACTGTTACTCGGTGTACTCCGGCACTGTTACTCGGTGTACTCCGGCACTGTTACTCGGTGTACTCCGGCACTGTTATTCGGTGTACTCCAGCACTGTTACTCGGTGCACTCCAGCACTGTTACTCGGTGTACTCCAGCACTGTTACTCAGTGTACTCCGGCACTGTTATTCGGTGTACTCCGGCACCGTTACTCGGTGCACTCCGCCACTGTTACTCGGTGTATTCCGGCACTGTTACTCGGTGTACTCCGGCACTGTTATTCGGTGTACTCCGGCACCGTTACTCGGTGTATTCCACACGTCCAGCACCGTTACTTGGTGTATTCCAGCACCGTTTCTCGGTGTACTCCAGCACTGTTACTCGGTGTACTCCGGCACTGTTATTCGGTGTACTCCGGCACTGTTACTCGGTGTACTCCGGCACCGTTTCTCGGTGTACTCCAGCACCGTTACTGGGTGTACTCCAGCACTGTTACTCGGTGTACTCCAGCACTGTTTCTCGGTGTACTCCAGCACTGTTTCTCGGTGTACTCCAGCACCGTTACTCGGTGTAGTCCAGCACTGTTACTCGGTGTACTCCAGCATTGTTACTCGGTGTACTCCAGCACTGTTACTCGGTGTACTCCAGCACTGTTTCTCGGTGTACTCCAGCACTGTTACTCGGTGTACTCCAGCTCTGTTACTCGGTGTACTCCAGCACTGTTACTCGGTGTACTCCAGCATTGTTACTCGGTGTACTCCACGCTTCCAGCACTGTTACTCGGTGTACTCCAGCACCGTTACTCTGTGTACTCCAGCATTGTTACTCGGTGAACTCCACACATCCAGCATTGTTACTCGGTGTACTCGACACATCCAGCACTGTTATTCGGTGTACTCCGGCACTGTAACTCTGTGTACTCCAGCACTGTTACTTGGTGTACTCCAGCACCGTTACTCGGTGTACTCCAGCATTGATACTCGGTGTACTCCACACATCCAGCATTGTTACTCGGTGTATTCCAGCACTGTTACTCGGTGTATTCCAGCACTGTTACTCGGTGTATTCCAGCACTGTTACTCGGTGTACTCCATAACTGTTACTCGGTGTGCTCCACACTTCCAGCACTGTTACTCGGTGTACTCCACACGTCCAGCACTGTTAGTCGGTGTACTCCAGCACTGTTTCTCAGTGTACTCCAGCACTGTTACTCGGTGTACTCCAGCACTGTTACTCGGTGTACTCCAGCACCGTTACTCGGTGTATTCCAGCACTGTTACTCGGTGTACTCCACACGTCCAGCACTGTTACTCGGTGTACTCCAGCACTGTTACTCGGTGTACTCCAGCACTGTTACTCGGCGTACTCCAGCACTGTTACTCGGAGTACTCCAGCACTGTTACTCGGTGTACTCCAGCACTGTTACTCGGTGTACTCCAACACTGTTACTCGGTGTACTCCAGCACTGTTACTCGGTGTACTCCAGCACAGTTACTCGGTGTACTCCAGAACTGTTACTCGGTGTACTCCAGAACTGTTACTCGGTGTACTCCAGCACTGTTATTCGGTGTACTCCAGCACCGTTACTCGGTGTACTCCAGCACCGTTACTCAGTGTACTCCAGCACCGTTACTCGGTGTACTCCAGCACCATTACTCGGTGTACTCCAGCACCGTTACTTGGTGTACTCCAGAACTGTTGCTCGGTGTACTCCAGTACCGTTACTCGGTGAACTCCAGCAGTATTACTCGGTGTACTCCAGCACTGTTACTCGGTATAATCCTACACTGTTACTCGGTGTACTCCAGCACTGTTACTCGGTGTACTCCACACATCCAGCATTGTTACTCGGTGTACTCCACACATCCAGCACTGTTACTCAGTGTACTCCAGCACCGTTACTCGGTGTACTCCAGCATTGTTACTCGGTGTACTCCACACATCCAGCATTGTTACTCGGTGTATTCCAGCTCTGTTACTCGGTGTATTCCAGCACTGTTACCTGGTGTACTCCAGCACTGTTACTCGGTGTACTCCACACGTCCAGCACTGTTACTCGGTGTACTCCAGCACTGTTTCTAGGTGTACTCCAGCACTGTTACTCGGTGTACTCCAGCACTGTTACTCGGTGTACTCCAGCACTGCTAATGGGTGTACTCCAGCACTATTACTCGGTGTACTCCGGCACTGTTACTCGGTGTACTCCGGCACTGTTACTCGGTGTACTCCGGCACTGTTATTCGGTGTACTCCAGCACTGTTACTCGGTGTACTCCAGCACTATTACTCGGTGTACTCCGGCACTGTTACTCGGTGTACTCCGGCACTGTTACTCGGTGTACTCCGGCACTGTTATTCGGTGTACTCCAGCACTGTTACTCGGTGCACTCCGGCACCGTTACTCGGTGCACTCCGGCACCGTTACTCGGTGTACTCTGGCACCGTTACTCGGTGTACTCCAGCACTGTTACTCGGTGCATTCCAGCACCGTTACTCGGTGTACTCCGGCACTGTTACTCGGTGTACTCCGGCACTGTTATTCGGTGTACTCCGGCACCGTTACTCGGTGTACTCCAGCACTGTTACTCGGTGCATTCCAGCACCGTTACTCGGTGTACTCCGGCACTGTTACTCGGTGTACTCCAGCACTGTTACTCGGTGTACTCCAGCACTGCTAATCGGTGTACTCCAGCACCGTTACTCGGTGTACTCCAGCACTATTACTCGGTGTACTCCGGCACTGTTACTCAGTGTACTCCGGCACTGTTACTCGGTGTACTCCGGCACTGTTATTCGGTGTACTCCAGCACTGTTACTCGGTGCACTCCGGCACCGTTACTCGGTGCACTCCAGCACTGTTACTCGGTGTACTCCGGCACTGTTACTCGGTGTACTCCACACGTCCAGCACTGTTACTCGGTGTACTCCAGCACTGTTACTCGGTGTACTCCAAACATCCAGCACTGGAACTCGGTGCATTCCAGCACTGTTACTCGGTGTACTCCAGCACCGTTACTCGGTATATTCCAGCACTGTTACTCGGTGTACTCCACACGTCCAGCACTGTTACTCGGTGTACTCCAGCACTGTTACTCGGTGTACTCCACACATCCAACACTGTTACTCGGTGCATTCCAGCACTATTACTCGGTGCATTCCAGCACTGTTACTCGGTGTACTCCAGCACTGTTACTCTGTGTACTCCAGCACTGTTACTCGGTGCACTCCAGCACTGTTACTCGGTGCACTCCAGCACTGTTACTCGGTGCACTCCAGCACTGTTACTCGGTGCATTCCAGCACCGTTGCTCGGTGTACTCCAGCACCGTTACTCGGTGTACTCCAGCACTGTTACTCGGTGTACTCCAGCACTGTTACTCGGTGTACTCCAGCACTGTTACTCGGTGTACCCCAGCACTGTTACTCGGTGTACTCCAGCACTGTTACTCGGTGTACTCCAGCACTGTTACTCGGTGTACTCCTGCACTGTTACTCGGTGTACTCCACACATCCAGCATTGTTACTCGGTGTACTCCACACATCCAGCACTTTTACTCGATGTACTCCAGCACCGTTACTCGGTGTACTCCAGCAATGTTACTCGGTGTACTCCACACATGCAGCATTGTTACTCGGTGTACTCCAGCACTGTTTCTCGGTGTACTCCAGCACTGTTACTCGGTGTACTCCAGCACTGTTACTCGGTGAACTCCAGCACTGTTACTCGGTGTACTCCAGCACTGTTTCTCGGTGCACTCCAGCACTGTAACTGGGTGTACTCCAGCACTGTTACTCGGTGTACTCCAGCACCGTTACTCGGTGTACTCCAGCACTGTTACTCGGTGTAGTCCAGCACTGTTACTCGGTGTACTCCAGCACTGTTACTCGGTGTACTCCTGCACTGTTACTCGGTGTACTCCAGCACTGTTACTCGGTGTACTCCACACATCAAGCATTGTTACTCGGTGTACTCCACACATCCAGCACTGTTACTCGGTGTACTCCAGCACCGTTACTCGGTGTACTCCAGCATTGTTACTCGGTGTACTCCACACATCCAGCATTGTTATTCGGTGTATTCCAGCTCTGTTACTCGGTGTATTCCAGCACTGTTACCTGGTGTACTCCAGCACTGTTACTCGGTGTACTCCACACATGCAGCATTGTTACTCGGTGTACTCCAGCACTGTTACTCAGTGTACTCCACACGTCCAGCACTGTTACTCGGTGTACTCCAGCACTGTTTCTCGGTGTACTCCAGCACTGTTACTCGGTGTACTCCAGCAGTGTTACTCGGTGTACTCCAGCATTGCTAACGGGTGTACTCCAGCACTATTACTCGGTGTACTCCGGCACTGTTACTCGGTGTACTCCGGCACTGTTACTCGATGTACTCCGGCACTGTTATTCGGTGTACTCCAGCACTGCTAATCGGTGTACTCCAGCACCGTTACTCGGTGTACTCCAGCACTATTACTCGGTGTACTCCGGCACTGTTACTCAGTGTACTCCGGCACTGTTACTCGGTGTACTCCGGCACTGTTATTCGGTGTACTCCAGCACTGTTACTCGGTGCACTCCGGCACCGTTACTCGGTGCACTCCAGCACTGTTACTCGGTGTACTCCGGCACTGTTACTCGGTGTACTCCGGCACTGTTACTCGGTGTACTCCGGCACTGTTATTCGGTGTACTCCAGCACTGTTACTCGGTGCACTCCAGCACTGTTACTCGGTGTACTCCAGCACTGTTACTCAGTGTACTCCGGCACTGTTATTCGGTGTACTCCGGCACCGTTACTCGGTGCACTCCGCCACTGTTACTCGGTGTATTCCGGCACTGTTACTCGGTGTACTCCGGCACTGTTATTCGGTGTACTCCGGCACCGTTACTCGGTGTATTCCACACGTCCAGCACCGTTACTTGGTGTATTCCAGCACCGTTTCTCGGTGTACTCCAGCACTGTTACTCGGTGTACTCCGGCACTGTTATTCGGTGTACTCCGGCACTGTTACTCGGTGTACTCCGGCACCGTTTCTCGGTGTACTCCAGCACCGTTACTGGGTGTACTCCAGCACTGTTACTCGGTGTACTCCAGCACTGTTTCTCGGTGTACTCCAGCACTGTTTCTCGGTGTACTCCAGCACCGTTACTCGGTGTAGTCCAGCACTGTTACTCGGTGTACTCCAGCACTGTTACTCGGTGTACTCCAGCACTGTTTCTCGGTGTACTCCAGCACTGTTACTCGGTGTACTCCAGCTCTGTTACTCGGTGTACTCCAGCACTGTTACTCGGTGTACTCCAGCATTGTTACTCGGTGTACTCCACGCATCCAGCACTGTTACTCGGTGTACTCCAGCACCGTTACTCTGTGTACTCCAGCATTGTTACTCGGTGAACTCCACACATCCAGCATTGTTACTCGGTGTACTCGACACATCCAGCACTGTTATTCGGTGTACTCCGGCACTGTAACTCTGTGTACTCCAGCACTGTTACTTGGTGTACTCCAGCACCGTTACTCGGTGTACTCCAGCATTGATACTCGGTGTACTCCACACATCCAGCATTGTTACTCGGTGTATTCCAGCACTGTTACTCGGTGTATTCCAGCACTGTTACTCGGTGTATTCCAGCACTGTTACTCGGTGTACTCCATAACTGTTACTCGGTGTGCTCCACACTTCCAGCACTGTTACTCGGTGTACTCCACACGTCCAGCACTGTTACTCGGTGTACTCCAGCACTGTTTCTCAGTGTACTCCAGCACTGTTACTCGGTGTACTCCAGCACTGTTACTCGGTGTACTCCAGCACCGTTACTCGGTGTATTCCAGCACTGTTACTCGGTGTACTCCACACGTCCAGCACTGTTACTCGGTGTACTCCAGCACTGTTACTCGGTGTACTCCAGCACTGTTACTCGGCGTACTCCAGCACTGTTACTCGGAGTACTCCAGCACTGTTACTCGGTGTACTCCAGCACTGTTACTCGGTGTACTCCAACACTGTTACTCGGTGTACTCCAGCACTGTTACTCGGTGTACTCCAGCACAGTTACTCGGTGTACTCCAGAACTGTTACTCGGTGTACTCCAGCACTGTTATTCGGTGTACTCCAGCACTGTTACTCGGTGTACTCCAGCACCGTTACTCGGTGTACTCCAGCACCGTTACTCGGTGTACTCCAGCACCGTTACTCGGTGTACTCCAGCACCATTACTCGGTGTACTCCAGCACCGTTACTCGGTGTACTCCAGAACTGTTGCTCGGTGTACTCCAGTACCGTTACTCGGTGAACTCCAGCAGTATTACTCGGTGTACTCCAGCACTGTTACTCGGTATAATCCTGCACTGTTACTCGGTGTACTCCAGCACTGTTACTCGGTGTACTCCACACATCCAGCATTGTTACTCGGTGTACTCCACACATCCAGCACTGTTACTCGGTGTACTCCAGCACCGTTACTCGGTGTACTCCAGCATTGTTACTCGGTGTACTCCACACATCCAGCATTGTTACTCGGTGTATTCCAGCTCTGTTACTCGGTGTATTCCAGCACTGTTACCTGGTGTACTCCAGCACTGTTACTCGGTGTACTCCACACGTCCAGCACTGTTACTCGGTGTACTCCAGCACTGTTTCTCGGTGTACTCCAGCACTGTTACTCGGTGTACTCCAGCACTGTTACTCGGTGTACTCCAGCACTGCTAATGGGTGTACTCCAGCACTATTACTCGGTGTACTCCGGCACTGTTACTCGGTGTACTCCGGCACTGTTACTCGGTGTACTCCGGCACTGTTATTTGGTGTACTCCAGCACTGTTACTCGGTGTACTCCAGCACTATTACTCGGTGTACTCCGGCACTGTTACTCGGTGTACTCCGGCACTGTTACTCGGTGTACTCCGGCACTGTTATTCGGTGTACTCCAGCACTGTTACTCGGTGCACTCCGGCACCGTTACTCGGTGCACTCCGGCACCGTTACTCGGTGTACTCCGGCACCGTTACTCGGTGTACTCCAGCACTGTTACTCGGTGCATTCCAGCACCGTTACTCGGTGTACTCCGGCACTGTTACTCGGTGTACTCCGGCACTGTTATTCGGTGTACTCCGGCACCGTTACTCGGTGTACTCCAGCACTGTTACTCGGTGCATTCCAGCACCGTTACTCGGTGTACTCCGGCACTGTTACTCGGTGTACTCCGGCACTGTTATTCGGTGTACTCCGGCACTGTTATTCGGTGTACTCCAGCACTGTTACTCGGTGCACTCCGGCACTGTTATTCGGTGTACTCCGGCACTGTTACTCGGTGTACTCCGGCACCGTTTCTCGGTGTACTCCAGCACTGTTACTGGGTGTACTCCAGCACTGTTACTCGGTGTACTCCAGCACTGTTACTCGGTGTACTCCAGCACTGTTTCTCGGTGTACTCCAGCACCGTTACTCGGTGCAGTCCAGCACTGTTACTCGGTGTACTCCAGCACTGTTACTCGGTGTACTCCAGCACTGTTACTCGGTGCACTCCAGTACTGCTACTCGGTGTACTCCAGTACTGTTACTCATTGTACTCCAGCACTGTTACTCAGTGTACTGCAGCACTGTTACTCGGTGTACTCCAGCACTGTTACTCATTGCATTCCAGTACTATTACTCGGTGTACTCCAGCACTGTTACTCGGTGCATTCCAGTACTATTACTCGGTGTACTCCAGCACTGTTACTCGGTGCACTCCAGCACTGTTACTCGGTGCATTCCAGCACTATTACTCGGTGTACACCAGCCCTGTTGCTCGGTGCACTCCAGCACTATTACTCGGTGTACTCCAGCACTGTTTCTCGGTGTACTCCAGCACTGCTACTCGGTGTACTCCAGCACTGTTACTCAGTGTACTCCAGCGCTGTTACTCGGTGTACACCAGCACTGTTACTCGGTGTACTCCAGCACTGTTACTCGGCGTACTCCAGCACTGTTACTCGGTGTACTCCAGCACGGTTTCTCGGTGTACTCCAGCACTGTTACTCTGTGTACTCCAGCACTGTTACTCGGTGTACTCCACACATCCAGCATTGTTACTCGGTGTTCTCCACACATCCAGCACTGTTACTCGGTGTACTGCAGCACTGTTACTCGGTGTACTCCAGCACTGTTACTCGGTGTACTCCACACATCCAGCATTGTTACTCGGTGTACTCCACACATCCAGCACTGTTACTCGATGTACTCCAGCATTGTTACTCGGTGTACTGCAGCACTGTTACTCGGTGTACTCCGGCACTGTTACTCGGTGTACTCCAGCAATGTTACTCGGTGTACTCCACACATCCAGCATTGTTACTCGGTGTACTCCACACATCCAGCATTGTTACTCGGTGTACTCCACACATCCAGCACTGTTACTCGGTGTACTCCAGCATTGTTACTCGGTGTACTCCGGCACTGTTATTCGGTGTACTCCGGCACCGTTACTCGGTGTATCCCACACGTCCAGCACCGTTACTTGGTGTATTCCAGCACCGTTTCTCGGTGTACTCCAGCACTGTTACTCGGTGTACTCCGGCACTGTTATTGGGTGTACTCCGGCACTGTTACTCGGTGTACTCCGGCACCGTTTCTCGGTGTACTCCAGCACTGTTACTCGGTGTACTCCAGCACTGTTTCTCGGTGCACTCCAGCACTGTTACTCGGTGCACTCCAGCACTGTTTCTCGGTGCACTCCAGCACTGTAACTGGGTGTACCCCAGCACTGTTACTCGGTGTACTCCAGCACCGTAACTCGGTGTACTCCAGCACTGTTACTCGGTGTAGTCCAGCACTGTTACTCGGTGTACTCCAGCACTGTTACTCGGTGTACTCCTGCACTGTTACTCGGTGTACTCCAGCACTGTTACTCGGTGTACTCCACACATCAAGCATTGTTACTCGGTGTACTCCACACATCCAGCACTGTTACTCGGTGTACTCCAGCACCGTTACTCGGTGTATTCCAGCATTGTTACTCGGTGTACTCCACACATCCAGCATTGTTATTCGGTGTATTCCAGCTCTGTTACTCGGTGTATTCCAGCACTGTTACCTGGTGTACTCCAGCACTGTTACTCGGTGTACTCCACACATGCAGCATTGTTACTCGGTGTACTCCAGCACTGTTACTCAGTGTACTCCACACGTCCAGCACTGTTACTCGGTGTACTCCAGCACTGTTTCTCGGTGTACTCCAGCACTGTTACTCGGTGTACTCCAGCAGTGTTACTCGGTGTACTCCAGCATTGCTAACGGGTGTACTCCAGCACTATTACTCGGTGTACTCCGGCACTGTTACTCGGTGTACTCCGGCACTGTTACTCGGTGTACTCCGGCACTGTTACTCGGTGTACTCCGGCACTGTTATTCGGTGTACTCCAGCACTGCTAATCGGTGTACTCCAGCACCGTTACTCGGTGCACTCCAGCACTGTTACTCGGTGTACTCCGGCACTGTTACTCGGTGTACTCCGGCACTGTTATTCGGTGTACTCCAGCACTGTTACTCGGTGCACTCCAGCACTGTTACTCGGTGTACTCCAGCACTGTTACTCAGTGTACTCCGGCACTGTTATTCGGTGTACTCCGGCACCGTTACTCGGTGCACTCCGCCACTGTTACTCGGTGTATTCCGGCACTGTTACTCGGTGTACTCCGGCACTGTTATTCGGTGTACTCCGGCACCGTTACTCGGTGTATTCCACACGTCCAGCACCGTTACTTGGTGTATTCCAGCACCGTTTCTCGGTGTACTCCAGCACTGTTACTCGGTGTACTCCGGCACTGTTATTCGGTGTACTCCGGCACTGTTACTCGGTGTACTCCGGCACCGTTTCTCGGTGTACTCCAGCACCGTTACTCGGTGTACTCCAGCACTGTTACTCGGTGTACTCCAGCACTGTTTCTCGGTGTACTTCAGCACTGTTTCTCGGTGTACTCCAGCACCGTTACTCGGTGTAGTCCAGCACTGTTACTCGGTGTACTCCAGCACTGTTACTCGGTGTACTCCAGCACTGTTTCTCGGTGTACTCCAGCACTGTTACTCGGTGTACTCCAGCTCTGTTACTCGGTGTACTCCAGCACTGTTACTCGGTGTACTCCAGCATTGTTACTCGGTGTACTCCACGCATCCAGCACTGTTACTCGGTGTACTCCAGCACCGTTACTCTGTGTACTCCAGCATTGTTACTCGGTGTACTCCACACATGCAGCATTGTTACTCGGTGTACTCGACACATCCAGCACTGTTATTCGGTGTACTCCGGCACTGTAACTCTGTGTACTCCAGCACTGTTACTTGGTGGACTCCAGCACCGTTACTCGGTGTACTCCAGCATTGATACTCGGTGTACTCCACACATCCAGCATTGTTACTCGGTGTATTCCAGCACTGTTACTCGGTGTATTCCAGCACTGTTACTCGGTGTACTCCATAACTGTTACTCGGTGTGCTCCACACTTCCAGCACTGTTACTCGGTGTACTCCACACGTCCTGCACTGTTACTCGGTGTACTCCAGCACTGTTTCTCAGTGTACTCCAGCACTGTTACTCGGTGTACTCCAGCACTGTTACTCGGTGTACTCCAGCACCGTTACTCGGTGTATTCCAGCACTGTTACTCGGTGTACTCCACACGTCCAGCACTGTTACTCGGTATACTCCAGCACCGTTACTCGGTGTACTCCAGAACTGTTGCTCGGTGTACTCCAGTACCGTTACTCGGTGAACTCCAGCAGTATTACTCGGTGTACTCCAGCACTGTTACTCGGTGTAATCCTGCACTGTTACTCGGTGTACTCCAGCACTGTTACTCGGTGTACTCCACACATCCAGCATTGTTACTCGGTGTACTCCACACATCCAGCACTGTTACTCGGTGTACTCCAGCACCGTTACTCGGTGTACTCCAGCATTGTTACTCGGTGTACTCCACACATCCAGCATTGTTACTCGGTGTATTCCAGCTCTGTTACTCGGTGTATTCCAGCACTGTTACCTGGTGTACTCCAGCACTGTTACTCGGTGTACTCCACACATGCAGCATTGTTACTCGGTGTACTCCAGCACTGTTACTCAGTGTAATCCACAAGTCCAGCACTGTTACTCGGTGTACTCCAGCACTGTTTCTCGGTGTACTCCAGCACTGTTACTCGGTGTACTCCAGCACTGTTACTCGGTGTACTCCAGCACTGCTAATGGGTGTACTCCAGCACTATTACTCGGTGTACTCCGGCACTGTTACTCGGTGTACTCCGGCACTGTTACTCGGTGTACTCCGGCACTGTTATTCGGTGTACTCCAGCACTGTTACTCGGTGTACTCCAGCACTATTACTCGGTGTACTCCGGCACTGTTACTCGGTGTACTCCGGCACTGTTACTCGGTGTACTCCGGCACTGTTATTCGGTGTACTCCAGCACTGTTACTCGGTGCACTCCGGCACCGTTACTCGGTGCACTCCGGCACCGTTACTCGGTGTACTCCGGCACCGTTACTCGGTGTACTCCAGCACTGTTACTCGGTGCATTCCAGCACCGTTACTCGGTGTACTCCGGCACTGTTACTCGGTGTACTCCGGCACTGTTATTCGGTGTACTCCGGCACCGTTACTCGGTGTACTCCAGCACTGTTACTCGGTGCATTCCAGCACCGTTACTGGGTGTACTCCGGCACTGTTACTCGGTGTACTCCGGCACTGTTATTCGGTGTACTCCGGCACTGTTATTCGGTGTACTCCAGCACTGTTACTCGGTGCACTCCGGCACTGTTATTCGGTGTACTCCGGCACTGTTACTCGGTGTACTCCGGCACCGTTTCTCGGTGTACTCCAGCACTGTTACTGGGTGTACTCCAGCACTGTTACTCAGTGCACTCCAGTACTGCTACTCGGTGTACTCCAGTACTGTTACTCATTGTACTCCAGCACTGTTACTCAGTGTACTCCAGCACTGTTACTCAGTGTACTCCAGCACTGTTACTCGGTGTACTCCAGCACTGTTACTCATTGCATTCCAGTACTATTACTCGGTGTACTCCAGCACTGTTACTCGGTGCATTCCAGTACTATTACTCGGTGTACTCCAGCACTGTTACTCGGTGCACTCCAGCACTGTTACTCGGTGCATTCCAGCACTATTACTCGGTGTACACCAGCCCTGTTGCTCGGTGCACTCCAGCACTATTACTCGGTGTACTCCAGCACTGTTTCTCGGTGTACTCCAGCACTGCTACTCGGTGTACTCCAGCACTGTTACTCAGTGTACTCCAGCGCTGTTACTCGGTGTACACCAGCACTGTTACTCGGTGTACTCCAGCACTGTTACTCGGCGTACTCCAGCACTGTTACTCGGTGTACTCCAGCACGGTTTCTCGGTGTACTCCAGCACTGTTACTCTGTGTACTCCAGCACTGTTACTCGGTGTACTCCACACATCCAGCATTGTTACTCGGTGTTCTCCACACATCCAGCACTGTTACTCGGTGTACTCCAGCACTGTTACTCGGTGTACTCCACACATCCAGCATTGTTACTCGGTGTACTCCACACATCCAGCACTGTTACTCGGTGTACTCCAGCATTGTTACTCGGTGTACTGCAGCACTGTTACTCGGTGTACTCCGGCACTGTTACTCGGTGTACTCCAGCAATGTTACTCGGTGTACTCCACACATCCAGCATTGTTACTCGGTGTACTCCACACATCCAGCATTGTTACTCGGTGTACTCCACACATCCAGCACTGTTACTCGGTGTACTCCAGCATTGTTACTCGGTGTACTCCGGCACTGTTATTCGGTGTACTCCGGCACCGTTACTCGGTGTATTCCACACGTCCAGCACCGTTACTTGGTGTATTCCAGCACCGTTTCTCGGTGTACTCCAGCACTGTTACTCGGTGTACTCCGGCACTGTTATTGGGTGTACTCCGGCACTGTTACTCGGTGTACTCCGGCACCGTTTCTCGGTGTACTCCAGCACCGTTACTGGGTGTACTCCAGCACTGTTACTCGGTGTACTCCAGCACTGTTTCTCGGTGTACTCCAGCACTGTTTCTCGGTGTACTCCAGCACCGTTACTCGGTGTAGTCCAGCACTGTTACTCGGTGTACTCCAGCACTGTTACTCGGTGTACTCCAGTACTGTTACTCGGTGTACTCCAGCACTGTTTCTCGGTGTACTCCAGCACTGTTACTCGGTGTACTCCGGCACTGTTATTCGGTGTACTCCGGCACTGTTATTCGGTGTACTCCAGCACTGTTACTCGGTGCACTCCGGCACTGTTATTCGGTGTACTCCGGCACTGTTACTCGGTGTACTCCGGCACCATTTCTCGGTGTACTCCAGCACTGTTACTGGGTGTACTCCAGCACTGTTACTCGGTGTACTCCAGCACTGTTACTCGGTGTACTCCAGCACTGTTTCTCGGTGTACTCCAGCACCGTTACTCGGTGCAGTCCAGCACTGTTACTCGGTGTACTCCAGCACTGTTACTCGGTGTACTCCAGCACTGTTACTCAGTGCACTCCAGTACTGCTACTCGGTGTACTCCAGTACTGTTACTCATTGTACTCCAGCACTGTTACTCAGTGTACTCCAGCACTGTTACTCAGTGTACTCCAGCACTGTTACTCGGTGTACTCCAGCACTGTTACTCATTGCATTCCAGTACTATTACTCGGTGTACTCCAGCACTGTTACTCGGTGCATTCCAGTACTATTACTCGGTGTACTCCAGCACTGTTACTCGGTGCACTCCAGCACTGTTACTCGGTGCATTCCAGCACTATTACTCGGTGTACACCAGCCCTGTTGCTCGGTGCACTCCAGCACTATTACTCGGTGTACTCCAGCACTGTTTCTCGGTGTACTCCAGCACTGCTACTCGGTGTACTCCAGCACTGTTACTCAGTGTACTCCAGCACTGTTACTCGGTGTACTCCAGCACTGTTACTCGGCGTACTCCAGCACTGTTACTCGGTGTACTCCAGCACGGTTTCTCGGTGTACTCCAGCACTGTTACTCTGTGTACTCCAGCACTGTTACTCGGTGTACTCCACACATCCAGCATTGTTACTCGGTGTTCTCCACACATCCAGCACTGTTACTCGGTGTACTCCAGCACTGTTACTCGGTGTACTCCACACATCCAGCATTGTTACTCGGTGTACTCCACACATCCAGCACTGTTACTCGGTGTACTCCAGCATTGTTACTCGGTGTACTGCAGCACTGTTACTCGGTGTACTCCGGCACTGTTACTCGGTGTACTCCAGTAATGTTACTCGGTGTACTCCACACATCCAGCATTGTTACTCGGTGTACTCCACACATCCAGCACTGTTACTCGGTGTACTCCAGCATTGTTACTCGGTGTACTCCGGCACTGTTATTCGGTGTACTCCGGCACCGTTACTCGGTGTATTCCACACGTCCAGCACCGTTACTTGGTGTATTCCAGCACCGTTTCTCGGTGTACTCCAGCACTGTTACTCGGTGTACTCCGGCACTGTTATTCGGTGTACTCCGGCACCGTTACTCGGTGTATTCCACACGTCCAGCACCGTTACTTGGTGTATTCCAGCACCGTTTCTCGGTGTACTCCAGCACTGTTACTCGGTGTACTCCGGCACTGTTATTCGGTGTACTCCGGCACTGTTACTCGGTGTACTCCGGCACCGTTTCTCGGTGTACTCCAGCACCGTTACTCGGTGTACTCCAGCACTGTTACTCGGTGTACTCCAGCACTGTTTCTCGGTGTACTTCAGCACTGTTTCTCGGTGTACTCCAGCACCGTTACTCGGTGTAGTCCAGCACTGTTACTCGGTGTACTCCAGCACTGTTACTCGGTGTACTCCAGCACTGTTTCTCGGTGTACTCCAGCACTGTTACTCGGTGTACTCCAGCTCTGTTACTCGGTGTACTCCAGCACTGTTACTCGGTGTACTCCAGCATTGTTACTCGGTGTACTCCACGCATCCAGCACTGTTACTCGGTGTACTCCAGCACCGTTACTCTGTGTACTCCAGCATTGTTACTCGGTGTACTCCACACATCCAGCATTGTTACTCGGTGTACTCGACACATCCAGCACTGTTATTCGGTGTACTCCGGCACTGTAACTCTGTGTACTCCAGCACTGTTACTTGGTGGACTCCAGCACCGTTACTCGGTGTACTCCAGCATTGATACTCGGTGTACTCCACACATCCAGCATTGTTACTCGGTGTATTCCAGCACTGTTACTCGGTGTATTCCAGCACTGTTACTCGGTGTATTCCAGCACTGTTACTCGGTGTACTCCATAACTGTTACTCGGTGTGCTCCACACTTCCAGCACTGTTACTCGGTGTACTCCACACGTCCTGCACTGTTACTCGGTGTACTCCAGCACTGTTTCTCAGTGTACTCCAGCACTGTTACTCGGTGTACTCCAGCACTGTTACTCGGTGTACTCCAGCACCGTTACTCGGTGTATTCCAGCACTGTTACTCGGTGTACTCCACACGTCCAGCACTGTTACTCGGTATACTCCAGCACCGTTACTCGGTGTACTCCAGAACTGTTGCTCGGTGTACTCCAGTACCGTTACTCGGTGAACTCCAGCAGTATTACTCGGTGTACTCCAGCACTGTTACTCGGTGTAATCCTGCACTGTTACTCGGTGTACTCCAGCACTGTTACTCGGTGTACTCCACACATCCAGCATTGTTACTCGGTGTACTCCACACATCCAGCACTGTTACTCGGTGTACTCCAGCACCGTTACTCGGTGTACTCCAGCATTGTTACTCGGTGTACTCCACACATCCAGCATTGTTACTCGGTGTATTCCAGCTCTGTTACTCGGTGTATTCCAGCACTGTTACCTGGTGTACTCCAGCACTGTTACTCGGTGTACTCCACACATGCAGCATTGTTACTCGGTGTACTCCAGCACTGTTACTCAGTGTACTCCACAAGTCCAGCACTGTTACTCGGTGTACTCCAGCACTGTTTCTCGGTGTACTCCAGCACTGTTACTCGGTGTACTCCAGCACTGTTACTCGGTGTACTCCAGCACTGCTAATGGGTGTACTCCAGCACTATTACTCGGTGTACTCCGGCACTGTTACTCGGTGTACTCCGGCACTGTTACTCGGTGTACTCCAGCACTGTTATTCGGTGTACTCCAGCACTGTTACTCGGTGTACTCCAGCACTATTACTCGGTGTACTCCGGCACTGTTACTCGGTGTACTCCGGCACTGTTACTCGGTGTACTCCGGCACTGTTATTCGGTGTACTCCAGCACCGTTACTCGGTGCACTCCGGCACCGTTACTCGGTGCACTCCGGCACCGTTACTCGGTGTACTCCGGCCCCGTTACTCGGTGTACTCCAGCACTGTTACTCGGTGCATTCCAGCACCGTTACTCGGTGTACTCCGGCACTGTTACTCGGTGTACTCCGGCACTGTTATTCGGTGTACTCCGGCACCGTTACTCGGTGTACTCCAGCACTGTTACTCGGTGCATTCCAGCACCGTTACTGGGTGTACTCCGGCACTGTTACTCGGTGTACTCCGGCACTGTTATTCGGTGTACTCCGGCACTGTTATTCGGTGTACTCCAGCACTGTTACTCGGTGCACTCCGGCACTGTTATTCGGTGTACTCCGGCACTATTACTCGGTGTACTCCGGCACCGTTTCTCGGTGTACTCCAGCACTGTTACTGGGTGTACTCCAGCACTGTTACTCAGTGCACTCCAGTACTGCTACTCGGTGTACTCCAGTACTGTTACTCATTGTACTCCAGCACTGTTACTCAGTGTACTCCAGCACTGTTACTCAGTGTACTCCAGCACTGTTACTCGGTGTACTCCAGCACTGTTACTCATTGCATTCCAGTACTATTACTCGGTGTACTCCAGCACTGTTACTCGGTGCATTCCAGTACTATTACTCGGTGTACTCCAGCACTGTTACTCGGTGCACTCCAGCACTGTTGCTCGGTGCACTCCAGCACTATTACTCGGTGTACTCCAGCACTGTTTCTCGGTGTACTCCAGCACTGCTACTCGGTGTACTCCAGCATTGTTACTCAGTGTACTCCAGCGCTGTTACTCGGTGTACACCAGCACTGTTACTCGGTGTACTCCAGCACTGTTACTCGGCGTACTCCAGCACTGTTACTCGGTGTACTCCAGCACGGTTTCTCGGTGTACTCCAGCACTGTTACTCTGTGTACTCCAGCACTGTTACTCGGTGTACTCCACACATCCAGCATTGTTACTCGGTGTTCTCCACACATCCAGCACTGTTACTCGGTGTACTCCAGCACTGTTACTCGGTGTACTCCACACATCCAGCATTGTTACTCGGTGTACTCCACACATCCAGCACTGTTACTCGGTGTACTCCAGCATTGTTACTCGGTGTACTGCAGCACTGTTACTCGGTGTACTCCGGCACTGTTACTCGGTGTACTCCAGCAATGTTACTCGGTGTACTCCACACATCCAGCATTGTTACTCGGTGTACTCCACACATCCAGCATTGTTACTCGGTGTACTCCACACATCCAGCACTGTTACTCGGTGTACTCCAGCATTGTTACTCGGTGTACTCCACGCATCCAGCACTGTTACTCGGTGTACTCCAGCACCGTTACTCTGTGTACTCCAGCATTGTTACTCGGTGTACTCCACACATCCAGCATTGTTACTCGGTGTACTCGACACATCCAGCACTGTTATTCGGTGTACTCCGGCACTGTAACTCTGTGTACTCCAGCACTGTTACTTGGTGGACTCCAGCACCGTTACTCGGTGTACTCCAGCATTGATACTCGGTGTACTCCACACATCCAGCATTGTTACTCGGTGTATTCCAGCACTGTTCCTCGGTGTATTCCAGCACTGTTACTCGGTGTATTCCAGCACTGTTACTCGGTGTACTCCATAACTGTTACTCGGTGTGCTCCACACTTCCAGCACTGTTACTCGGTGTACTCCACACGTCCTGCACTGTTACTCGGTGTACTCCAGCACTGTTTCTCAGTGTACTCCAGCACTGTTACTCGGTGTACTCCAGCACTGTTACTCGGTGTACTCCAGCACCGTTACTCGGTGTATTCCAGCACTGTTACTCGGTGTACTCCACACGTCCAGCACTGTTACTCGGTATACTCCAGCACCGTTACTCGGTGTACTCCAGAACTGTTGCTCGGTGTACTCCAGTACCGTTACTCGGTGAACTCCAGCAGTATTACTCGGTGTACTCCAGCACTGTTACTCGGTGTAATCCTGCACTGTTACTCGGTGTACTCCAGCACTGTTACTCGGTGTACTCCACACATCCAGCATTGTTACTCGGTGTACTCCACACATCCAGCACTGTTACTCGGTGTACTCCAGCACCGTTACTCGGTGTACTCCAGCATTGTTACTCGGTGTACTCCACACATCCAGCATTGTTACTCGGTGTATTCCAGCTCTGTTACTCGGTGTATTCCAGCACTGTTACCTGGTGTACTCCAGCACTGTTACTCGGTGTACTCCACACATGCAGCATTGTTACTCGGTGTACTCCAGCACTGTTACTCAGTGTACTCCACAAGTCCAGCACTGTTACTCGGTGTACTCCAGCACTGTTTCTCGGTGTACTCCAGCACTGTTACTCGGTGTACTCCAGCACTGTTACTCGGTGTACTCCAGCACTGCTAATGGGTGTACTCCAGCACTATTACTCGGTGTACTCCGGCACTGTTACTCGGTGTACTCCGGCACTGTTACTCGGTGTACTCCAGCACTGTTATTCGGTGTACTCCAGCACTGTTACTCGGTGTACTCCAGCACTATTACTCGGTGTACTCCGGCACTGTTACTCGGTGTACTCCGGCACTGTTACTCGGTGTACTCCGGCACTGTTATTCGGTGTACTCCAGCACCGTTACTCGGTGCACTCCGGCACCGTTACTCGGTGCACTCCGGCACCGTTACTCGGTGTACTCCGGCCCCGTTACTCGGTGTACTCCAGCACTGTTACTCGGTGCATTCCAGCACCGTTACTCGGTGTACTCCGGCACTGTTACTCGGTGTACTCCGGCACTGTTATTCGGTGTACTCCGGCACCGTTACTCGGTGTACTCCAGCACTGTTACTCGGTGCATTCCAGCACCGTTACTGGGTGTACTCCGGCACTGTTACTCGGTGTACTCCGGCACTGTTATTCGGTGTACTCCGGCACTGTTATTCGGTGTACTCCAGCACTGTTACTCGGTGCACTCCGGCACTGTTATTCGGTGTACTCCGGCACTATTACTCGGTGTACTCCGGCACCGTTTCTCGGTGTACTCCAGCACTGTTACTGGGTGTACTCCAGCACTGTTACTCAGTGCACTCCAGTACTGCTACTCGGTGTACTCCAGTACTGTTACTCATTGTACTCCAGCACTGTTACTCAGTGTACTCCAGCACTGTTACTCAGTGTACTCCAGCACTGTTACTCGGTGTACTCCAGCACTGTTACTCATTGCATTCCAGTACTATTACTCGGTGTACTCCAGCACTGTTACTCGGTGCATTCCAGTACTATTACTCGGTGTACTCCAGCACTGTTACTCGGTGCACTCCAGCACTGTTACTCGGTGCATTCCAGCACTATTACTCGGTGTACACCAGCCCTGTTGCTCGGTGCACTCCAGCACTATTACTCGGTGTACTCCAGCACTGTTTCTCGGTGTACTCCAGCACTGCTACTCGGTGTACTCCAGCATTGTTACTCAGTGTACTCCAGCGCTGTTACTCGGTGTACACCAGCACTGTTACTCGGTGTACTCCAGCACTGTTACTCGGCGTACTCCAGCACTGTTACTCGGTGTACTCCAGCACGGTTTCTCGGTGTACTCCAGCACTGTTACTCTGTGTACTCCAGCACTGTTACTCGGTGTACTCCACACATCCAGCATTGTTACTCGGTGTTCTCCACACATCCAGCACTGTTACTCGGTGTACTCCAGCACTGTTACTCGGTGTACTCCACACATCCAGCATTGTTACTCGGTGTACTCCACACATCCAGCACTGTTACTCGGTGTACTCCAGCATTGTTACTCGGTGTACTGCAGCACTGTTACTCGGTGTACTCCGGCACTGTTACTCGGTGTACTCCAGCAATGTTACTCGGTGTACTCCACACATCCAGCATTGTTACTCGGTGTACTCCACACATCCAGCATTGTTACTCGGTGTACTCCACACATCCAGCACTGTTACTCGGTGTACTCCAGCATTGTTACTCGGTGTACTCCGGCACTGTTATTCGGTGTACTCCGGCACCGTTACTCGGTGTATTCCACACGTCCAGCACCGTTACTTGGTGTATTCCAGCACCGTTTCTCGGTGTACTCCAGCACTGTTACTCGGTGTACTCCGGCACTGTTATTGGGTGTACTCCGGCACTGTTACTTGGTGTACTCCGGCACCGTTTCTCGGTGTACTCCAGCACCGTTACTGGGTGTACTCCAGCACTGTTACTCGGTGTACTCCAGCACTGTTTCTCGGTGTACTCCAGCACTGTTTCTCGGTGTACTCCAGCACCGTTACTCGGTGTAGTCCAGCACTGTTACTCGGTGTACTCCAGCACTGTTACTCGGTGTACTCCAGTACTGTTACTCGGTGTACTCCAGCACTGTTTCTCGGTGTACTCCAGCACTGTTACTCGGTGTACTCCGGCACTGTTATTCGGTGTACTCCGGCACTGTTATTCGGTGTACTCCAGCACTGTTACTCGGTGCACTCCGGCACTGTTATTCGGTGTACTCCGGCACTGTTACTCGGTGTACTCCGGCACCGTTTCTCGGTGTACTCCAGCACTGTTACTGGGTGTACTCCAGCACTGTTACTCGGTGTACTCCAGCACTGTTACTCGGTGTACTCCAGCACTGTTTCTCGGTGTACTCCAGCACCGTTACTCGGTGCAGTCCAGCACTGTTACTCGGTGTACTCCAGCACTGTTACTCGGTGTACTCCAGCACTGTTACTCAGTGCACTCCAGTACTGCTACTCGGTGTACTCCAGTACTGTTACTCATTGTACTCCAGCACTGTTACTCAGTGTACTCCAGCACTGTTACTCAGTGTACTCCAGCACTGTTACTCGGTGTACTCCAGCACTGTTACTCATTGCATTCCAGTACTATTACTCGGTGTACTCCAGCACTGTTACTCGGTGCATTCCAGTACTATTACTCGGTGTACTCCAGCACTGTTACTCGGTGCACTCCAGCACTGTTACTCGGTGCATTCCAGCACTATTACTCGGTGTACACCAGCCCTGTTGCTCGGTGCACTCCAGCACTATTACTCGGTGTACTCCAGCACTGTTTCTCGGTGTACTCCAGCACTGCTACTCGGTGTACTCCAGCACTGTTACTCAGTGTACTCCAGCGCTGTTACTCGGTGTACACCAGCACTGTTACTCGGTGTACTCCAGCACTGTTACTCGGCGTACTCCAGCACTGTTACTCGGTGTACTCCAGCACGGTTTCTCGGTGTACTCCAGCACTTTTACTCTGTGTACTCCAGCACTGTTACTCGGTGTACTCCACACATCCAGCATTGTTACTCGGTGTTCTCCACACATCCAGCACTGTTACTCGGTGTACTCCAGCACTGTTACTCGGTGTACTCCACACATCCAGCACTGTTACTCGGTGTACTCCAGCATTGTTACTCGGTGTACTGCAGCACTGTTACTCGGTGTACTCCGGCACTGTTACTCGGTGTACTCCAGTAATGTTACTCGGTGTACTCCACACATCCAGCATTGTTACTCGGTGTACTCCACACATCCAGCATTGTTACTCGGTGTACTCCACACATCCAGCACTGTTACTCGGTGTACTCCAGCATTGTTACTCGGTGTACTCCGGCACTGTTATTCGGTGTACTCCGGCACCGTTACTCGGTGTATTCCACACGTCCAGCACCGTTACTTGGTGTATTCCAGCACCGTTTCTCGGTGTACTCCAGCACTGTTACTCGGTGTACTCCGGCACTGTTTTTGGGTGTACTCCGGCACTGTTACTCGGTGTACTCCGGCACCGTTTCTCGGTGTACTCCAGCACCGTTACTGGGTGTACTCCAGCACTGTTACTCGGTGTACTCCAGCACTGTTTCTCGGTGTGCTCCAGCACTGTTTCTCGGTGTACTCCAGCACCGTTACTCGGTGTAGTCCAGCACTGTTACTCGGTGTACTCCAGCACTGTTACTCGGTGTACTCCAGTACTGTTACTCGGTGTACTCCAGCACTGTTTCTCGGTGTACTCCAGCACTGTTACTCGGTGTACTCCAGCTCTGTTACTCGGTGTACTCCAGCACTGTTACTCGGTGTACTCCAGCATTGTTACTCGGTGTACTCCACACAGCCAGCATTGTTACTCGGTGCACTCCACACATCCAGCACTGTTACTCGGTGTACTCCAGCACCGTTACTCTGTGTACTCCAGCATTGTTACTCGGTGTACTCCACACATCCAGCATTGTTACTCGGTGTACTCGACACATCCAGCACTGTTATTCGGTGTACTCCGGCACTGTAACTCTGTGTACTCCAGCACTGTTACTTGGTGTACTCCAGCACCGTTACTCGGTGTACTCCAGCATTGATACTCGGTGTACTCCACACATCCAGCATTGTTACTCGGTGTATTCCAGCACTGTTACTCGGTGTATTCCAGCACTGTTACTCGGTGTATTCCAGCACTGTTACTCGGTGTACTCCATAACTGTTACTCGGTGTGCTCCACACTTCCAGCACTGTTACTCGGTGTACTCCACACGTCCAGCACTGTTACTCGGTGTACTCCAGCACTGTTTCTCAGTGTACTCCAGCACTGTTACTCGGTGTACTCCAGCACTGTTACTCGGTGTACTCCAGCACCGTTACTCGGTGTATTCCAGCACTGTTACTCGGTGTACTCCACACGTCCAGCACTGTTACTCGGTGTACTCCAGCACTGTTACTCGGTGTACTCCAGCACTGTTACTCGGCGTACTCCAGCACTGTTACTCGGAGTACTCCAGCACTGTTACTCGGTGTACTCCAGCACTGTTACTCAGTGTACTCCAACACTGTTACTCGGTGTACTCCAGCACTGTTACTCGGTGTACTCCAGCACAGTTACTCGGTGTACTCCAGCACTGTTACTCGGTGTACTCCAGCACTGTTATTCGGTGTACTCCAGCACTGTTACTCGGTGTACTCCAGCACCGTTACTCGGTGTACTCCAGCACCGTTACTCGGTGTACTCCAGCACCGTTACTCGGTGTACTCCAGCACCATTACTCGGTGTACTCCAGCAGCGTTACTCGGTGTACTCCAGAACTGTTGCTCGGTGTACTCCAGTACCGTTACTCGGTGCACTCCAGCAGTATTACTCGGTGTACTCCAGCACTGTTACTCGGTGTAATCCTGCACTGTTACTCGGTGTACTCCAGCACTGTTACTCGGTGTACTCCACACATCCAGCATTGTTACTCGGTGTACTCCACACATCCAGCACTGTTACTCGGTGTACTCCAGCACCGTTACTCGGTGTACTCCAGCATTGTTACTCGGTGTACTCCACACATCCAGCATTGTTACTCGGTGTATTCCAGCTCTGTTACTCGGTGTATTCCAGCACTGTTACCTGGTGTACTCCAGCACTGTTACTCGGTGTACTCCACACATGCAGCATTGTTACTCGGTGTACTCCAGCATTGTTACTCAGTGTACTCCACACGTCCAGCACTGTTACTCGGTGTACTCCAGCACTGTTTCTCGGTGTACTCCAGCACTGTTACTCGGTGTACTCCAGCACTGTTACTCGGTGTACTCCAGCACTGCTAATGGGTGTACTCCATCACTATTACTCGGTGTACTCCGGCACTGTTACTCGGTGTACTCCGGCACTGTTACTCGGTGTACTACGGCACTGTTATTCGGTGTACTCCAGCACTGTTACTCGGTGTACTCCGGCACTATTACTCGGTGTACTCCGGCACTGTTACTCGGTGTACTCCGGCACTGTTACTCGGTGTACTCCGGCACTGTTATTCGGTGTACTCCAGCACTGTTACTCGGTGCACTCCGGCACCATTACTCGGTGCACTCCGGCACCGTTACTCGGTGTACTCCGGCACCGTTACTCGGTGTACTCCAGCACTGTTACTCGGTGCATTCCGGCACCGTTACTCGGTGTACTCCGGCACTGTTACTCGGTGTACTCCGGCACCGTTACTCGGTGTACTCCAGCACTGTTACTCGGTGCATTCCAGCACCGTTACTCGGTGTACTCCGGCACTGTTACTCGGTGTACTCCGGCACTGTTACTCGGTGTACTCCGGCACTGTTATTCGGTGTACTCCGGCACTGTTACTCGGTGTACTCCGGCACCGTTTCTCGGTGTACTCCAGCACTGTTACTCGGTGTACTCCAGCACTGTTACTCGGTGTACTCCAGCACTGTTTCTCGGTGTACTCCAGCACCGTTACTCGGTGTACTCCAGCACTGTTACTCGGTGTACTCCAGCACTGTTACTCGGTGCACTCCAGTACTGCTACTCAGTGTACTCCAGTACTGTTACTCATTGTACTCCAGCACTGTTACTCAGTGTACTGCAGCACTGTTACTCGGTGTACTCCAGCACTGTTACTCATTGCATTCCAGTACTATTACTCGGTGTACTCCAGCACTGTTAATCGGTGCATTCCAGTACTATTACTCGGTGTACTCCAGCACTGTTACTCGGTGCACTCCAGCACTGTTACTCGGTGCATTCCAGCACTATTACTCGGTGTACACCAGCACTGTTGCTCGGTGCACTCCAGCACTATTACTCGATGTACTCCAGCACTGTTTCTCGGTGTACTCCAGCACTGCTAGTCGGTGTACTCCAGCACTGTTACTCAGTGTACTCCAGCGCTGTTACTCGGTGTTCACCAGCACTGTTACTCGGTGTACTCCAGCACTGTTACTCGGCGTACTCCAGCACTGTTACTCGGTGTACTCCAGTACTGTTTCTCGGTGTACTCCAGCACTGTTACTCTGTGTACTCCAGCACTGTTACTCGGTGTACTCCACACATCCAGCATTGTTACTCGGTGTTCTCCACACATCCAGCACTGTTACTCGGTGTACTCCAGCATTGTTACTCGGTGTACTGCAGCACTGTTACTCGGTGTACTCCGGCACTGTTACTCGGTGTACTCCAGCAATGTTACTCGGTGTACTCCACACATCCAGCATTGTTACTCGGTGTACTCCACACATCCAGCACTGTAACTCGGTGCACTCCAGCACTGTTACTCGGTGTAGTCCAGCACCGTTACTCGGTGTATTCCAGCACTGTTACTTGGTGTACTCCACACGTCCAGCACTGTTACTCGGTGTACTCCAGCACTGTTACTCGGTGTACTCCACACGTCCAGCACTGTTACTCGGTGCATTCCAGCAATATTACTTGGTGCATTCCAGCACTGTTACTCGGTGTACTCCAGCACTGTTACTCGGTGCACTCCAGCACTGTTACTCGGTGCTCTCCAGCACTGTTACTCGTTGTACTCCACACGTCCAGCACTGTTACTCGGTGCATTCCAGCAATATTACTTGGTGCATTCCAGCACTGTTACTCGGTGTACTCCAGCACTGTTACTCGGTGCACTCCAGCACTGTTACTCGGTGCTCTCCAGCACTGTTACTCGGTGCACTCCAGCACTGTTAGTCGGTGCACTCCAGCACCGTTACTCGGTGTATTCCAGCACCGTTACTCGGTGTATTCCAGCACCGTTACTCGGTGCTCTCCAGCACTGTTACTCGGTGTACTCCTGCACTGTTACTCGGTGTACTCCACACATCCAGCATTGTTACTCGGTGTTATCCACACATCCAGCACTGTTACTCGGTGTACTCCAGCACTGTTACTCGGTGTACTCCAGCACTGTTACTCGGTGTACTCCACACATCCAGCATTGTTACTCGGTGTACTCCACACATCCAGCACTGTTACTCGGTGTACTCCAGCACTGTTACTCGGTGTACTGCAGCACTGTTACTCGGTGTAATCCGGCACTGTTACTCGGTTTACTCCAGCAATGTTACTCTGTGTACTCCACACATCCAGCACTGTAACTCGGTGCATTCCAGCACTGTTACTCGGTGTAATCCAGCACTGTTACTCGGTGTAGTCCAGCACCGTTACTCGGTGTATTCCAGCACTGTTACTTGGTGTACTCCACACGTCCAGCGCTGTTACTCGGTGTACTCCAGCACTGTTACTCGGTGTACTCCACACGTCCAGCACTGTTACTCGGTGCATTCCAGCAATATTACTTGGTGCATTCCAGCACTGTTACTCGGTGTACTCCAGCACTGTTACTCGGTGCACTCCAGCACTGTTACTCGGTGCTCTCCAGCACTGTTACTCGGTGCACTCCAGCACTGTTACTCGGTGCACTCCAGCACTGTTACTCGGTGCACTCCAGCACCGTTACTCGGTGTATTCCAGCACCGTTACTCGGTGTATTCCAGCACCGTTACTCGGTGTATTCCAGCACCGTTACTCGGTTCATTCCAGCACTGTTAATCGTGTACTCCAGCACCGTTTCTCGGTGTACTCCAGCACCGTTACTCGGTGTACCCCAGCACCGTTACTCGGTGCACTCCAGCACTGTTACTCGGTGTACTCCAGCACTGTTACTCGGTGTACTCCAGCACTGTTACTCGGTGTACTCCAGCACTGTTACTCGGTGTACTCCGGCACTGTTACTCGGTGTACTCCAGCACTGTTACTCGGTGTACTCCACACGTCCAGCACTGTTACTCGGTGCACTCCACCACTGTTACTCGGTGTACTCCACACGTCCAGCACTGATACTCGGAGTACTCCAGCACTGTTACTCGGTGTACTCCAGCACTGTTACTCGGTGTACTCCAGCACCGTTACTCGGTGTACTCCAGCACCGTTACTCGGTGTACTCCAGCACCGTTCCTCGGTGTACTCCAGCACCGTTACTCGGTGTACTCCTGCACCGTTACTCGGTGTACTCCAGCACTGTTTTTCGGTGCAATCCAGCACTGTTACTCGGTGCACTCCAGCACTGTTACTCGGTGCACTCCAGCACCGTTACTCGGTGTACTCCAGCTCTCTTGCTCGGTGCACTCGAGCACCGTTACTCGGTGTACTCGAGCACCGTTACTCGGTGTACTCCAGCACCATTACTCGGTGTACTCCAGCACCGTTACTCGGTGTACTCCAGCACTGTTCCTCGGTGCACTCCAGCACTGTTACTCGGTGTATTCCAGCACTGTTACTCGGTGCATTCCAGCACCGTTACTCGGTGCACTCCAGCACCGTAAGTCGGTGCACTCCAGCACTGTTACTCGGTGCACTCCAGCACCGTTACTCGGTGCACTCCAGCACAATTACTCGGTGTACTCCAGCACCGTTACTCGGTGTACTCCAGCACTGTTTCTCGGTGTACTCCAGTACCGTTACTCGGTGTACTACAGTACCGTTACTCGGTGCACTGCAGTACCGTTACTCGGTGCATTCCAGCACTGTTACTCGGTGTACTCCAGCACTGTTACTCGATGCACTCCAGCACTGTTACTCGGTGCATTCCAGCATTATTACTCGGTGTACTCCAGCACTGTTACTCGGTGCACTCCAGCACTATTACTCGGTGTACTCCAGCACTGTTTCTCGGTGTACTCCAGCACTGCCACTCGGTGTACTCCAGCACTGCTACTCGGTGTACTCCAGCACTGTTACTCGGTGCACTCCAGCACTATTACTCGGTGTACTCCAGCACTGTTTCTCGGTGTACTCCAGCAGTGTTACTCGGTGCACTCCAGCACTGTTACTCAGTGTTCTCCACACATCCAGCATTGTTACTCGGTGTACTCCACACATCCAGCACTGTTACTCGGTGTACTCCAGCATTGTTACTCGGTGTACTGCAGCACTGTTACTCGGTGTACTCCGGCACTGTTACTCGGTGTACTCCAGCAATGTTACTCGGTGTACTCCACACATCCAGCATTGTTACTCGGTGTACTCCACACATCCAGCACTGTAACTCGGTGCACTCCAGCACTGTTACTCGGTGTAGTCCAGCACCGTTACTCGGTGTATTCCAGCACTGTTACTTGGTGTACTCCACACGTCCAGCACTGTTACTCGGTGTACTCCAGCACTGTTACTCGGTGTACTCCACACGTCCAGCACTGTTACTCGGTGCATTCCAGCAATATTACTTGGTGCATTCCAGCACTGTTACTCGGTGTACTCCAGCACTGTTACTCGGTGCACTCCAGCACTGTTACTCGGTGCTCTCCAGCACTGTTACTCGGTGTACTCCACACGTCCACCACTGTTACTCGGTGCATTCCAGCAATATTACTTGGTGCATTCCAGCACTGTTACTCGGTGTACTCCAGCACTGTTACTCGGTGCACTCCAGCACTGTTACTCGGTGCTCTCCAGCACTGTTACTCGGTGCACTCCAGCACTGTTACTCGGTGCACTCCAGCACCGTTACTCGGTGTATTCCAGCACCGTTACTCGGTGTATTCCAGCACCGTTACTCGGTGCTCTCCAGCACTGTTACTCGGTGTACTCCTGCACTGTTTCTCGGTGTACTCCAGCACTGTTACTCTGTGTACTCCAGCACTGTTACTCGGTGTACTCCACACATCCAGCATTGTTACTCGGTGTTATCCACACATCCAGCACTGTTACTCGGTGTACTCCAGCACTGTTACTCGGTGTACTCCAGCACTGTTACTCGGTGTACTCCACACATCCAGCATTGTTACTCGGTGTACTCCACACATCCAGCACTGTTACTCGGTGTACTCCAGCACTGTTACTCGGTGTACTGCAGCACTGTTACTCGGTGTAATCCGGCACTGTTACTCGGTTTACTCCAGCATTGTTACTCGGTGTACTCCACACATCCAGCACTGTAACTCGGTGCATTCCAGCACTGTTACTCGGTGTAATCCAGCACTGTTACTCGGTGTAGTCCAGCACCGTTACTCGGTGTATTCCAGCACTGTTACTTGGTGTACTCCACACGTCCAGCGCTGTTACTCGGTGTACTCCAGCACTGTTACTCGGTGTACTCCACACGTCCAGCACTGTTACTCGGTGCATTCCAGCAATATTACTTGGTGCATTCCAGCACTGTTACTCGGTGTACTCCAGCACTGTTACTCGGTGCACTCCAGCACTGTTACTCGGTGCTCTCCAGCACTGTTACTCGGTGCACTCCAGCACTGTTACTCGGTGCACTCCAGCACTGTTACTCGGTGCACTCCAGCACCGTTACTCGGTGTATTCCAGCACCGTTACTCGGTGTACTCCAGCACCGTTACTCGGTGTATTCCAGCACCGTTACTCGGTTCATTCCAGCACTGTTAATCGTGTACTCCAGCACCGTTTCTCGGTGTACTCCAGCACCGTTACTCGGTGTACCCCAGCACCGTTACTCGGTGCACTCCAGCACTGTTACTCGGTGTACTCCAGCACTGTTACTCGGTGTACTCCAGCACTGTTACTCGGTGTACTCCAGCACTGTTACGCGGTGTACTCCACACGTCCAGCACTGTTACTCGGTGTACTGCAGCACTGTGTCTCGGTGTACTCCAGCACTGTTACTCGGTGTACTCCAGCACTGTTACTCGGTGTACTCCAGCACTGTTACTCGGTGCACTCCACCACTGTTACTCGGTGTACTCCACACGTCCAGCACTGTTACTCGGAGTACTCCAGCACTGTTACTCGGTGTACTCCAGCACTGTTACTCGGTGTACTCCAGCACCGTTACTCGGTGTACTCCAGCACCGTTACTCGGTGTACTCCAGCACTGTTACTCGGTGTAATCCAGCACCGTTACTCGGTGTACTCCTGCAACGTTACTCGGTGTACTCCAGCACTGTTTTTCGGTGCAATCCAGCACTGTTACTCGGTGCACTCCAGCACTGTTACTCGGTGCACTCCAGCACCGTTACTCGGTGTACTCCAGCTCTCTTGCTCGGTGTACTCGAGCACCGTTACTCGGTGTACTCGAGCACCGTTACTCGGTGTACTCCAGCACCGTTACTCGGTGTACTCCAGCACCGTTACTCGGTGTACTCCAGGACTGTTACTCGGTGCACTCCAGCACTGTTCCTCGGTGCACTCCAGCACTGTTACTCGGTGTATTCCAGCACTGTTACTCGGTCCACTCCAGGACTGTTACTCGGTGCACTCCAGCACTGTTCCTCGGTGCACTCCAGCACTGTTACTCGGTGTATTCCAGCACTGTTACTCGGTCCACTCCAGCACCTTTACTCGGTGCACTCCAGCACCGTTACTCGGTGCACTCCAGCACAATTACTCGGTGTACTCCAGCACCGTTACTCGGTGTACTCCAGCACTGTTTCTCGGTGTACTCCAGTACCGTTACTCGGTGTACTACAGTACCGTTACTCGGTGCACTCCAGTACCGTTACTCGGTGTATTCCAGCACTGTTACTCGGTGTACTCCAGCACTGTTACTCGGTGCATTCCAGCATGATTACTCGGTGTACTCCAGCACTGCTACTCGGTGTACTCCAGCACTGTTACTCGGTGTACTCCAGCACTGTTACTCGGTGTACTCCAGCACTGCTACTCGGTGTACTCCAGCACTGTTACTCGGTGCACTCCAGCACTATTACTCGGTGTACTCCAGCACTGTTTCTCGGTGTACTCCAGCAGTGTTACTCGGTGTTCTCCACACATCCAGCACTGTTACTCGGTGTACTCCAGCGCTGTTACTCGGTGTACACCAGCACTGTTACTCGGTGTACTCCAGCACTGTTACTCAGTGTACTCCAGCACTGTTACTCGGTGTACTCCAGCACTGTTACTCGGTGTACTCCAGCACTGTTCCTCGGTGTACTCCAGCACTGTTACTCGGTGTACTCCAGCACTGTTACTCGGTGCACTCCAGCACTGTTACTCGGTGCACTCCAGCACTGTTACTCGGTGTACTCCAGCACTGTTACTCGGCGTACTCCAGCACTGTTACTCGGTGTACTCCAGCACTGTTACTCGGTGTACTCCAGCACTGTTACTCTGTGTACTCCAGCACTGTTACTCGGTGTACTCCACACATCCAGCATTGTTACTCGGTGTTCTCCACACATCCAGCACTGTTACTCGGTGTACTCCAGCACTGTTACTCGGTGTATTCCAGCACTGTTACTCGGTGTACTCCAGCACTGTTACTCGGTGCACTCCAGCACTGTTACTCGGTGTACTCCAGCACTGTTACTCGGCGTACTCCAGCACTGTTACTCGGTGTACTCCAGCACTGTTACTCGGTGTACTCCAGCACTGTTACTCGGTGTACTCCACACATCCAGCACTGTTGCTCGGTGTACTCCAGCACTGTTACTCGGTGTACTCCAGCACTGTTACGCGGTGTACTCCACACGTCCAGCACTGTTACTCGGTGTACTGCAGCACTGTGTCTCGGTGTACTCCAGCACTGTTACTCGGTGTACTCCAGCCCTGTTACTCGGTGTACTCCAGCACTGTTACTCGGTGCACTCCACCACTGTTACTCGGTGTACTCCAGCACTGTTACTCGGTGTACTCCAGCACCGTTACTCGGTGTACTCCAGCACCGTTACTCGGTGTACTCCAGCACCGTTACTCGGTGTACTCCAGCACCGTTACTCGGTGTACTCCTGCAACGTTACTCGGTGTACTCCAGCACTGTTTTTCGGTGCAATCCAGCACTGTTACTCGGTGCACTCCAGCACTGTTACTCGGTGCACTCCAGCACCGTTACTCGGTGTACTCCAGCTCTCTTGCTCGGTGTACTCGAGCACCGTTACTCGGTGTACTCGAGCACCGTTACTCGGTGTACTCCAGCACCGTTTCTCGGTGTACTCCAGCACCGTTACTCGGTGTACTCCAGGACTGTTACTCGGTGCACTCCAGCACTGTTACTCGGTGTATTCCAGCACTGTTACTCGGTCCACTCCAGGACTGTTACTCGGTGCACTCCAGCACTGTTCCTCGGTGCACTCCAGCACTGTTACTCGGTGTATTCCAGCACTGTTACTCGGTCCACTCCAGCACCGTTACTCGGTGCACTCCAGCACCGTTACTCGGTGCACTCCAGCACAATTACTCGGTGTACTCCAGCACCGTTACTCGGTGTACTCCAGCACTGTTTCTCGGTGTACTCCAGTACCGTTACTCGGTGTACTACAGTACCGTTACTCGGTGCACTCCAGTACCGTTACTCGGTGCATTCCAGCACTGTTACTCGGTGTACTCCAGCACTGTTACTCGGTGCACTCCAGCACTGTTACTCGGTGCATTCCAGCATGATTACTCGGTGTACTCCAGCACTGCTACTCGGTGTACTCCAGCACTGTTACTCGGTGTACTCCAGCACTGTTACTCGGTGTACTCCAGCACTGCTACTCGGTGTACTCCAGCACTGTTACTCGGTGCACTCCAGCACTATTACTCGGTGTACTCCAGCACTGTTTCTCGGTGTACTCCAGCAGTGTTACTCGGTGTTCTCCACACATCCAGCACTGTTACTCGGTGTACTCCAGCGCTGTTACTCGGTGTACACCAGCACTGTTACTCGGTGTACTCCAGCACTGTTACTCAGTGTACTCCAGCACTGTTACTCGGTGTACTCCAGCACTGTTACTCGGTGTACTCCAGCACTGTTACTCGGCGTACTCCAGCAGCGTTACTCGGTGCACTCCAGCAGCATTACTCGGTGTATTCCAGCACTGTTACTCGGTGTACTCCAGCACTGTTACTCGGTGCACTCCAGCACTGTTACTCGGTGTACTCCAGCACTGTTACTCGGCGTACTCCAGCACTGTTACTCGGTGTACTCCAGCACTGTTACTCGGTGTACTCCAGCACTGTTACTCGGTGTATTCCAGCACTGTTACTCGGTGTACTCCACACATCCAGCATTGTTACTCGGTGTTCTCCACACATCCAGCACTGTTACTCGGTGTACTCCAGCACTGTTACTCGGTGTACTCCAGCACTGTTACTCGGTGTACTCCGGCACTGTTACTCGGTGTACTCCAGCACTGTTACTCGGTGTACTCCACACGTCCAGCACTGTTACTCGGTGCACTCCACCACTGTTACTCGGTGTACTCCACACGTCCAGCACTGTTACTCGGAGTACTCCAGCACTGTTACTCGGTGTACTCCAGCACTGTTACTCGGTGTACTCCAGCACTGTTACTCGGTGTACTCCAGCACCGTTACTCGGTGTACTCCAGCACCGTTACTCGGTGTACTCCAGCACCGTTACTCGGTGTACTCCAGCACCGTTACTCGGTGTACTCCAGCACCGTTACTCGGTGTACTCCTGCACCGTTACTCGGTGTACTCCAGCACTGTTTTTCGGTGCAATCCAGCACTGTTTTTCGGTGCAATCCAGCACTGTTACTCGGTGCACTCCAGCACTGTTACTCGGTGCACTCCAGCACCGTTACTCGGTGTACTCCAGCTCTCTTGCTCGGTGCACTCGAGCACCGTTACTCGGTGTACTCGAGCACCGTTACTCGGTGTACTCCAGCACCATTACTCGGTGTACTCCAGCACCGTTACTCGGTGTACTCCAGCACCGTTACTCGGTGTACTCCAGCACTGTTCCTCGGTGCACTCCAGCACTGTTACTCGGTGTATTCCAGCACTGTTACTCGGTGCATTCCAGCACCGTTACTCGGTGCACTCCAGCACCGTTACTCGGTGCACTCCAGCACCGTTACTCGGTGCACTCCAGCACAATTACTCGGTGTACTCCAGCACCGTTACTCGGTGTACTCCAGCACTGTTTCTCGGTGTACTCCAGTACCGTTACTCGGTGTACTACAGTACCGTTACTCGGTGCACTGCAGTACCGTTACTCGGTGCATTCCAGCACTGTTACTCGGTGTACTCCAGCACTGTTACTCGATGCACTCCAGCACTGTTACTCGGTGCATTCCAGCATTATTACTCGGTGTACTCCAGCACTGTTACTCGGTGCACTCCAGCACTATTACTCGGTGTACTCCAGCACTGTTTCTCGGTGTACTCCAGCACTGCTACTCGGTGTACTCCAGCACTGCTACTCGGTGTACTCCAGCACTGTTACTCGGTGCACTCCAGGACTATTACTCGGTGTACTCCAGCACTGTTTCTCGGTGTACTCCAGCAGTGTTACTCGGTGCACTCCAGCACTGTTACTCGGTGTTCTCCACACATCCAGCACTGTTACTCGGTGTACTCCAGCGCTGTTACTCGGTGTAAACCAGCACTGTTACTCGGTGTACTCCAGCACTGTTACTCAGTGTACTCCAGCACTGTTACTCGGTGTACTACAGCACTGTTACGCGGTGTACTCCAGCACTGTTACTCGGCATACTCCAGCACTGTTACTCGGCGTACTCCAGCAGCGTTACTCGGTGCACTCCAGCAGCATTACTCGGTGTACTCCAGCACTGTTCCTCGGTGTATTCCAGCACTGTTACTCGGTGTACTCCAGCACTGTTACTCGGTGCACTCCAGCAGTGTTACTCGGTGTACTCCAGCACTGTTCCTCGGTGTATTCCAGCACTGTTACTCGGTGTACTCCAGCACTGTTACTCGGTGCACTCCAGCACTGTTACTCGGTGTACTCCAGCACTGTTACTCGGCGTACTCCAGCACTGTTACTCGGTGTACTCCAGCACTGTTACTCGGTGTACTCCAGCACTGTTACTCTGTGTACTCCAGCACTGTTACTCGGTGTACTCCACACATCCAGCATTGTTACTCGGTGTTCTCCACACATCCAGCACTGTTACTCGGTGTACTCCAGCACCGTTACTCGGTGTACTCCAGCACTGTTACTCGGTGCACTCCAGCACTGTTACTCGGTGCACTCCAGCACCGTTACTCGGTGCACTCCAGCACCGTTACTCGGTGTATTCCAGCACCGTTACTCGGTGTACTCCAGCACCGTTACTCGGTGCACTCCAGCACCGTTACTCGGTGTACTCCAGTACCGTTACTCGGTGCACTCCAGCACCGTTACTCGGTGTACTCCAGCACGGTTACTCGGTGCACTCCAGCACTGTTACTCGGTGTACTCCAGCACTGTTACTCGGTGTACTCCAGCACTGTTACTCGGTGCACTCCAGCACTGTTACTCGGTGTACTCCAGCACCGTTACTCGGTGCACTCCAGCACTGTTACTCGGTGTACTCCAGCACCGTTACTCGGTGCACTCCAGCACTGTTACTCGGTGTACTCCAGCACTGTTACTCGGTGTACTCCAGCACTGTTACTCGGTGCACTCCAGCACTGTTACTCGGTGTACTCCAGCACTGTTACTCGGTGTACTCCACACATCCAGCATTGTTACTCGGTGTTCTCCACACATCCAGCACTGTTACTCGGTGTACTCCAGCACCGTTACTCGGTGTACTCCAGCACTGTTACTCGGTGCACTCCAGCACTGTTACTCGGTGCACTCCAGCACCGTTACTCGGTGCACTCCAGCACCGTTACTCGGTGCACTCCAGCACCGTTACTCGGTGTATTCCAGCACCGTTACTCGGTGTACTCCAGCACCGTTACTCGGTGCACTCCAGCACCGTTACTCGGTGTACTCCAGTACCGTTACTCGGTGCACTCCAGCACCGTTACTCGGTGTACTCCAGCACGGTTACTCGGTGCACTCCAGCACTGTTACTCGGTGTACTCCAGCACTGTTACTCGGTGTACTCCAGCACTGTTACTCGGTGCACTCCAGCACTGTTACTCGGTGTAATCCAGCACCGTTACTCGGTGCACTCCAGCACTGCTACTCGGTGCACTGCAGCACTGTTACTCGGTGCACTCCAGCACTGTTACTGGGTGCACTCCAGCACCGTTACTCGGTGTACTCCAGCTCTCTTACTCGGTGTATTCCACACGTCCAGCACCGTTACTCGGTGTACTCCAGCACTGTTTCTCTGTGTACTCCAGTACCGTTACTCGGTGCACTCCAGCACTATTACTCGGTGCACTCCAGTACCGTTACTCGGTGTATTCCAGCACTGTTACTCGGTGTACTCCAGCACTGTTACTCAGTGTACTCCAGCACTGTTACTCGGTGTACTCCAGCACTGTTACTCGGTGTACTCCAGCACTGTTACTCAGCGTACTCCAGCACTGTTACTCGGCGTACTCCAGCAGCGTTACTCGGTGCACTCCAGCAGCATTACTCGGTGTACTCCAGCACTGTTCCTCGGTGTACTCCAGCACTGTTACTCGGTGTACTCCAGCACTGTTACTCGGTGTACCCCAGCACTGTTACTCGGTGTACTCCAGCACTGTTACTCGGCGTACTCCAGCACTGTTTCTCGGTGTACTCCAGCACTGTTACTCGGTGTACTCCACACATCCAGCATTGTTTCTCGGTGTTCTCCACACATCCAGCACTGTTACTCGGTGTACTCCAGCACTGTTACTCGGTGTACTCCAGCACTGTTACTCGGTGTACTCCACACATCCAGCATTGTTACTCGGTGTACTCCACACATCCAGCACTGTTACTCGGTGTACTCCAGCACTGTTACTCGGTGTACTCCAGCACTGTTACTCGGTGTACTCTGGCACTGTTACTCGGTGTACTCCAGCAATTTTACTCGGTGTACTCCACACATCCAGCATTGTTACTCGGTGTACTCCACACATCCAGCACTGTAACTCGGTGTACTCCAGCACTGTTACTCGGTGTACTCCAGCACTGTTACTCGGTGTACTCCACACATCCACCATTGTTACTCGGTGTACTCCACACGTCCAGCACCGTTACTCGGTGTACTCCAGCACTGTTTCTCTGTGTACTCCAGTACCGTTACTCGGTGCACTCCAGCACTATTACTCGGTGCACTCCAGTACCGTTACTCGGTGTATTCCAGCACTGTTACTCGGTGTACTCCAGCACTGTTACTCAGTGTACTCCAGCACTGTTACTCGGTGTACTCCAGCACTGTTACTCGGTGTACTCCAGCACTGTTACTCGGTGTACTCCAGCACTGTTACTCGGTGTACTCCAGCACTGTTACTCAGCGTACTCCAGCACTGTTACTCGGTGTACTCCAGCACTGTTACTCGGTGTACTCCAGCACTGTTACTCAGCGTACTCCAGCACTGTTACTCGGTGTACTCCAGCACTGTTACTCGGTGTACTCCAGCAGCGTTACTCGGTGCACTCCAGCAGCATTACTCGGTGTACTCCAGCACTGTTCCTCGGTGTACTCCAGCACTGTTACTCGGTGTACTCCAGCACTGTTACTCGGTGTACCCCAGCACTGTTACTCGGTGTACTCCAGCACTGTTACTCGGCGTACTCCAGCACTGTTTCTCGGTGTACTCCAGCACTGTTACTCGGTGTACTCCACACATCCAGCATTGTTTCTCGGTGTTCTCCACACATCCAGCACTGTTACTCGGTGTACTCCAGCACTGTTACTCGGTGTACTCCAGCACTGTTACTCGGTGTACTCCACACATCCAGCATTGTTACTCGGTGTACTCAACACATCCAGCACTGTTACTCGGTGTACTCCAGCACTGTTACTCGGTGTACTCCAGCACTGTTACTCGGTGTACTCTGGCACTGTTACTCGGTGTACTCCAGCAATTTTACTCGGTGTACTCCACACATCCAGCATTGTTACTCGGTGTACTCCACACATCCAGCACTGTAACTCGGTGTACTCCAGCACTGTTACTCGGTGTACTCCAGCACTGTTACTCGGTGTACTCCACACATCCAGCATTGTTACTCGGTGTACTCCACACATCCAGCACTGTTACTCGGAGTACTCCAGCACTGTTACTCGGTGTACTCCGGCACTGTTACTCGGTGTACTCCACACATCCAGCATTGTTACTCGGTGTACTCCACACATCCAGCACTGTAACTCAGTGCATTCCAACACTGTTACTCGGTGTAATCCATTAGTGTTACTCGGTGTACTCCAGCACCGTTACTCGGTGTATTCCAGCACTGTTACTCGGTGTACTCCACACGTCCAGCACTGTAACTGGGTGCATTCCAACACTGTTACTCGGTGTACTCCAGCACTGTTACTCGGTGCTCTCCAGCACTGTTACTCGGTGCTCTCCAGCACTGTTACTCGGTGCACTCCAGCACTGTTACACGGTGCACTACAGCACTGTTTCTCGGTGTACTCCAGCACTATTACTCGGTGCACTCCAGCACCGTTACTCGGTGCACTCCAGCACTATTACTCGGTGCACTCCAGCACCGTTACTCGGTGTACTCCAGCACTGTTACTCGGTGTACTCCATACATCCAGCAATGTTGCTCGGTGTACTCCAGCACTGTTACTCGGTGTACTCCACACATCCAGCACTGTTACTCGGTGTACTCCAGCACTGTTACTCGGTGTACTCCAGCATTGTGACTCGGTGTACTCCACACATCCAGCATTGTTACTCGGTGTACTCCACACATCCAGCACTGTTACTCGTGTACTCCAGCACCGTTACTCGGTGTACTCCAGCATCGTTACTCGGTGTACTCCACACATCCAGCATTGTTACTCGGTGTACTCCACACATCCAGCACTGTTACTCGGTGTACTCCAGCACTGTTACTCGGTGTACTCCAGCACTGTTACTCGGTGTACTCCAGCACTGTTATTCGGTGTACTCCGGCACTGTAACTCGGAGTACTCCAGCACTGTTACTCGGTGTACTCCAGCACCGTTACTCGGTGTACTCCAACATTGTTACTCGGTGTATTCCACACATCCAGCATTGTCACTCGGTGTATTCCAGCACTGTTACTCGGTGTATTCCAGCACTGTTACTCGGTGTACTCCAGCACTGTTACTCGGTGTACTCCAGCACTGTTACTCGGCGTACTCCACACATCCAGCATTGTTACTCGGTGTACTCCAGCACTGTTACTCGGTGTACTCCACACGTCCAGCACTGTTACTCGGTGTACTCCACACATCCAGCACTGTTACTCGGTGTACTCCACACGTCCAGCACTGTTACTCGGTGTACTCCAGCACTGTTACTCGGTGTACTCCACACGTCCAGCACTGTTGCTCGGTGCAATCCAGCACTGTTACTCGGTGTACACTAGCACCATTACTCGGTGTGTTCCAGCACTGTTACTCGGTGTACTCCACACGTCCAGCACTGTTACTCGGTGTACTCCAGCACTGTTACTCGGTGCACTCCAGCACTGTTACTCGGTGCACTCCAGCACTGTTACTCGGTGCACTCCAGCACCGTTACTCGGTGCACTCCAGCACCATTACTCGGTGTACTCCAGCACCGTTACTCGGTGCACTCCAGCACCGTTACTCGGTGTACTCCAGCACTGTTACTCGGTGCACTCCAGCACTGTTACTCGGTGCACTCCAGCACTGTTACTCGGTGCACTGCAGCACTGTTACTCGGTGCACTCGAGCACTGTTACTGGGTGCACTCCAGCACCGTTACTCGGTGTACTCCAGCTCTCTTACTCGGTGTATTCCACACGTCCAGCACCGTTACTCGGTGTACTCCAGCACTGTTTCTCGGTGTACTCCAGTACCGTTACTCGGTGCACTCCAGCACTATTACTCGGTGCACTCCAGTACCGTTACTCGGTGTACTCCAGCACTGTTTCTCGGTGTACTCCAGCATTGTTACTCGGTGCACTCCAGCACTGTTACTCGGTGTACTCCAGCACTGTTACTCGGTGTACTCCAGCACTGTTACTCGGTGCATTCCAGTACCAGTACTCGGTGTAATCCAGCAGCGTTACTCGGTGTACTCCAGCACTGTTACTCGGTGTTCGCAGGCACTGTTCCTCGGTGTACTCAGGCACTGTTACTCGGTGTACTCCGGCACTGTTACTCGGTGTACTCCAGCACTGTTGCTCGGTGCATTCCAGCACTGTTACTCGGTGCACTCCAGCACTGTTACTCGGTGCACTACAGCACTGTTACTCGGTGTACTCAGGCACTGTTACTCGGTGTACTCCGGCACTGTTACTCGGTGTTCTCCGGCACTGTTACTCGGTGTACTCCGGCACTATTACTCGGTGTACTCCGGCACTGTTACTCGGTGTACTCAGGCACTGTTACCCGGTGTACTCAGGCACTGTTACCCGGTGTACTCCAGCACTGCTACTCGGTGTACTCCAGCTCTGTTACTCGGTGTACTCCAGCACCGTTACTCGGTGTATTCCAGCACCGTTACACGGTGTACTCCAGCACCGTTACTCGGTGTACTCCAGCACTGCTACTCGGTGTACTCCAGCACCGTTACTCGGTGTACTCCAGCACCGTTACTCGGTGTACTCCAGCACCGTTACTCGGTGTCCTCCAGCACCGTTACTCGGTGTATTCCAGCACAGTTACTCGGTGTATTCCAGCACTGTTACTCGGTGTACTCCAGCACTGTTACTCTGTGTACTCCAGCACTGTTACTCTGTGTACTCCAGCACTGTTACTCGGTGCACTCCAGCACTGTTACTCGGTGCACTCCAGCACTGTTACTCGGTGCACTCCAGCACTGTTACTCGGTGTACTCCAGCACTGTTACTCGGTGTACTCCAGCACTGTTACTCGGTGTACTCCAGCTCTGTTACTCGGCGTGCTCCAGCAGCGTTACTCGGTGCACTCCAGCAGCATTACTCGGTGTACTCCAGCACTGTTCCTCGGTGTACTCCAGCACTTTTACTCGGTGTACTCCAGCACTGTTACTCGGTGTACTCCAGCACTGTTTCTCGGTGTACTCCAGCATTGTTACTCGGTGCACTCCAGCACTGTTACTCGGTGTACTCCAGCACTGTTACTCGGTGTACTCCAGCACTGTTACTCGGTGCATTCCAGTACTATTACTTGGTGTACTCCAGCACTGTTACTCAGTGCATTCCAGTACTAGTACTCGGTGTAATCCAGCAGCGTTACTCGGTGTACTCCAGCACTGTTACTCGGTGTACTCAGGCACTGTTACTCGGTGTACTCCGGCACTGTTACTCGGTGTTCTCCGGCACTGTTACTCGGTGTACTCTGGCACTGTTACTCGGTGTACTCCGGCACTGTTACTCGGTGTACTCAGGCACTGTTACCCGGTGTCCTCCAGCACTGCTACTCGGTGTACTCCAGCTCTGTTACTCGGTGTACTCCAGCACCGTTACTCGGTGTATTCCAGCACTGTTACACGGTGTACTCCAGCACCGTTACTCGGTGTATTCCAGCACCGTTACTCGGTGTACTCCAGCACTGCTACTCGGTGTACTCCAGCTCCGTTACTCGGTGTACTCCAGCACCGTTACTCGGTGTACTCCAGCACCGTTACTCGGTGTATTCCAGCACTGTTACTCGGTGTACTCCAGCACTGTTACTCGGTGTACTCCAGCACCGTTACTCGGTGTATTCCAGCACAGTTACTCGGTGTACTCCAGCACTGTTACTCTGTGTACTCCAGCACTGTTACTCGGTGTACTCCAGCACTGTTACTCGGTGTACTCCAGCACTGTTACTCGGTGTACTCCAGCACTGTTACTCGGCGTACTCCAGCACTGTTACTCGGCGTACTCCAGCAGCGTTACTCGGTGCACTCGAGCAGCATTACTCGGTGTACTCCAGCACTGTTCCTCGGTGTACTCCAGCACTGTTACTCGGTGTACTCCCGCACTGTTACTCGGTGTACTCCAGCACTGTTACTCGGTGTACTCCAGCACTGTTACTCGGCGTACTCCAGCACTGTTTCTCGGTGTACTCCAGCACTGTTACTCTGTGTACTCCAGCACTGTTACTCGGTGTACTCCACACATCCAGCATTGTTACTCGGTGTTCTCCACACATCCAGCACTGTTACTCGGTGTACTCCAGCACTGTTACTCGGTGTACTCCAGCACTGTTACTCGGTGTACTCTACACATCCAGCATTGTTACTCGGTGTACTCCAAACATCCAGGACTGTTACTCGGTGTACTCCAGCACTGTTACTCGGTGTACTCCAGCACTGTTACTCGGTGTACTCCGGCACTGTTACTCGGTGTACTCCAGCAATGTTACTCGGTGTACTCCACACATCCAGCACTGTAACTCGGTGCATTCCAGCACTGTTACTCGGTGTAATCCAGCACTGTTACTCGGTGTACTCCAGCACCGTTACTCGGTGTACTCCAGCACGGTTACTCGGTGTACTCCACACGTCCAGCACTGTTACTCGGTGTACTCCAGCACTGTTACTCGGTGCACTCCAGCACTGTTACTCGGTGCACTCCAGCACTGTTACTCAGTGCACTCCAGCACTGTTGCTCGGTGCATTTCAGCACTGTTACTCGGTGTATTCCAGCACCGTTACTCGGTCTATTCCAGCACCGTTACTCGGTGCATTCCAGCACCGTTACTCGTGTACTCCAGCACCGTTTCTCGGTGTACTCCAGCACTGTTTCTCGGTGCACTCCAGCACTGTTACTCGGTGTACTCCAGCACTGTTACTCGGTGTACTCCACACATCCAGCACTGTTGCTCGGTGTACTCCAGCACTGTTACTCGGTGTACTCCAGCACTGTTACTCGGCGTACTCCAGCACTGTTTCTCGGTGTACTCCAGCACTGTTACTCTGTGTACTCCAGCACTGTTACTCGGTGTACTCCACACATCCAGCATTGTTACTCGGTGTTCTCCACACATCCAGCACTGTTACTCGGTGTACTCCTGCACTGTTACTCGGTGTACTCCAGCACTGTTACTCGGTGTACTCTACACATCCAGCATTGTTACTCGGTGTACTCCACACATCCAGGACTGTTACTCGGTGTACTCCAGCACTGTTACTCGGTGTACTCCAGCACTGTTACTCGGTGTACTCCGGCACTGTTACTCGGTGTACTCCAGCAATGTTACTCGGTGTACTGCACACATCCAGCAATGTTACTCGGTGTACTCCACACATCCAGCACTGTAACTCGGTGCATTCCAGCACTGTTACTCGGTGTAATCCAGCACTGTTACTCGGTGTACTCCAGCACCGTTACTCGGTGTATTCCAGCACTGTTACTCGGTGTACTCCACACGTCCAGCACTGTTACTCGGTGTACTCCAGCACTGTTACTCGGTGTACTCCACACGTCCAGCACTGTTACACGGTGCATTCCAGCACTATTACTTGGTGCATTCCAGCACTGTTACTCGGTGTACTCCAGCACGGTTACTCGGTGCACTCCAGCACTGTTACTCGGTGCTCTCCAGCACTGTTACGCGGTGCACTCCAGCACTGTTACTCGGTGCACTCCAGCACTGTTACTCGGTGCACTCCAGCACTGTTGCTCGGTGCATTTCAGCACTGTTACTCGGTGTATTCCAGCACCGTTACTCGGTCTATTCCAGCACCGTTACTCGGTGCATTCCAGCACCGTTACTCGTGTACTCCAGCACCGTTTCTCGGTGTACTCCAGCACTGTTTCTCGGTGCACTCCAGCACTGTTACTCGGTGTACTCCAGCACTGTTACTCGGTGTACTCCAGCACTGTTACTCGGTGTACTCCACACATCCAGCACTGTTGCTCGGTGTACTCCAGCACTGTTACTCGGTGTACTCCAGCACTGTTACTCAGTGTACTCCAGCACTGTTACTCGGTGTACTCCAGCACTGTTACTCGGTGTACTCCAGCACTGTTACTCGGCGTACTCCAGCACTGTTACTCGGCGTACTCCAGCAGCGTTACTCGGTGCACTCGAGCAGCATTACTCGGTGTACTCCAGCACTTTTCCTCGGTGTACTCCAGCACTGTTACTCGGTGTACTCCAGCACTGTTACTCGGTGTACTCCAGCACTGTTACTCGGCGTACTCCAGCACTGTTTCTCGGCGTACTCCAGCACTGTTACTCTGTGTACTCCAGCACTGTTACTCGGTGTACTCCAGCACTGTTACTCGGTGTACTCCACACATCCAGCATTGTTACTCGGTGTTCTCCACACATCCAGCACTGTTACTCGGTGTACTCCAGCACTGTTACTCGGTGTACTCCAGCACTGTTACTCGGTGTACTCTACACATCCAGCATTGTTACTCGGTGTACTCCACACAGCCAGCACTGTTACTCGGTGTACTCCAGCACTGTTACTCGGTGTACTCCAGCACTGTTACTCGGTGTACTCCGGCACTGTTACTCGGTGAACTCCAGCAATGTTACTCGGTGTACTCCACACATCCAGCATTGTTACTCGGTGTACTCCACACATCCAGCACTGTAACTCGGTGCATTCCAGCACTGTTACTCGGTGTAATCCAGCACTGTTACTCGGTGTACTCCAGCACCGTTACTCGGTGTACTCCAGCACCGTTACTCGGTGTACTCCAGCACTGTTACTCGGTGTACTCCACACGTCCAGCACTGTTACTCGGTGTACTCCAGCACTGTTACTCGGTGTACTCCACACGTCCAGCACTGTTACTCGGTGCATTCCAGCACTGTTACTCGGTGCACTCCAGCACTGTTACTCGGTGCACTCCAGCACTGTTACTCGGTGCACTCCAGCACTGTTACTCGGTGCACTCCAGCACTGTTACTCGGTGCACTCCAGCACTGTTGCTCGCTGCATTCCAGCACTGTTACTCGGTGTATTCCAGCACCGTTACTCGGTGTATTCCAGCACCGTTACTCGGTGCATTCCAGCACCGTTACTCGTGTACTCCAGCACCGTTTCTCGGTGTACTCCAGCACTGTTTCTCGGTGCACTCCAGCACTGTTACTCGGTGCACTGCAGCACTGTTACTCGGTGTACTCCAACACTGTTACTCGGTGTACTCCAGCACTGTTACTCGGTGTACTCCACACATCCAGCACTGTTGGTCGGTGTACTCCAGCACTGTTACTCGGTGTACTCCAGCACTGTTACTCGGTGTACTCCACACATCCAGCATTGTTACTCGGTGTACTCCACACATCCAGCACTGTTAATCGGTGTACTCCAGCACTGTTACTCGGTGTACTCCAGCACTGTTACTCGGTGTACTCCGGCACTGTTACTCGGTGTACTCCAGCACTGTTACACGGTGTACTCCAGCATTGTTACTCGGTGTACTCCACACATCCAGCATTGTTACTCGGTGTACTCCACACGTCCAGCAATGTTACTCGTGTACTCCAGCACAGTTACTCGGTGTACTTCAGCATTGTTACTCAGTGTACTCCACACATCCAGCACTGTTACTCGGTGTACTCCAGCACTGTTACTCGGTGTACTCCAGCACTGTTACTCGGTGTACTCCAGCACTGTTACTCGGTGTACTCCAGCACTGTTATTCGGTGCATTCCAGTACTATTACTTGGTATACTCCAGCACTGTTCCTCAGTGCATTCCAGTACTTGTACTCGGTGTAATCCAGCAGCGTTACTCGGTGTACTCCAGCACTGTTACTCGGTGTAGTCCGGCACTGTTACTCGGTGTTCTCCGGCACTGTTACTCGGTGTACTCCGGCACTGTTACTCGGTGTACTCCGGCACTGTTACTCGGTGTACTCCAGCTCTGTTACTCGGTGTACTCCAGCACCGTTACTCGGTGTATTCCAGCACTGTTACACTGTGTACTCCAGCACCGTTACTCGGTGTATTCCAGCACCGTTACTCGGTGTACTCCAGCACTGCTACTCGGTGTACTCCAGCACCGTTACTCGGTGTACTCCAGCACCGTTACTCGGTGTACTCCAGCACCGTTACTCGGTGTATTCCAGCACTGTTACTCGGTGTACTCCGGCACTGTTACTCGGTGTACTCCAGCACCGTTACTCGGTGTATTCCAGCACTGTTACTCGGTGTACTCCACACGTCCAGCACTGTTACTCGGTGTACTCCAGCACTGTTACTCGGTGTACTCCACACGTCCAGCACTGTTATTCGGTGCATTCCAGCACTATTACTTGGTGCATTCCAGCACTGTTACTCGGTGTACTCCAGCACGGTTACTCGGTGCACTCCAGCACTGTTACTCGGTGCACTCCAGCACTGTTACTCGGTGCACTCCAGCACTGTTACTCGGTGTACTCCAGCACGGTTACTCGGTGCACTCCAGCACTGTTACTCGGTGCTCTCCAGCACTGTTACTCGGTGCATTCCAGCACTGTTACTCGGTGCACTCCAGCACTGTTACTCGGTGTACTCCAGCACCGTTTCTCGGTGTACTGCAGCACTGTTTCTCGGTGCACTCCAGCACTGTTACTCGGTGCACTCCAGCACTGTTACTCGGTGTACTCCAGCACTGTTACTCGGTGTACTCCAGCACTGTTACTCGGTGTACTCCACACATCCAGCACTGTTGCTCGGTGTACTCCAGCACTGTTACTCGGTGTACTCCAGCACTGTTACTCGGTGTACTCCACACATCCAGCATTGTTACTCGGTGTACTCCACACATCCAGCACTGTTACTCGTGTACTCCAGCACCGTTACTCGGTGTACTCCAGCATTGTTACTCGGTGTACTCCACACATCCAGCATTTTTACTCGGTGCACTCCACACATCCAGCACTGTTACTCGGTGTACTCCAGCACTGTTACTCGGTGTACTCCAGCACTGTTACTCGGTGCACTCCAGCACTGTTACTCGGTGTACTCCAGCACTGTTACTCGGTGTACTCCAGCACTGTTACTCGGTGTACTCCAGCTCTGTTACTCGGCGTACTCCAGCAGCGTTACTCGGTGCACTCCAGCAGCATTACTCGGTGTACTCCAGCACTGTTCCTCGGTGTACTCCAGCACTTTTACTCGGTGTACTCCAGCACTGTTACTCGGTGTACTCCAGCACTGTTTCTCGGTGTACTCCAGCATTGTTACTCGGTGCACTCCAGCACTGTTACTCGGTGTACTCCAGCACTGTTACTCGGTGTACTCCAGCACTGTTACTCGGTGCATTCCAGTACTATTACTTGGTGTACTCCAGCACTGTTACTCAGTGCATTCCAGTACTAGTACTCGGTGTAATCCAGCAGCGTTACTCGGTGTACTCCAGCACTGTTACACGGTGTACTCAGGCACTGTTACTCTGTGTACTCCGGCGCTGTTACTCGGTGTTCTCCGGCACTGTTACTCGGTGTACTCTGGCACTGTTACTCGGTGTACTCCGGCACTGTTACTCGGTGTACTCAGGCACTGTTACCCGGTGTCCTCCAGCACTGCTACTCGGTGTACTCCAGCTCTGTTACTCGGTGTACTCCAGCACCGTTACTCGGTGTATTCCAGCACTGTTACACGGTGTACTCCAGCACCGTTACTCGGTGTATTCCAGCACAGTTACTCGGTGTACTCCAGCACTGTTACTCTGTGTACTCCAGCACTGTTACTCAGTGTACTCCAGCACTGTTACTCGGTGTACTCCAGCACTGTTACTCGGTGTACTCCAGCACTGTTACTCGGTGTACTCCAGCACTGTTACTCGGCGTACTCCAGCACTGTTACTCGGCGTACTCCAGCAGCGTTACTCGGTGCACTCGAGCAGCATTACTCGGTGTACTCCAGCACTGTTACTCGGTGTACTCCAGCACTGTTACTCGGTGTACTCCCGCACTGTTACTCGGTGTACTCCAGCACTGTTACTCGGTGTACTCCAGCACTGTTACTCGGCGTACTCCAGCACTGTTTCTCGGTGTACTCCAGCACTGTTACTCTGTGTACTCCAGCACTGTTACTCGGTGTACTCCACACATCCAGCATTGTTACTCGGTGTTCTCCACACATCCAGCACTGTTACTCGGTGTACTCCAGCACTGTTACTCGGTGTACTCCAGCACTGTTACTCGGTGTACTCTACACATCCAGCATTGTTACTCGGTGTACTCCACACATCCAGGACTGTTACTCGGTGTACTCCAGCACTGTTACTCGGTGTACTCCAGCACTGTTACTCGGTGTACTCCGGCACTGTTACTCGGTGTACTCCAGCAATGTTACTCGGTGTACTCCACACATCCAGCACTGTAACTCGGTGCATTCCAGCACTGTTACTCGGTGTAATCCAGCACTGTTACTCGGTGTACTCCAGCACCGTTACTCGGTGTACTCCAGCACGGTTACTCGGTGTACTCCACACGTCCAGCACTGTTACTCGGTGTACTCCAGCACTGTTACTCGGTGCACTCCAGCACTGTTACTCGGTGCACTCCAGCACTGTTACTCAGTGCACTCCAGCACTGTTGCTCGGTGCATTTCAGCACTGTTACTCGGTGTATTCCAGCACCGTTACTCGGTCTATTCCAGCACCGTTACTCGGTGCATTCCAGCACCGTTACTCGTGTACTCCAGCACCGTTTCTCGGTGTACTCCAGCACTGTTTCTCGGTGCACTCCAGCACTGTTACTCGGTGTACTCCAGCACTGTTACTCGGTGTACTCCACACATCCAGCACTGTTGCTCGGTGTACTCCAGCACTGTTACTCGGCGTACTCCAGCACTGTTTCTCGGTGTACTCCAGCACTGTTACTCTGTGTACTCCAGCACTGTTACTCGGTGTACTCCACACATCCAGCATTGTTACTCGGTGTTCTCCACACATCCAGCACTGTTACTCGGTGTACTCCTGCACTGTTACTCGGTGTACTCCAGCACTGTTACTCGGTGTACTCTACACATCCAGCATTGTTACTCGGTGTACTCCACACATCCAGGACTGTTACTCGGTGTACTCCAGCACTGTTACTCGGTGTACTCCAGCACTGTTACTCGGTGTACTCCGGCACTGTTACTCGGTGTACTCCAGCAATGTTACTCGGTGTACTGCACACATCCAGCAATGTTACTCGGTGTACTCCACACATCCAGCACTGTAACTCGGTGCATTCCAGCACTGTTACTCGGTGTAATCCAGCACTGTTACTCGGTGTACTCCAGCACCGTTACTCGGTGTATTCCAGCACTGTTACTCGGTGTACTCCACACGTCCAGCACTGTTACTCGGTGTACTCCAGCACTGTTACTCGGTGTACTCCACACGTCCAGCACTGTTACACGGTGCATTCCAGCACTATTACTTGGTGCATTCCAGCACTGTTACTCGGTGTACTCCAGCACGGTTACTCGGTGCACTCCAGCACTGTTACTCGGTGCTCTCCAGCACTGTTACGCGGTGCACTCCAGCACTGTTACTCGGTGCACTCCAGCACTGTTACTCGGTGCACTCCAGCACTGTTGCTCGGTGCATTTCAGCACTGTTACTCGGTGTATTCCAGCACCGTTACTCGGTCTATTCCAGCACCGTTACTCGGTGCATTCCAGCACCGTTACTCGTGTACTCCAGCACCGTTTCTCGGTGTACTCCAGCACTGTTTCTCGGTGCACTCCAGCACTGTTACTCGGTGTACTCCAGCACTGTTGCTCGGTGTACTCCAGCACTGTTACTCGGTGTACTCCACACATCCAGCACTGTTGCTCGGTGTACTCCAGCACTGTTACTCGGTGTACTCCAGCACTGTTACTCAGTGTACTCCAGCACTGTTACTCGGTGTACTCCAGCACTGTTACTCGGTGTACTCCAGCACTGTTACTCGGCGTACTCCAGCACTGTTACTCGGCGTACTCCAGCAGCGTTACTCGGTGCACTCGAGCAGCATTACTCGGTGTACTCCAGCACTTTTCCTCGGTGTACTCCAGCACTGTTACTCGGTGTACTCCAGCACTGTTACTCGGTGTACTCCAGCACTGTTACTCGGCGTACTCCAGCACTGTTTCTCGGCGTACTCCAGCACTGTTACTCTGTGTACTCCAGCACTGTTACTCGGTGTACTCCAGCACTGTTACTCGGTGTACTCCACACATCCAACATTGTTACTCGGTGTTCTCCACACATCCAGCACTGTTACTCGGTGTACTCCAGCACTGTTACTCGGTGTACTCCAGCACTGTTACTCGGTGTACTCTACACATCCAGCATTGTTACTCGGTGTACTCCACACATCCAGCACTGTTACTCGGTGTACTCCAGCACTGTTACTCGGTGTACTCCAGCACTGTTACTCGGTGTACTCCGGCACTGTTACTCGGTGAACTCCAGCAATGTTACTCGGTGTACTCCACACATCCAGCATTGTTACTCGGTGTACTCCACACATCCAGCACTGTAACTCGGTGCATTCCAGCACTGTTACTCGGTGTAATCCAGCACTGTTACTCGGTGTACTCCAGCACCGTTACTCGGTGTACTCCAGCACCGTTACTCGGTGTATTCCAGCACTGTTACTCGGTGTACTCCACACGTCCAGCACTGTTACTCGGTGTACTCCAGCACTGTTACTCGGTGTACTCCACACGTCCAGCACTGTTACTCGGTGCATTCCAGCACTATTACTTGGTGCATTCCAGCACTGTTACTCGGTGTACTCCAGCACTGTTACTCGGTGCACTCCAGCACTGTTACTCGGTGCACTCCAGCACTGTTACTCGGTGCACTCCAGCACTGTTACTCGGTGCACTCCAGCACTGTTACTCGGTGCACTCCAGCACTGTTGCTCGCTGCATTCCAGCACTGTTACTCGGTGTATTCCAGCACCGTTACTCGGTGTATTCCAGCACCGTTACTCGGTGCATTCCAGCACCGTTACTCGTGTACTCCAGCACCGTTTCTCGGTGTACTCCAGCACTGTTACTCGGTGCACTGCAGCACTGTTACTCGGTGTACTCCAGCACTGTTACTCGGTGTACTCCACACATCCAGCACTGTTGGTCGGTGTACTCCAGCACTGTTACTCGGTGTACTCCAGCACTGTTACTCGGTGTACTCCGGCACTGTTACTCGGTGTACTCCAGCACTGTTACACGGTGTACTCCAGCATTGTTACTCGGTGTACTCCACACATCCAGCATTGTTACTCGGTGTACTCCACACGTCCAGCAATGTTACTCGTGTACTCCAGCACAGTTACTCGGTGTACTTCAGCATTGTTACTCAGTGTACTCCACACATCCAGCACTGTTACTCGGTGTACTCCAGCACTGTTACTCGGTGTACTCCAGCACTGTTACTCGGTGTACTCCAGCACTGTTACTCGGTGTACTCCAGCACTGTTATTCGGTGCATTCCAGTACTATTACTTGGTGTACTCCAGCACTGTTCCTCAGTGCATTCCAGTACTTGTACTCGGTGTAATCCAGCAGCGTTACTCGGTGTACTCCAGCACTGTTACTCGGTGTAGTCCGGCACTGTTACTCGGTGTTCTCCGGCACTGTTACTCGGTGTACTCCGGCACTGTTACTCGGTGTACTCCGGCACTGTTACTCGGTGTACTCCAGCTCTGTTACTCGGTGTACTCCAGCACCGTTACTCGGTGTATTCCAGCACTGTTACACTGTGTACTCCAGCACCGTTACTCGGTGTATTCCAGCACCGTTACTCGGTGTACTCCAGCACTGCTACTCGGTGTACTCCAGCACCGTTACTCGGTGTACTCCAGCACCGTTACTCGGTGTACTCCAGCACCGTTACTCGGTGTATTCCAGCACTGTTACTCGGTGTACTCCGGCACTGTTACTCGGTGTACTCCAGCACCGTTACTCGGTGTATTCCAGCACTGTTACTCGGTGTACTCCACACGTCCAGCACTGTTACTCGGTGTACTCCAGCACTGTTACTCGGTGTACTCCACACGTCCAGCACTGTTATTCGGTGCATTCCAGCACTATTACTTGGTGCATTCCAGCACTGTTACTCGGTGTACTCCAGCACGGTTACTCGGTGCACTCCAGCACTGTTACTCGGTGCACTCCAGCACTGTTACTCGGTGCACTCCAGCACTGTTACTCGGTGGACTCCAGCACTGTTACTCGGTGTACTCCAGCACGGTTACTCGGTGCACTCCAGCACTGTTACTCGGTGCTCTCCAGCACTGTTACTCGGTGCATTCCAGCACTGTTACTCGGTGCACTCCAGCACTGTTACTCGGTGTACTCCAGCACCGTTTCTCGGTGTACTGCAGCACTGTTTCTCGGTGCACTCCAGCACTGTTACTCGGTGCACTCCAGCACTGTTACTCGGTGTACTCCAGCACTGTTACTCGGTGTACTCCAGCACTGTTACTCGGTGTACTCCACACATCCAGCACTGTTGCTCGGTGTACTCCAGCACTGTTACTCGGTGTACTCCAGCACTGTTACTCGGTGTACTCCACACATCCAGCATTGTTACTCGGTGTACTCCACACATCCAGCACTGTTACTCGTGTACTCCAGCACCGTTACTCGGTGTACTCCAGCATTGTTACTCGGTGTACTCCACACATCCAGCATTTTTACTCGGTGTACTCCACACATCCAGCACTGTTACTCGGTGTACTCCAGCACTGTTACTCGGTGTACTCCAGCACTGTTACTCGGTGTACTCCAGCACTGTTATTCGGTGTACTCCGGCACTGTAACTCGGTGTACTCCAGCACTGTTACTCGGTGTCCTCCAGCACCGTTACTCGGTGTACTCCAACATTGTTACTCGGTGTACTCCACACATCCAGCATTGTTACTCGGTGTATTCCAGCACTGTTACTCGGTGTATTCCAGCACTGTTACTCGGAGTACTCCAGCACTGTTACTCGGCGTACTCCACACATCCAGCATTGTTACTCGGTGTACTCCAGCACTGTTACTCGGTGTACTCCACACGTCCAGCACTGTTACTCGGTGTACTCCACATGTCCAGCACTGTTACTCGGTGTACTCCACACGTCCAGCACTGTTACTCGGTGTACTCCAGCACTGTTACTCGGTGTACTCCACACGTCCAGCACTGTTACTCGGTGTACTCTAGCACTGGTTCTCGGTGTACTCCAGTACTGTTACTCGGTGTACTCTAGCACCGTTACTCGCTGTATTCCAGCACTGTTACTCGGTGCACTCCACACGTCCAGCACTGTTACTCGGTATACTCCAGCACTGTTACTCGGTGTACTCCACACGTCCAGCACTGTTACTCGGTGCATTCCAGCACTATTACTCGGTGCATTCCAGCACTATTACTCGGTGCATTCCAGCACTGTTACTCGGTGTACTCCAGCACCGTTACTCGGTGTACTCCAGCACTGCTACTCGGTGTAATCCAGCACTGTTCCTCGGTGTACTCCAGCACTGTTACTCGGTGTACTCCAGCACTGTTAGTCGGTGTACTCCAGCACTGTTACTCGGTGTACTCCTACACTGTTACTCGGTGTACTCCAGCACTGTTACTCGGTGTACTCCAGCACTGTTAATCGGTGTACTCCAGCACCGTTACTCGGTGTACTCCAGCACCGTTACTCGGTGTACTCCAGCACCGTGACTCGGTTTATTCCGGCACTGTTCCTCGGTGTACTCCGGCACTGTTATTCGGTGTACTCCGGCACTGTTACTCGGTGTATTCCAGCACTGTTACTCGGTGTACTCCAGCACTGTTACTCGGTGTACTCCAGCACCGTTACTCAGTGTATTCCAGCACTGTTACTCGGTGTATTCCAGCACTGTTACTCGGTGTACTCCAGCACTGTTACTCTGTGTACTCCAGCACTGTTACTCGGTGTACTCCACACATCCAGCATTGTTACTCGGTGTTCTCCACACATCCAGCACTGTTAATCGGTGTACTCCAGCACTGTTACTCGGTGTACTTGAGCACTGTTACTCGGTGTACTCCACACATCCAGCATTGTTACTCGGTGTACTCCACACATCGAGCACTGTTACTCGGTGTACTCCAGCACTGTTACTCGGTGTACTCCAGCACTGTTACTCGATGTACTCCGGCACTGTTACTCGTTGTACTCCAGCACTTTACTCGGTGTACTCCAGCACTGTTATTCGGTGTACTCCGGCACTGTAACTCGGTGTACTCCAGCACTGTTACTCGGTGTACTCCACACGTCCAGCACTGTTACTCGGTGTACTCCAGCACTGTTACTCGGTGTACTCCAGCACTGTTATTCGGTGTACTCCGGCACTGTAACTCGGTGTACTCCAGCACTGTTACTCGGTGTACTCCACACGTCCAGCACTGTTACTCGGTGTACTCCAGCACTGTTACTCGGTGTACTCCGGCACTGTAACTCGGTGTACTCCAGCACTGTTACTCGGTGTACTCCACACGTCCAGCACTGTTACTCGGTGTACTCCAGCACTGTTACTCGGTGTACTCCAGCACTGTGACTCGGTGTACTCCACACGTCCAGCACTGTTACTCGGTGTACTCCAGCACTGTTACTCGGTGTACTCCACACATCCAGCACTGTTGCTCGGTGTACTCCAGCACTGTTACTCGGTGTACTCCAGCACTGTTACTCGGTGTACTCCACACATCCAGCATTGTTACTCGGTGTACTCCACACATCCAGCACTGTTACTCGTGTACTCCAGCACCGTTACTCGGTGTACTCCAGCATTGTTACTCGGTGTACTCCACACATCCAGCATTTTTACTCGGTGTACTCCACACATCCAGCACTGTTACTCGGTGTACTCCAGCACTGTTACTCGGTGTACTCCAGCACTGTTACTCGGTGTACTCCAGCACTGTTATTCGGTGTACTCCGGCACTGTAACTCGGTGTACTCCAGCACTGTTACTCGGTGTCCTCCAGCACCGTTACTCGGTGTACTCCAACATTGTTACTCGGTGTACTCCACACATCCAGCATTGTTACTCGGTGTATTCCAGCACTGTTACTCGGTGTATTCCAGCACTGTTACTCGGAGTACTCCAGCACTGTTACTCGGCGTACTCCACACATCCAGCATTGTTACTCGGTGTACTCCAGCACTGTTACTCGGTGTACTCCACACGTCCAGCACTGTTACTCGGTGTACTCCACATGTCCAGCACTGTTACTCGGTGTACTCCACACGTCCAGCACTGTTACTCGGTGTACTCCAGCACTGTTACTCGGTGTACTCCACACGTCCAGCACTGTTACTCGGTGTACTCTAGCACTGGTTCTCGGTGTACTCCAGTACTGTTACTCGGTGTACTCTAGCACCGTTACTCGCTGTATTCCAGCACTGTTACTCGGTGCACTCCACACGTCCAGCACTGTTACTCGGTATACTCCAGCACTGTTACTCGGTGTACTCCACACGTCCAGCACTGTTACTCGGTGCATTCCAGCACTATTACTCGGTGCATTCCAGCACTATTACTCGGTGCATTCCAGCACTGTTACTCGGTGTACTCCAGCACCGTTACTCGGTGTACTCCAGCACTGCTACTCGGTGTAATCCAGCACTGTTCCTCGGTGTACTCCAGCACTGTTACTCGGTGTACTCCAGCACTGTTAGTCGGTGTACTCCAGCACTGTTACTCGGTGTACTCCTACACTGTTACTCGGTGTACTCCAGCACTGTTACTCGGTGTACTCCAGCACTGTTAATCGGTGTACTCCAGCACCGTTACTCGGTGTACTCCAGCACCGTTACTCGGTGTACTCCAGCACCGTGACTCGGTTTATTCCGGCACTGTTCCTCGGTGTACTCCGGCACTGTTATTCGGTGTACTCCGGCACTGTTACTCGGTGTATTCCAGCACTGTTACTCGGTGTACTCCAGCACTGTTACTCGGTGTACTCCAGCACCGTTACTCAGTGTATTCCAGCACTGTTACTCGGTGTATTCCAGCACTGTTACTCGGTGTACTCCAGCACTGTTACTCTGTGTACTCCAGCACTGTTACTCGGTGTACTCCACACATCCAGCATTGTTACTCGGTGTTCTCCACACATCCAGCACTGTTAATCGGTGTACTCCAGCACTGTTACTCGGTGTACTTGAGCACTGTTACTCGGTGTACTCCACACATCCAGCATTGTTACTCGGTGTACTCCACACATCGAGCACTGTTACTCGGTGTACTCCAGCACTGTTACTCGGTGTACTCCAGCACTGTTACTCGATGTACTCCGGCACTGTTACTCGTTGTACTCCAGCACTTTACTCGGTGTACTCCAGCACTGTTATTCGGTGTACTCCGGCACTGTAACTCGGTGTACTCCGGCACTGTAACTCGGTGTACTCCAGCACTGTTACTCGGTGTACTCCACACGTCCAGCACTGTTACTCGGTGTACTCCAGCACTGTTACTCGGTGTACTCCAGCACTGTTATTCGGTGTACTCCGGCACTGTAACTCGGTGTACTCCAGCACTGTTACTCGGTGTACTCCACACGTCCAGCACTGTTACTCGGTGTACTCCAGCACTGTTACTCGGTGTACTCCGGCACTGTAACTCGGTGTACTCCAGCACTGTTACTCGGTGTACTCCACACGTCCAGCACTGTTACTCGGTGTACTCCAGCACTGTTACTCGGTGTACTCCAGCACTGTGACTCGGTGTACTCCACACGTCCAGCACTGTTACTCGGTGTACTCCAGCACTGTTACTCGGTGTACTCCAGCACTGTTACTCAGTGTAATCCAGCACTCTTAATCGGTGCACTCCAGCACTGTTACTCGGTGCACTCCAGCACTGTTACTCGGTGCACTCCAGCACTGTTACTCGGTGCACTCCAGCACTGTTACTCGGTGCACTCCAGCACCGTTACTCGGTGCACTCCAGCACCGTTACTCGGTGCACTCCAGCACCGTTACTCGGTGTACTCCAGCACCGTTACTCGGTGTACTCCAGCACCGTTACTCGGTGTACTCCAGCACCGTTTCTCGGTGTACTCCAGCACTGTTACTCGGTGTACTCCAGCACCGTTTCTCGGTGTACTCCAGCACTGTTACTCGGTGTACTCCAGCACCGTTACTAGGTGTACTCCAGCACCGTTACTCGGTGTACTCCAGCACCGTTACTCGGTGTACTCCAGCACCGTTACTCGGTGTACTCCAGCACCGTTACTCGGTGTACTCCAGCACCGTTACTCGGTGTACTCCAGCACCGTTACTCGGTGTACTCCAGCACCGTTACTCGGTGTACTCCAGCACCGTTACTCGGTGCACTCCAGCACTGTTACTGGGTGCACTCCAGCACCATTACTCGGTGTACTCCAGCTCTCTTACTCGGTGTATTCCACACGTCCAGCACCGTTACTCGGTGTACTCCAGCACTGTTTCTCGGTGTACTCCAGTACCGTTACTCGGTGCACTCCAGCACTATTACTCGGTGTACTCCAGCACGGTTACTCGGTGTACTCCAGCACTGTTACTCGGTGCATTCCAGTACTATTACTTGGTGTACTCCAGCACTGTTACTCAGTGCATTCCAGTACTAGTACTCGGTGTACTCCAGCAGCGTTACTCGGTGTACTCCGGCACTGTTACTCGGTGTACTCAGGCACTGTTACTCGGTGTACTCCGGCACTGTTACTCGGTGTACTCCGGCACTGTTACTCGGTGTACTCCGGCACTGTTACTCGGTGTACTCCGGCACTGTTACTCGGTGTACTCCGGCACTGTTACTCGGTGTACTCCGGCACTGTTACTCGGTGTACTCAGGCACTGTTACTCGGTGTACTCAGGCACTGTTACTCGGTGTACTCAGGCACTGTTACTCGGTGTACTCAGGCACTGTTACTCGGTGTACTCCAGCACTGCTACTCGGTGTACTCCAGCACTGTTACTCGGTGTACTCCAGCACCGTTACTCGGTGTTTTCCAGCACCGTTACTCGGTGTACTCCAGCACCGTTACTCGGTGTATTCAAGCACCGTTACTCGGTGTACTCCAGCACTGCTACTCGGTGTAATCCAGCACTGTTCCTCGGTGTACTCCAGCACTGTTACTCGGTGTACTCCTGCACTGTTACTCGGTGTACTCCAGCACTGTTACTCGGTGTACTCCAGCACTGTTAATCGGTGTACTCCCGCACCGTTACTCGGTGTACTCAAGCACCGTTACTCGGTGTACTCCAGCACCGTTACTCGGTGTATTCCAGCACTGTTACTCGGTGTACTCCGGCACTGCTAATCGGTGTACTCCGGCACTGTTATTCGGTGTACTCCGGCACTGTTACTCGGTGCATTCCAGCACTATTACTCGGTGTACTCCAGCACTGTTACTCGGTGTACTCCACACGTCCAGCACTGTTACTCGGTGCATTCCAGCACTATTACTTGGTGCATTCCAGCACTGTTACTCGGTGTACTCCAGCACGGTTACTCGGTGCACTCCAGCACTGTTACTCGGTGCTCTCCAGCACTGTTACTCGGTGCACTCCAGCACTGTTACTCGGTGCACTCCAGCACTGTTACTCGGTGCACTCCAGCACTGTTACTTGGTGTATTCCAGCACTGTTACTCGGTGTACTCCAGCACTGTTACTCGGTGTACTCCGGCACTGTAACTCGGTGTACTCCAGCACTGTTACTCGGTGTACTCCACACGTCCAGCACTGTTACTCTGTGTACTCCAGCACCGTGACTCGGTGTACTCCAGCATTGTCACTCGGTGTACTCCACACATCCAGCATTGTTACTCGGTGTATTCCAGCACTGTTACTCGGTGTATTCCAGCACCGTGACTCGGTGTACTCCAGCATTGTTACTCGGTGTACTCCAGACATCCAGCATTGTTACTCGGTGTACTCCAGCACTGTTACTCGGTGTACACCACACGTCCAGCACTGTTACTCGGTGTACTCCACACGTCCAGCACTGTTACTCGGTATACTCCAGCACTGTGACTCGGTGTACTCCACACGTCCAGCACTGTTACTCGGTGTACTCCAGCACTGTTACTCGGTGTACTCCAGCACTGTTACTCGGTGTACTCCAGCACTCTTAATCGGTGCACTCCAGCACTGTTACTCGGTGCACTCCAGCACTGTTACTCGCTGCACTCCAGCACTGTTACTCGGTGCACTCCAGCACTGTTACTCGGTGCACTCCAGCACTGTTACTCGGTGCACTCCAGCACTGTTACTCCGTGCACTCCAGCACTGTTACTCGGTGCACTCCAGCACTGTTACTCCGTGCACTCCAGCACTGTTACTCGGTGCACTCCAGCACTGTTACTCGGTGCACTCCAGCACTGTTACTCGGTGCACTCCAGCACTGTTACTCGGTGCACTCCAGCACTGTTACTCGGTGCACTCCAGCACCGTTACTCGGTGCACTCCAGCACCGTTACTCGGTGTACTCCAGCACCGTTACTCGGTGTACTCCAGCACCGTTACTCGGTGTACTCCAGCACCGTTTCTCGGTGTACTCCAGCACTGTTACTCGGTGTACTCCAGCACCGTTACTCGGTGTACTCCAGCACCGTTACTCGGTGTACTCCAGCACCGTTACTCGGTGCACTCCAGCACTGTTACTGGGTGCACTCCAGCACCATTACTCGGTGTACTCCAGCTCTCTTACTCGGTGTTTTCCACACGTCCAGCACTATTACTTGGTGCATTCCAGCACTGTTACTCGGTGTACTCCAGCACGGTTACTCGGTGCACTCCAGCACTGTTACTCGGTGCTCTCCAGCACTGTTACTCGGTGCACTCCAGCACTGTTACTCGGTGCACTCCAGCACTGTTACTCGGTGCACTCCAGCACTGTTACTCGGTGTATTCCAGCACCGTTACTCGGTGTATTCCAGCATCGTTACTCGATGCATTCCAGCACCGTTACTCGTGTACTCCAGCACCGTTTCTCGGTGTACTGCAGCACTGTTTCTCGGTGCACTCCAGCACTGTTACTCGGTGCACTCCAGCACTGTTACTCGGTGTACTCCAGCACTGTTACTCGGTGTACTCCAGCACTGTTACTCGGTGAACTCCACACATCCAGCACTGTTGCTCGGTGTACTCCAGCACTGTTGCTCGGTGTACTCCAGCACTGTTACTCGGTGTACTCCACACATCCAGCATTGTTACTCGGTGTACTCCACACATCCAGCACTGTTACTCGGTGTACTCCAGCACTGTTACTCGGTGTACTCCAGCACTGTTACTCGGTGTACTCCGGCACTGTTACTCGGTGTACTCCAGCACTGTTACACGGTGTACTCCAGCATTGTTACTCGGTGTACTCCACACATCCAGCATTGTTACTCGGTGTACTCCACACATCCAGCACTGTTACTCGTGTACTCCAGCACCGTTACTCGGTGTACTCCAGGATTGTTACTCGGTGTACTCCACACTTCCAGCATTGTTACTCGGTGTGCTCCACACATTCAGCACTGTTACTCGGTGTACTCCAGCACTGTTACTCGGTGTACTCCAGCACTGTTACTCGGTGTACTCCAGCACTGTTATTCGGTGTACTCCGGCACTGTAACTCGGTGTACTCCAGCACTGTTACTCGGTGTCCTCCAGCACCGTTACTCGGTGTACTCCAACATTGTTACTCGGTGTACTCCACACATCCAGCATTGTTACTCGGTGTATTCCAGCACTGTTACTCGGTGTATTCCAGCACTGTTACTCGGAGTACTCCAGCACTGTTACTCGGCGTACTCCACACATCCAGCATTGTTACTCGGTGTACTCCAGCACTGTTACTCGGTGTACTCCACACGTCCAGCACTGTTACTCGGTGTACTCCACACGTCCAGCACTGTTACTCGGTGTACTCCACACGTCCAGCACTGTTACTCGGTGTACTCCAGCACTGGTTCTCGGTGTACTCCAGCACTGTTACTCGTTGTACTCCAGCACTGTTACTCGGTGTACTCCACACGTCCAGCACTGTTACTCGGTGTACTCCAGCACTGTTACTCGGTGTACTCCACACGTCCAGCACTTTTACTCGGTGCATTCCAGCACTATTACTCGGTGCATTCCAGCACTATTACTCGGTGCATTCCAGCACCGTTACTCGGTTTACTCCAGCACTGCTACTCGGTGTAATCCAGCACTGTTCCTCGGTGTACTCTAGCACTGTTACTCGGTGTACTCCAGCACTGTTAGTCGGTGTACTCCAGCACTGTTACTCGGTGTACTCCTACACTGTTACTCGGTGTACTCCAGCACTGTTACTCGGTGTACTCCAGCACTGTTAATCGGTGTACTCCAGCACCGTTACTCGGTGTACTCCAGCACCGTTACTCGGTGTACTCCAGCACCGTGACTCGGTGTATTCCGGCACTGTTCCTCGGTGTACTCCGGCACTGTTATTCGGTGTACTCCGGCACTGTTATTCGGTGTATTCCAGCACGGTTACTCGGTGTACTCCAGCACTGTTACTCAGTGTATCCCAGCACTGTTACTCGGTGTATTGCAGCACTGTTACTCTGTGTACTCCAGCACTGTTACTCGGTGTACTCCAGCACTGTTACTCGGTGTACTCCAGCACTGTTACTCTGTGTACTCCAGCACTGTTACTCGGTGTACTCCAGCACTGTTACTCGGTGTACTCCACACATCCAGCATTGTTACTCGGTGTTCTCCACACATCCAGCACTGTTAATCGGTGTACTCCAGCACTGTTACTCGGTGTACTTGAGCACTGTTACTCGGTGTACTCCACACATCCAGCATTGTTACTCGGTTTACTCCACACATCGAGCACTGTTACTCGGTGTACTCCAGCACTGTTACTCGGTGTACTCCAGCACTGTTACTCGGTGTACTCCGGTACTGTTACTCGTTGTACTCCAGCACAGTTACTCGGTGTACTCCAGCACTGTTACTCGGTGTACTCCACACATCCAGCATTGTTACTCGGTGTACTCCACACATCCAGCACTGTTACTCGGTGTACTCCAGCACTGTTACTCGGTGTACTCCAGCATTGTTACTCGGTGTACTCCACACATCCAGCATTGTTACTCGGTGTACTCCACACATGCAGCACTGTTACTCGGTGTACTCCAGCACTGTTACTCGGTGTACTCCAGTACTGTTATTCGGTGTATTCCAGCACTGTTACTCTGAGTACTCCAGCATTGTTGCTCGGTGTACTCCACACATCCAGCATTGTTACTCGGTGTACTCCACACATCCAGCATTGTTACTCGGTGTACTCCAGCACTGTTACTCGGTGTACTCCACACGTCCAGCACTGTTACTCGGTGTACTCCAGCACTGTTACTCATTGTACTCCAGCACCGTGACTCGGTGTACTCCAGCATTGTTACTCGGTGTACTCCACACATCCAGCATTGTTACTCGGTGTATTCCAGCACTGTTACTCGGTGTATTCCAGCACTGTTACTCGGTGTACTCCAGCACTGTTACTCGGTGTACTCCAGACATCCAGCATTGTTACTCGGTGTACTCCAGCACTGTTACTCGGTGTACACCACACGTCCAGCACTGTTACTCGGTGTACTCCACACGTCCAGCACTGTTACTCGGTGTACTCCCCCACTGTGTCTCGGTGTACTCCAGCACTGTTACTCGGTGTACTCCAGCACTGTTACTCGGTGTACTCCAGCACTGTTACTCTGTGTACTCCACACGTCCAGCACTGTTACTCGGAGTACTCCAGCACTGTTACTCGGTGTACTCCACACGTCCAGCACTGTTACTCGGTGCATTCCAGCACTATTACTCGGTGTACTCCAGCACCGTTACTCGGTGTACTCCAGCACCGTTACTCGGTGTACTCCAGCACCGTTACTCGGTGTACTCCAGCACCGTTACTCGGTGCACTCCAGCACCGTTACTCGGTGCACTCTAGCACTGTTACTGGGTGCACTCCAGCACCATTACTCGGTGTACTCCAGCTCTCTTACTCGGTGTATTCCACACGTCCAGCACTGTTTCTCGGTGTACTCCAGTACCGTTACTCGGTGCACTCCAGCACTATTACTCGGTGCACTCCAGTACCGTTACTCGGTGTACTCCAGCACTGTTTCTCGATGTCCTCCAGCATTTTACTAGGTGCACTCCAGCACTGTTACTCGGTGTAATCCAGCACTGTTACTCGGTGTACTCCAGCACTGTTACTCGGTGCATTCCAGTACTATTACTTGGTGTACTCCAGCACTGTTACTCAGTGCATTCCAGTACTAGTACTCGGTGTAATCCAGCAGCGTTACTCGGTGTACTCCGGCACTGTTACTCGGTGTACTCCGGCACTGTTACTCGGTGTACTCCGGCACTGTTACTCGGTGTACTCCGGCACTGTTACTCGGTGTACTCCGGCACTGTTACTCGGTGTACTCCGGCACTGTTACTCGGTGTACTCCGGCACTGTTACTCGGTGTACTCCGGCACTGTTACTCGGTGTACTCAGGCACTGTTACTCGGTGTACTCAGGCACTGTTACTCGGTGTACTCCAGCACTGCTACTCGGTGTACTCCAGCACTGTTACTCGGTGTACTCCAGCACCGTTACTCGGTGTATTCCAGCACCGTTACTCGGTGTACACCAGCACTGTTACTCGGTGTACTCCAGCACCGTTACTCGGTGTATTCCAGCACCGTTACTCGGTGTACTCAAGCACTGTTACTCGGTGTACTCCAGCACCGTTACTCGGTGTATTCCAGCACCGTTACTCGGTGTACTTCAGCACTGTTACTCGGTGTACTCCAGCACCGTTACTCGGTGTATTCAAGCACCGTTACTCGGTGTACTCCAGCACTGCTACTCGGTGTAATCCAGCACTGTTCCTCGGTGTACTCCAGCACTGTTAATCGGTGAACTCCTGCACTGTTACTCGGTGTACTCCAGCACTGTTACTCGGTGTACTCCAGCACTGTTAATCGGTGTACTCCAGCACCGTTACTCGGTGTACTCAAGCACCATTACTCGGTGTACTCCAGCACCGTTACTCGGTGTATTCCAGCACTGTTACTCGGTGTACTCCGGTACTGTTATTCGGTGTACTCCGGCACTGTTACTCGGTGCATTCCAGCACTGTTACTCGGTGTACTCCAGCACTGTTACTCGGTGTACTCCAGCACTGTTACTCGGTGTACTCCAGCACTGTTACTCGGTGTACTCCACACGTCCAGCACTGTTACTCGGTGCATTCCAGCACTATTACTTGGTGCATTCCAGCACTGTTACTCGGTGTACTCCAGCACGGTTACTCGGTGCACTCCAGCACTGTTACTCGGTGCTCTCCAGCACTGTTACTCGGTGCACTCCAGCACTGTTACTCGGTGCACTCCAGCACTGTTACTCGGTGCACTCCAGCACTGTTACTCGGTGTATTCCAGCACCGTTACTCCGTGCATTCCAGCACCGTTACTCGATGCATTCCAGCACCGTTACTCTTGTACTCCAGCACCGTTTCTCGGTGTACTGCAGCACTGTTTCTCGGTGCACTCCAGCACTGTTACTCGGTGCACTCCAGCACTGTTACTCGGTGTACTCCAGCACTGTTACTCGGTGTACTCCAGCACTGTTACTCGGTGTACTCCAGCACTGTTACTCGGTGTACTCCACACATCCAGCACTGTTGCTCGGTGTACTCCAGCACTGTTACTCGGTGTACTCCAGCACTGTTACTCGGTGTACTCCACACATCCAGCATTGTTACTCGGTGTACTCCACACATCCAGCACTGTTATTCGGTGTACTCCGGCACTGTAACTCGGTGTACTCCAGCACTGTTACTCGGTGTCCTCCAGCACCGTTACTCGGTGTACTCCAACATTGTTACTCGGTGTACTCCACACATCCAGCATTGTTACTCGGTGTATTCCAGCACTGTTACTCGGTGTATTCCAGCACTGTTACTCGGAGTACTCCAGCACTGTTACTCGGCGTACTCCACACATCCAGCATTGTTACTCGGTGTACTCCAGCACTGTTACTCGGTGTACTCCACACATCCAGCACTGTTACTCGGTGTACTCCACACGTCCAGCACTGTTACTCGGTGTACTCCAGCACTGTTACTCGGTGTACTCCACACATCCAGCACTGTTACTCGGTGTACTCCAGCACTGTTACTCGGTGTACTCCACACATCCAGCACTGTTACTCGGTGTACTCCACACGTCCAGCACTGTTACTCGGTGTACTCCAGCACTGTTACTCGGTGTACTCCACACGTCCAGCACTGTTACTCGGTACAATCCAGCACTGTTACTCGGTGTACTCTAGCACCGTTACTCGGTGTATTCCAGCACTGTTACTCGGTGTACTCCACACGTCCAGCACTGTTACTCGGTGCATTCCAGCACTATTACTCGGTGCATTCCAGCACTATTACTCGGTGCGTTTCAGCACTGTTACTCGGTGTACTCCAGCACCGTTACTCGGTGTACTCCAGCACTGCTACTCGGTGTAATCCAGCACTGCTACTCGGTGTAATCCAGCACTGTTCCTCGGTGTACTCCAGCACTGTTACTCGGTGTACTCCAGCACTGTTAGTCGGTGTACTCCAGCACTGTTACTCGGTGTACTCCTACACTGTTACTCGATGTACTCCAGCACTGTTACTCGATGTACTCCAGCACTGTTAATCGCTGTTCTCCAGCACCGTTACTCGGTGAACTCCAGCACCGTTACTCGGTGTACTCCAGCACCGTGACTCGGTGTATTCCGCCACTGTTCCTCGGTGTACTCCGGCACTGTTATTCGGTGTACTCCGGCACTGTTACTCGGTGTATTCCAGCACTGTTACTCGGTGTACTCCAGCACCGTTACTCTGCGTACTCCAGCACTGTTACTCGGTGTACTCCAGCACTGTTACTCGGTGTACTCCACACATCCAGCACTGTTAATCAGTGTACTCCAGTATACAAAATTATGAGGGGCATAGACAGAGTGGATAGTCAGAGGCTTTTCCCCAGGGTAGAGGGGTCAATTACTAGGGGGCATAGGTTTAAGGTGAGAGGGGCAAAGTTTAGAGTAGATGTACGAGGCAAGTTTTTTACGCAGAGGGTAGTGGGTGCCTGGAACTCACTACCGGAGGAGGTAGTGGAGGCAGGGACGATAGGGACATTTAAGGGGCATCTTGACAAATATATGAATAGGATGGGAATAGAAGGATACGGACCCAAGAAGTGTAGAAGATTGTAGTTTAGTCGGGCAGTATGGTCGGCACGGGCTTGGAGGGCCGAAGGGCCTGTTCCTGTGCTGTACATTTCTTTGTTCTTTGTTCTTTGTTGTTACTCGGTGTACTTGAGCACTGTTACTCGGTGTACTCCACACATCCAGCATTGTTACTCGGTGTACTCCAGCACTGTTACTAGGTGTACTCCACACGTCCAGCACTGTTACTCGGTGTACTCCAGCACTGTTACTCGGTGTACTCCAGCACCGTGACTCGGTGTACTCCAGCATTGTTACTCGGTGTACTCCACACATCCAGCATTGTTACTCGGTGTATTCCAGCACTGTTACTCGGTGTATTCCAGCACTGTTACTCGGTGTACTCCAGCACTGTTACTCGGTGTACTCCAGACATCCAGCATTGTTACTCGGTGTACTCCAGCACTGTTACTCGGTGTACACCACACGTCCAGCACTGTTACTCGGTGTACTCCACACGTCCAGCACTGTTACTCGGTATACTCCAGCACTGTGACTCGGTGTACTCCACACGTCCAGCACTGTTACTCGGTGTACTCCAGCACTGTGTCTCGGTGTACTCCAGCACTGTTACTCGGTGTACTCCAGCACTGTTACTCGGTGTACTCCAGCACTGTTACTCTGTGTACTCCACACGTCCAGCACTGTTACTCGGTGTACTCCAGCACTGTTACTCGGTGTACTCCACACGTCCAGCACTGTTACTCGGTGCATTCCAGCACTGTTACTCGGTGTACTCCAGCACTGTTACTCGGTGTACTCCAGCACTGTTACTCGGTGTACTCCAGCACTGTTACTCGGTGCACTCCAGCACTGTTACTCGGTGCACTCCAGCACCGTTACTCGGTGCATTCCAGCACCGTTACTCGGTGCATTCCAGCACCGTTACTCGGAGTACTCCAGCAATGTTTCTCGGTGTACTCCAGCACTGTTACTCGGTGTACTCCAGCACTGTTACTCTGTGTACTCCAGCGCTGTTACTCTGTGTACTCCAGCACTGTTACTCGGTGTACTCCAGCACTGTTACTCGGTGTACTCCAGCACTGTTACTCGGTGTACTCCAGCACTGTTACTCAATGTACTCCAGCACCGTTACTCGGTGTACTCCAGCACTGTTACTCGGTGTACTCCAGCACCGTTACTCGGTGTAGTCCTGCACCGTTACTCGGTGTACTCCAGCACTGTGATTCGGAGCACTCCAGCACTGTTACTCGGTGTACTCCAGCACCGTTACTCGGTGTAGTCCACACGTCCAGCACTGTTACTCGGTGCATTCCAGCACTATTACTCGGTGCATTCCAGCACTATTACTCGGTGCATTCCAGCACTGTTACTCAGTGTACTCCAGCACTGTTAATCGGTGCACTCCAGCACTGTTACTCGGTGCACTCCAGCACTGTTACTCGGTGCACTCCAGCACTGTTACTCGGTGCACTCCAGCACTGTTACTCGGTGCACTCCAGCACCGTTACTCGGTGCACTCCAGCACCGTTACTTGGTGTACTCCAGCACCGTTTCTCGGTGTACTCCAGCACAGTTACTCGGTGTACTCCAGCACCGTTACTCGGTGTACTCCAGCACCGTTACTCGGTGTACTCCAGCACCGTTACTCGGTGTACTAAAGCACCGTTACTCGGTGCACTCCAGCACAGTTACTCGGTGCACTCCAGCACTGTTACTCGGTGCACTCCAGCACTGTTACTCGGTGCACTCCAGCACTGTTACTCGGTGCACTCCAGCACCATTACTCGGTGTACTCCAGCTCTCTTACTCGGTGTATTCCACACGTCCAGCACCGTTACTCGGTGTACTCCAGCACTGTTTCTCGTTGTACTCCAGCACCGTTACTCGGTGCACTCCAGCACTGTTACTCAGTGTACTCCAGTACCGTTACTCGGTGTACTCCAGCACTGTTTCTCGATGTCCTCCAGCATTTTACTCGGTGCACTCCAGCACTGTTACTCGGTGTACTCCAGCACTGTTACTCGGTGTACTCCAGCACTGTTACTCAGTGCATTCCAGTACTAGTACTCGGTGTACTCCAGCAGCGTTACTCGGTGTACTCCAGCACTGTTAGTCGGTGTACTCCAGCACTGTTACTCGGTGCACTCCAGCACTGTTACTCGGTGTACTCCAGCACTGTTACTCGGTGTACTCCAGCACTGTTACTCGGTGTACTCCAGCACTGTTAATCGGTGTTCTCCAGCACCGTTACTCGGTGTACTCCAGCACCGTGACTCGGTGTATTCCGGCACTGTTCCTCGGTGTACTCCGGCACTGTTATTCGGTGTACTCCGGCACTGTTACTCGGTGTATTCCAGCACTGTTACTCGGTGTACTACAGCACTGTTACTCAGTGTACTCCAGCACCGTTACTCAGTGTATTCCAGCACTGTTACTCGGTGTATTCCAGCACTGTTACTCGGTGTACTCCAGCACTGTTACTCTGTGTACTCCAGCACTGTTACTCGGTGTACTCCAGCACTGTTACTCGGTGTACTCGACACATCCAGCATTGTTACTCGGTGTTCTCCACACATCCAGCACTGTTAATCAGTGTACTCCAGCACTGTTACTCGGTGTACTTGAGCACTGTTACTCGGTGTACTCCACACATCCAGCATTGTTACTCGGTGTACTCCAGCACTGTTACTCGGTGTACTCCACACGTCCAGCACTGTTACTCGGTGTACTCCAGCACTGTTACTCGGTGTACTCCAGCACTGTTACTCGGTGTACTCCAGCACTGTTACTCGGTGTACTCCAGACATCCAGCATTGTTACTCGGTGTACTCCAGCACTGTTACTCGGTGTACACCACACGTCCAGCACTGTTACTCTGTGTACTCCACACGTCCAGCACTGTTTCTCGGTGTACTCCAGCACTGTTACTCTGTTTACTCCACACGTCCAGCACTGTTACTCGGTGTACTCCAGCACTGTTACTCGGTGTACTCCACACGTCCAGCACTGTTACTCGGTGCATTCCAGCACTATTACTCGGTGTACTCCAGCACTGTTACTCGGTGTACTCCAGCACTGTTACTCGGTGCACTCCAGCACTGTTACTCGGTGCACTCCAGCACTGTTACTCGGTGCACTCCAGCACCGTTACTCGGTGCATTCCAGCACCGTTACTCGGTGCATTCCAGCACCGTTACTCGGTGCATTCCAGCACCGTTACTCGGAGTACTCCAGCAATGTTTCTCGGTGTACTCCAGCACTGTTACTCGGTGTACTCCAGCACTGTTACTCTGTGTACTCCAGCGCTGTTACTCTGTGTACTCCAGCACTGTTACTCGGTGTACTCCAGCACTGTGATTCGGAGCACTCCAGCACTGTTACTCGGTGTACTCCAGCACCGTTACTCGGTGTAGTCCACACGTCCAGCACTGTTACTCGGTGCATTCCAGCACTATTACTCGGTGCACTCCAGCACGTTACTCGGTGTACTCCAGCACCGTTTCTCGGTGTACTCCAGCACTGTTACTCGGTGTACTCCAGCACCGTTACTCGGTGTACTCCAGCACCGTTACTCGGTGCACTCCAGCACAGTTACTCGGTGCACTCCAGCACTGTTACTCGGTGCACTCCAGCACTGTTACTGGGTGCACTCCAGCACCATTACTCGGTGTACTCCAGCTCTCTTACTCGGTGTATTCCACACGTCCTGCACCGTTACTCGGTGTACTCCAGCACTGTTACTCGGTGTACGCCAGCACCGTTACTCGGTGTACTCCAGCACCGTTACTCGGTGCACTCCAGCACTGTTACTCAGTGTACTCCAGTACCGTTACTCGGTGTACTCCAGCACTGTTACTCGGTGCATTCCAGTACTATTACTTGGTGTACTCCAGCACTGTTACTCAGTGCATTCCAGTACTAGTACTCGGTGTACTCCAGCAGCGTTACTCGGTGTACTCCAGCACTGTCACTCGGTGTACTCCAGCACTGTTACTCGGTGTACTCAGGCACTGTTACTCGGTGTACTCCAGCACTGTTACTCGATGTACTCCAGCACTGTTACTCGGTGTACTCTGGCACTGTTACTCGGTGTACTCAGGCACTGTTACTCGGTGTACTCAGGCACTGTTACTCGGTGTACTCCAGCACTGCTACTCGGTGTACTCCAGCACTGTTACTCGGTGTACTCCAGCACCGTTACTCGGTGTATTCCAGCACCGTTACTCGGTGTACTCCAGCACCGTTACTCGGTGTATTCAAGCACCGTTACTCGGTGTACTCCAGCACTGCTACTCGGTGTAATCCAGCACTGTTCCTCGGTGTACTCCAGCACTGTTACTCGGTGTACTCCTGCACTGTTACTCGGTGTACTCCAGCACTGTTACTTGGTGTACTCCAGCACTGTTAATCGGTGTACTCCAGCACCGTTACTCGGTGTACTCAAGCACCGTTACTCGGTGTACTCCAGCACCGTTACTCGGTGTATTCCAGCACTGTTACTCGGTGTACTCCGGCACTGCTAATCTGTGTACTCCAGCACTGTTTCTCGGTGTACTCCAGCACTGTTACTCGGTGTACTCCACACATCCAGCACTGTTAATCAGTGTACTCCAGCACTGTTACTCGGTGTACTCCACACATCCAGCATTGTTACTCGGTGTACTCCAGCACTGTTACTCGGTGTACTCGACACGTCCAGCACTGTTACTCGGTGTACTCCAGCACTGTTACTCGGTGTACTCCAGCACTGTTACTCGGTGTACTCCAGCACCGTGACTCGGTGTACTCCAGCATTGTTACTCGGTGTACTCCACACATCCAGCATTGTTACTCGGTGTATTCCAGCACTGTTACTCGGTGTATTCCAGCACTGTTACTCGGTGTACTCCAGCACTGTTACTCGGTGTACTCCAAACATCCAGCATTGTTACTCGGTGTACTCCAGCACTGTTACTCGGTGTACACCACACGTCCAGCACTGTTACTCGGTGTACTCCACACGTCCAGCACTGTTACTCGGTATACTCCAGCACTGTGACTCGGTGTACTCCACACGTCCAGCACTGTTACTCGGTGTTCTCCAGCACTGTGTCTCGGTGTACTCCAGCACTGTTACTCGGTGTACTCCAGCACTGTTACTCGGTGTACTCCAGCACTGTTACTCTGTGTACTCCACACGTCCAGCACTGTTACTCGGTGTACTCCAGCACTGTTACTCGGTGTACTCCACACGTCCAGCACTGTTACTCGGTGCATTCCAGCACTGTTACTCGGTGTACTCCAGCACTGTTACTCGGTGTACTCAGGCACTGTTACTCGGTGTACTCCAGCACTGTTACTCGATGTACTCCAGCACTGTTACTCGGTGTACTCTGGCACTGTTACTCGGTGTACTCAGGCACTGTTACTCGGTGTACTCAGGCACTGTTACTCGGTGTACTCCAGCACTGCTACTCGGTGTACTCCAGCACTGTTACTCGGTGTACTCCAGCACCGTTACTCGGTGTATTCCAGCACCGTTACTCGGTGTACTCCAGCACCGTTACTCGGTGTATTCAAGCACCGTTACTCGGTGTACTCCAGCACTGCTACTCGGTGTAATCCAGCACTGTTCCTCGGTGTACTCCAGCACTGTTACTCGGTGTACTCCTGCACTGTTACTCGGTGTACTCCAGCACTGTTACTCGGTGTACTCCAGCACTGTTAATCGGTGTACTCCAGCACCGTTACTCGGTGTACTCAAGCACCGTTACTCGGTGTACTCCAGCACCGTTACTCGGTGTATTCCAGCACTGTTACTCGGTGTACTCCGGCACTGCTAATCGGTGTACTCCAGCACTGTTACTCGGTGTACTCCAGCACTGTTACTCGGTGTACTCCACACATCCAGCACTGTTAATCAGTGTACTCCAGCACTGTTACTCGGTGTACTTGAGCACTGTTACTCGGTGTACTCCACACATCCAGCATTGTTACTCGGTGTACTCCAGCACTGTTACTCGGTGTACTCGACACGTCCAGCACTGTTACTCGGTGTACTCCAGCACTTTTACTCGGTGTACTCCAGCACCGTGACTCGGTGTACTCCAGCATTGTTACTCGGTGTACTCCACACATCCAGCATTGTTACTCGGTGTATTCCAGCACTGTTACTCGGTGTACTCCAGCACTGTTACTCGGTGTACTCCAGCACTGTTACTCGGTGTACTCCAGACATCCAGCATTGTTACTCGGTGTACTCCAGCACTGTTACTCGGTGTACACCACACGTCCAGCACTGTTACTCGGTGTACTCCACACGTCCAGCACTGTTACTCGGTATACTCCAGCACTGTGACTCGGTGTACTCCACACGTCCAGCACTGTTACTCGGTGTACTCCAGCACTGTGTCTCGGTGTACTCCAGCACTGTTACTCGGTGTACTCCAGCACTGTTACTCGGTGTACTCCAGCACTGTTACTCTGTGTACTCCACACGTCCAGCACTGTTACTCGGTGTACTCCAGCACTGTTACTCGGTGTACTCCACACGTCCAGCACTGTTACTCGGTGCATTCCAGCACTGTTACTCGGTGTACTCCAGCACTGTTATTCGGTGTACTCCGGCACTGTTACTCGGTGCACTCCAGCACTGTTACTCGGTGTACTCCAGCACTGTTACTCGGTGTACTCCAGCACCGTTACTCAGTGTATTCCAGCACTGTTACTCGGTGTATTCCAGCACTGTTACTCGGTGTACTCCAGCACTGTTACTCTGTGTACTCCAGCACTGTTACTCGGTGTACTCCAGCACTGTTACTCGGTGTACTCCACACATCCAGCATTGTTACTCGGTGTTCTCCACACATCCAGCACTGTTAATCAGTGTACTCCAGCACTGTTACTCGGTGTACTTGAGCACTGTTACTCGGTGTACTCCACACATCCAGCATTGTTACTCGGTGTACTCCAGCACTGTTACTCGGTGTACTCCACACGTCCAGCACTGTTACTCGGTGTACTCCAGCACTGTTACTCGGTGTACTCCAGCACTGTTACTCGGTGTACTCCAGCACTGTTACTCGGTGTACTCCAGACATCCAGCATTGTTACTCGGTGTACTCCAGCACTGTTACTCGGTGTACACCACACGTCCAGCACTGTTACTCGGTGTACTCCACACGTCCAGCACTGTTTCTCGGTGTACTCCAGCACTGTTACTCGGTGTACTCCAGCACTGTTACTCGGTGTACTCCACACGTCCAGCACTGTTACTCGGTGTACTCCAGCACTGTTACTCGGTGTACTCCACACGTCCAGCACTGTTACTCGGTGCATTCCAGCACTATTACTCGGTGTACTCCAGCACTGTTACTCGGTGTACTCCAGCACTGTTACTCGGTGCACTCCAGCACTGTTACTCGGTGCACTCCAGCACTGTTACTCGGTGCACTCCAGCACCGTTACTCGGTGTAGTCCACACGTCCAGCACTGTTACTCGGTGCATTCCAGCACTATTACTCGGTGCACTCCAGCACGTTACTCGGTGTACTCCAGCACCGTTTCTCGGTGTACTCCAGCACTGTTACTCGGTGTACTCCAGCACCGTTACTCGGTGTACTCCAGCACCGTTACTCGGTGCACTCCAGCACAGTTACTCGGTGCACTCCAGCACTGTTACTCGGTGCACTCCAGCACTGTTACTGGGTGCACTCCAGCACCATTACTCGGTGTACTCCAGCTCTCTTACTCGGTGTATTCCACACGTCCAGCACCGTTACTCGGTGTACTCCAGCACTGTTACTCGGTGTACGCCAGCACCGTTACTCGGTGTACTCCAGCACCGTTACTCGGTGCACTCCAGCACTGTTACTCAGTGTACTCCAGTACCGTTACTCGGTGTACTCCAGCACTGTTACTCGGTGCATTCCAGTACTATTACTTGGTGTACTCCAGCACTGTTACTCAGTGCATTCCAGTACTAGTACTCGGTGTACTCCAGCAGCGTTACTCGGTGTACTCCAGCACTGTCACTCGGTGTACTCCAGCACTGTTACTCGGTGTACTCAGGCACTGTTACTCGGTGTACTCCAGCACTGTTACTCGATGTACTCCAGCACTGTTACTCGGTGTACTCTGGCACTGTTACTCGGTGTACTCAGGCACTGTTACTCGGTGTACTCAGGCACTGTTACTCGGTGTACTCCAGCACTGCTACTCGGTGTACTCCAGCACTGTTACTCGGTGTACTCCAGCACCGTTACTCGGTGTATTCCAGCACCGTTACTCGGTGTACTCCAGCACCGTTACTCGGTGTATTCAAGCACCGTTACTCGGTGTACTCCAGCACTGCTACTCGGTGTAATCCAGCACTGTTCCTCGGTGTACTCCAGCACTGTTACTCGGTGTACTCCTGCACTGTTACTCGGTGTACTCCAGCACTGTTACTTGGTGTACTCCAGCACTGTTAATCGGTGTACTCCAGCACCGTTACTCGGTGTACTCAAGCACCGTTACTCGGTGTACTCCAGCACCGTTACTCGGTGTATTCCAGCACTGTTACTCGGTGTACTCCGGCACTGCTAATCTGTGTACTCCAGCACTGTTTCTCGGTGTACTCCAGCACTGTTACTCGGTGTACTCCACACATCCAGCACTGTTAATCAGTGTACTCCAGCACTGTTACTCGGTGTACTCCACACATCCAGCATTGTTACTCGGTGTACTCCAGCACTGTTACTCGGTGTACTCGACACGTCCAGCACTGTTACTCGGTGTACTCCAGCACTGTTACTCGGTGTACTCCAGCACTGTTACTCGGTGTACTCCAGCACCGTGACTCGGTGTACTCCAGCATTGTTACTCGGTGTACTCCACACATCCAGCATTGTTACTCGGTGTATTCCAGCACTGTTACTCGGTGTATTCCAGCACTGTTACTCGGTGTACTCCAGCACTGTTACTCGGTGTACTCCAAACATCCAGCATTGTTACTCGGTGTACTCCAGCACTGTTACTCGGTGTACACCACACGTCCAGCACTGTTACTCGGTGTACTCCACACGTCCAGCACTGTTACTCGGTATACTCCAGCACTGTGACTCGGTGTACTCCACACGTCCAGCACTGTTACTCGGTGTTCTCCAGCACTGTGTCTCGGTGTACTCCAGCACTGTTACTCGGTGTACTCCAGCACTGTTACTCGGTGTACTCCAGCACTGTTACTCTGTGTACTCCACACGTCCAGCACTGTTACTCGGTGTACTCCAGCACTGTTACTCGGTGTACTCCACACGTCCAGCACTGTTACTCGGTGCATTCCAGCACTGTTACTCGGTGTACTCCAGCACTGTTACTCGGTGTACTCAGGCACTGTTACTCGGTGTACTCAGGCACTGTTACTCGGTGTACTCCAGCACTGTTACTCGATGTACTCCAGCACTGTTACTCGGTGTACTCTGGCACTGTTACTCGGTGTACTCAGGCACTGTTACTCGGTGTACTCAGGCACTGTTACTCGGTGTACTCCAGCACTGCTACTCGGTGTACTCCAGCACTGTTACTCGGTGTACTCCAGCACCGTTACTCGGTGTATTCCAGCACCGTTACTCGGTGTACTCCAGCACCGTTACTCGGTGTATTCAAGCACCGTTACTCGGTGTACTCCAGCACTGCTACTCGGTGTAATCCAGCACTGTTCCTCGGTGTACTCCAGCACTGTTACTCGGTGTACTCCTGCACTGTTACTCGGTGTACTCCAGCACTGTTACTCGGTGTACTCCAGCACTGTTAATCGGTGTACTCCAGCACCGTTACTCGGTGTACTCAAGCACCGTTACTCGGTGTACTCCAGCACCGTTACTCGGTGTATTCCAGCACTGTTACTCGGTGTACTCCGGCACTGCTAATCGGTGTACTCCAGCACTGTTACTCGGTGTACTCCAGCACTGTTACTCGGTGTACTCCACACATCCAGCACTGTTAATCAGTGTACTCCAGCACTGTTACTCGGTGTACTTGAGCACTGTTACTCGGTGTACTCCACACATCCAGCATTGTTACTCGGTGTACTCCAGCACTGTTACTCGGTGTACTCGACACGTCCAGCACTGTTACTCGGTGTACTCCAGCACTGTTACTCGGTGTACTCCAGCACCGTGACTCGGTGTACTCCAGCATTGTTACTCGGTGTACTCCACACATCCAGCATTGTTACTCGGTGTATTCCAGCACTGTTACTCGGTGTATTCCAGCACTGTTACTCGGTGTACTCCAGCACTGTTACTCGGTGTACTCCAAACATCCAGCATTGTTACTCGGTGTACTCCAGCACTGTTACTCGGTGTACACCACACGTCCAGCACTGTTACTCGGTGTACTCCACACGTCCAGCACTGTTACTCGGTATACTCCAGCACTGTGACTCGGTGTACTCCACACGTCCAGCACTGTTACTCGGTGTTCTCCAGCACTGTGTCTCGGTGTACTCCAGCACTGTTACTCGGTGTACTCCAGCACTGTTACTCGGTGTACTCCAGCACTGTTACTCGGTGTACTCCACACGTCCAGCACTGTTACTCGGTGTACTCCAGCACTGTTACTCGGTGTACTCCACACGTCCAGCACTGTTACTCGGTGCATTCCAGCACTGTTACTCGGTGTACTCCAGCACTGTTACTCGGTGTACTCAGGCACTGTTACTCGGTGTACTCCAGCACTGTTACTCGATGTACTCCGGCACTGTTACTCGGTGTACTCTGGCACTGTTACTCGGTGTACTCAGGCACTGTTACTCGGTGTACTCAGGCACTGTTACTCGGTGTACTCCAGCACTGCTACTCGGTGTACTCCAGCACTGTTACTCGGTGTACTCCAGCACCGTTACTCGGTGTATTCCAGCACCGTTACTCGGTGTACTCCAGCACCGTTACTCGGTGTATTCAAGCACCGTTACTCGGTGTACTCCAGCACTGCTACTCGGTGTAATCCAGCACTGTTCCTCGGTGTACTCCAGCACTGTTACTCGGTGTACTCCTGCACTGTTACTCGGTGTACTCCAGCACTGTTACTCGGTGTACTCCAGCACTGTTAATCGGTGTACTCCAGCACCGTTACTCGGTGTACTCAAGCACCGTTACTCGGTGTACTCCAGCACCGTTACTCGGTGTATTCCAGCACTGTTACTCGGTGTGCTCCGGCACTGCTAATCGGTGTACTCCAGCACTGTTACTCGGTGTACTCCAGCACTGTTACTCGGTGTACTCCACACATCCAGCACTGTTAATCAGTGTACTCCAGCACTGTTACTCGGTGTACTTGAGCACTGTTACTCGGTGTACTCCACACATCCAGCATTGTTACTCGGTGTACTCCAGCACTGTTACTCGGTGTACTCGACACGTCCAGCACTGTTACTCGGTGTACTCCAGCACTTTTACTCGGTGTACTCCAGCACCGTGACTCGGTGTACTCCAGCATTGTTACTCGGTGTACTCCACACATCCAGCATTGTTACTCGGTGTATTCCAGCACTGTTACTCGGTGTACTCCAGCACTGTTACTCGGTGTACTCCAGCACTGTTACTCGGTGTACTCCAGACATCCAGCATTGTTACTCGGTGTACTCCAGCACTGTTACTCGGTGTACACCACACGTCCAGCACTGTTACTCGGTGTACTCCACACGTCCAGCACTGTTACTCGGTATACTCCAGCACTGTGACTCGGTGTACTCCACACGTCCAGCACTGTTACTCGGTGTACTCCAGCACTGTGTCTCGGTGTACTCCAGCACTGTTACTCGGTGTACTCCAGCACTGTTACTCGGTGTACTCCAGCACTGTTACTCTGTGTACTCCACACGTCCAGCACTGTTACTCGGTGTACTCCAGCACTGTTACTCGGTGTACTCCACACGTCCAGCACTGTTACTCGGTGCATTCCAGCACTGTTACTCGGTGTACTCCAGCACTGTTATTCGGTGTACTCCGGCACTGTTACTCGGTGCACTCCAGCACTGTTACTCGGTGTACTCCAGCACTGTTACTCGGTGTACTCCAGCACCGTTACTCAGTGTATTCCAGCACTGTTACTCGGTGTATTCCAGCACTGTTACTCGGTGTACTCCAGCACTGTTACTCTGTGTACTCCAGCACTGTTACTCGGTGTACTCCAGCACTGTTACTCGGTGTACTCCACACATCCAGCATTGTTACTCGGTGTTCTCCACACATCCAGCACTGTTAATCAGTGTACTCCAGCACTGTTACTCGGTGTACTTGAGCACTGTTACTCGGTGTACTCCACACATCCAGCATTGTTACTCGGTGTACTCCAGCACTGTTACTCGGTGTACTCCACACGTCCAGCACTGTTACTCGGTGTACTCCAGCACTGTTACTCGGTGTACTCCAGCACTGTTACTCGGTGTACTCCAGCACTGTTACTCGGTGTACTCCAGACATCCAGCATTGTTACTCGGTGTACTCCAGCACTGTTACTCGGTGTACACCACACGTCCAGCACTGTTACTCGGTGTACTCCACACGTCCAGCACTGTTTCTCGGTGTACTCCAGCACTGTTACTCGGTGTACTCCAGCACTGTTACTCGGTGTACTCCACACGTCCAGCACTGTTACTCGGTGTACTCCAGCACTGTTACTCGGTGTACTCCACACGTCCAGCACTGTTACTCGGTGCATTCCAGCACTATTACTCGGTGTACTCCAGCACTGTTACTCGGTGTACTCCAGCACTGTTACTCGGTGCACTCCAGCACTGTTACTCGGTGCACTCCAGCACTGTTACTCGGTGCACTCCAGCACCGTTACTCGGTGTAGTCCACACGTCCAGCACTGTTACTCGGTGCATTCCAGCACTATTACTCGGTGCACTCCAGCACGTTACTCGGTGTACTCCAGCACCGTTTCTCGGTGTACTCCAGCACTGTTACTCGGTGTACTCCAGCACCGTTACTCGGTGTACTCCAGCACCGTTACTCGGTGCACTCCAGCACAGTTACTCGGTGCACTCCAGCACTGTTACTCGGTGCACTCCAGCACTGTTACTGGGTGCACTCCAGCACCATTACTCGGTGTACTCCAGCTCTCTTACTCGGTGTATTCCACACGTCCAGCACCGTTACTCGGTGTACTCCAGCACTGTTACTCGGTGTACGCCAGCACCGTTACTCGGTGTACTCCAGCACCGTTACTCGGTGCACTCCAGCACTGTTACTCAGTGTACTCCAGTACCGTTACTCGGTGTACTCCAGCACTGTTACTCGGTGCATTCCAGTACTATTACTTGGTGTACTCCAGCACTGTTACTCAGTGCATTCCAGTACTAGTACTCGGTGTACTCCAGCAGCGTTACTCGGTGTACTCCAGCACTGTCACTCGGTGTACTCCAGCACTGTTACTCGGTGTACTCAGGCACTGTTACTCGGTGTACTCCAGCACTGTTACTCGATGTACTCCAGCACTGTTACTCGGTGTACTCTGGCACTGTTACTCGGTGTACTCAGGCACTGTTACTCGGTGTACTCAGGCACTGTTACTCGGTGTACTCCAGCACTGCTACTCGGTGTACTCCAGCACTGTTACTCGGTGTACTCCAGCACCGTTACTCGGTGTATTCCAGCACCGTTACTCGGTGTACTCCAGCACCGTTACTCGGTGTATTCAAGCACCGTTACTCGGTGTACTCCAGCACTGCTACTCGGTGTAATCCAGCACTGTTCCTCGGTGTACTCCAGCACTGTTACTCGGTGTACTCCTGCACTGTTACTCGGTGTACTCCAGCACTGTTACTTGGTGTACTCCAGCACTGTTAATCGGTGTACTCCAGCACCGTTACTCGGTGTACTCAAGCACCGTTACTCGGTGTACTCCAGCACCGTTACTCGGTGTATTCCAGCACTGTTACTCGGTGTACTCCGGCACTGCTAATCTGTGTACTCCAGCACTGTTTCTCGGTGTACTCCAGCACTGTTACTCGGTGTACTCCACACATCCAGCACTGTTAATCAGTGTACTCCAGCACTGTTACTCGGTGTACTCCACACATCCAGCATTGTTACTCGGTGTACTCCAGCACTGTTACTCGGTGTACTCGACACGTCCAGCACTGTTACTCGGTGTACTCCAGCACTGTTACTCGGTGTACTCCAGCACTGTTACTCGGTGTACTCCAGCACCGTGACTCGGTGTACTCCAGCATTGTTACTCGGTGTACTCCACACATCCAGCATTGTTACTCGGTGTATTCCAGCACTGTTACTCGGTGTATTCCAGCACTGTTACTCGGTGTACTCCAGCACTGTTACTCGGTGTACTCCAAACATCCAGCATTGTTACTCGGTGTACTCCAGCACTGTTACTCGGTGTACACCACACGTCCAGCACTGTTACTCGGTGTACTCCACACGTCCAGCACTGTTACTCGGTATACTCCAGCACTGTGACTCGGTGTACTCCACACGTCCAGCACTGTTACTCGGTGTTCTCCAGCACTGTGTCTCGGTGTACTCCAGCACTGTTACTCGGTGTACTCCAGCACTGTTACTCGGTGTACTCCAGCACTGTTACTCTGTGTACTCCACACGTCCAGCACTGTTACTCGGTGTACTCCAGCACTGTTACTCGGTGTACTCCACACGTCCAGCACTGTTACTCGGTGCATTCCAGCACTGTTACTCGGTGTACTCCAGCACTGTTACTCGGTGTACTCAGGCACTGTTACTCGGTGTACTCCAGCACTGTTACTCGATGTACTCCAGCACTGTTACTCGGTGTACTCTGGCACTGTTACTCGGTGTACTCAGGCACTGTTACTCGGTGTACTCAGGCACTGTTACTCGGTGTACTCCAGCACTGCTACTCGGTGTACTCCAGCACTGTTACTCGGTGTACTCCAGCACCGTTACTCGGTGTATTCCAGCACCGTTACTCGGTGTACTCCAGCACCGTTACTCGGTGTATTCAAGCACCGTTACTCGGTGTACTCCAGCACTGCTACTCGGTGTAATCCAGCACTGTTCCTCGGTGTACTCCAGCACTGTTACTCGGTGTACTCCTGCACTGTTACTCGGTGTACTCCAGCACTGTTACTCGGTGTACTCCAGCACTGTTAATCGGTGTACTCCAGCACCGTTACTCGGTGTACTCAAGCACCGTTACTCGGTGTACTCCAGCACCGTTACTCGGTGTATTCCAGCACTGTTACTCGGTGTACTCCGGCACTGCTAATCGGTGTACTCCAGCACTGTTACTCGGTGTACTCCAGCACTGTTACTCGGTGTACTCCACACATCCAGCACTGTTAATCAGTGTACTCCAGCACTGTTACTCGGTGTACTTGAGCACTGTTACTCGGTGTACTCCACACATCCAGCATTGTTACTCGGTGTACTCCAGCACTGTTACTCGGTGTACTCGACACGTCCAGCACTGTTACTCGGTGTACTCCAGCACTTTTACTCGGTGTACTCCAGCACCGTGACTCGGTGTACTCCAGCATTGTTACTCGGTGTACTCCACACATCCAGCATTGTTACTCGGTGTATTCCAGCACTGTTACTCGGTGTACTCCAGCACTGTTACTCGGTGTACTCCAGCACTGTTACTCGGTGTACTCCAGACATCCAGCATTGTTACTCGGTGTACTCCAGCACTGTTACTCGGTGTACACCACACGTCCAGCACTGTTACTCGGTGTACTCCACACGTCCAGCACTGTTACTCGGTATACTCCAGCACTGTGACTCGGTGTACTCCACACGTCCAGCACTGTTACTCGGTGTACTCCAGCACTGTGTCTCGGTGTACTCCAGCACTGTTACTCGGTGTACTCCAGCACTGTTACTCGGTGTACTCCAGCACTGTTACTCTGTGTACTCCACACGTCCAGCACTGTTACTCGGTGTACTCCAGCACTGTTACTCGGTGTACTCCACACGTCCAGCACTGTTACTCGGTGCATTCCAGCACTGTTACTCGGTGTACTCCAGCACTGTTATTCGGTGTACTCCGGCACTGTTACTCGGTGCACTCCAGCACTGTTACTCGGTGTACTCCAGCACTGTTACTCGGTGTACTCCAGCACCGTTACTCAGTGTATTCCAGCACCGTTACTCGGTGTATTCCAGCACTGTTACTCGGTGTACTCCAGCACTGTTACTCTGTGTACTCCAGCACTGTTACTCGGTGTACTCCAGCACTGTTACTCGGTGTACTCCACACATCCAGCATTGTTACTCGGTGTTCTCCACACATCCAGCACTGTTAATCAGTGTACTCCAGCACTGTTACTCGGTGTACTTGAGCACTGTTACTCGGTGTACTCCACACATCCAGCATTGTTACTCGGTGTACTCCAGCACTGTTACTCGGTGTACTCCACACGTCCAGCACTGTTACTCGGTGTACTCCAGCACTGTTACTCGGTGTACTCCAGCACTGTTACTCGGTGTACTCCAGCACTGTTACTCGGTGTACTCCAGACATCCAGCATTGTTACTCGGTGTACTCCAGCACTGTTACTCGGTGTACACCACACGTCCAGCACTGTTACTCGGTGTACTCCACACGTCCAGCACTGTTTCTCGGTGTACTCCAGCACTGTTACTCGGTGTACTCCAGCACTGTTACTCGGTGTACTCCAGCACTGTTACTCGGTGTACTCCACACGTCCAGCACTGTTACTCGGTGTACTCCAGCACTGTTACTCGGTGTACTCCACACGTCCAGCACTGTTACTCGGTGCATTCCAGCACTATTACTCGGTGTACTCCAGCACTGTTACTCGGTGTACTCCAGCACTGTTACTCGGTGCACTCCAGCACTGTTACTCGGTGCACTCCAGCACTGTTACTCGGTGCACTCCAGCACCGTTACTCGGTGCATTCCAGCACCGTTACTCGGTGCATTCCAGCACCGTTACTCGGAGTACTCCAGCAATGTTTCTCGGTGTACTCCAGCACTGTTACTCGGTGTACTCCAGCACTGTTACTCTGTGTACTCCAGCGCTGTTACTCGGTGTACTCCAGCACTGTTACTCGGTGTACTCCAGCACTGTTACTCGGTGTACTCCAGCACTGTTACTCGGTGTACTCCAGCACTGTTACTCGGTGTACTCCAGCACCGTTACTCGATGTACTCCAGCACCGTTACTCGGTGTACTCCAGCACTGTTACTCGGTGTACTCCAGCACCGTTACTCGGTGTAGTCCTGCACCGTTACTCGGTGTACTCCAGCACTGTGATTCGGAGCACTCCAGCACTGTTACTCGGTGTACTCCAGCACCGTTACTCGGTGTAGTCCACACGTCCAGCACTGTTACTCGGTGCATTCCAGCACTATTACTCGGTGCATTCCAGCACTATTACTCGGTGCATTCCAGCACTGTTACTTGGTGTACTCCAGCACTGTTACTCGGTGCACTCCAGCACCGTTACTCGGTGCACTCCAGCACCGTTACTTGGTGTACTCCAGCACCGTTTCTCGGTGTACTCCAGCACTGTTACTCGGTGTACTCCAGCACCGTTACTCGGTGTGCTCCAGCACCGTTACTCGGTGTACTCCATCACCGTTACTCGGTGCACTCCAGCACAGTTACTCGGTGCACTCCAGCACAGTTACTCGGTGCACTCCAGCACTGTTACTGGGTGCACTCCAGCACCATTACTCGGTGTACTCCAGCTCTCTTACTCGGTGTATTCCACACGTCCAGCACCGTTACTCGGTGCACTCCAGCACCGTTACTCGGTGCACTCCAGCACGTTACTCGGTGTACTCCAGCACCGTTTCTCGGTGTACTCCAGCACTGTTACTCGGTGTACTCCAGCACCGTTACTCGGTGTACTCCAGCACCGTTACTCGGTGTACTCCAGCACCGTTACTCGGTGTACTCCAGCACCGTTACTCGGTGTACTCCAGCACCGTTACTCGGTGCACTCCAGCACAGTTACTCAGTGCACTCCAGCACTGTTACTCGGTGTATTCCACACGTCCAGCACCGTTACTCGGTGTACTCCAGCACTGTTACTCGGTGTACGCCAGCACCGTTACTCGGTGTACTCCAGCACCGTTACTCGGTGCACTCCAGCACTGTTACTCAGTGTACTCCAGTACCGTTACTCGGTGTACTCCAGCACTGTTTCTCGATGTCCTCCAGCATTTTACTCGGTGCACTCCAGCACTGTTACTCGGTGTACTCCAGCACTGTTACTCGGTGTACTCCAGCACTGTTACTCGGTGCATTCCAGTACTATTACTTGGTGTACTCCAGCACTGTTACTCAGTGCATTCCAGTACTAGTACTCGGTGTACTCCAGCAGCGTTACTCGGTGTACTCCAGCACTGTCACTCGGTGTACTCCAGCACTGTTACTCGGTGTACTCCGGCACTGTTACTCGGTGTACTCTGGCACTGTTACTCGGTGTACTCAGGCACTGTTACTCGGTGTACTCAGGCACTGTTACTCGGTGTACTCCAGCACCGTTACTCGGTGTATTCCAGCACCGTTACTCGGTGTACTCCAGCACCGTTACTCGGTGTATTCAAGCACCGTTACTCGGTGTACTCCAGCACTGCTACTCGGTGTAATCCAGCACTGTTCCTCGGTGTACTCCAGCACTGTTACTCGGTGTACTCCTGCACTGTTACTCGGTGTACTCCAGCACTGTTACTCGGTGTACTCCAGCACTGTTACTCGGTGTACTCCAGCACTGTTACTCGGTGTACTCAAGCACCGTTACTCGGTGTACTCCAGCACCGTTACTCGGTGTATTCCAGCACCGTTACTCGGTGTACTCCAGCACCGTTACTCGGTGTATTCAAGCACCGTTACTCGGTGTACTCCAGCACTGCTACTCGGTGTAATCCAGCACTGTTCCTCGGTGTACTCCAGCACTGTTACTCGGTGTACTCCTGCACTGTTACTCGGTGTACTCCAGCACTGTTACTCGGTGTACTCCAGCACTGTTAATCGGTGTACTCCAGCACCGTTACTCGGTGTACTCAAGCACCGTTACTCGGTGTATTCCAGCACCGTTACTCGGTGTATTCCAGCACTGTTACTCGGTGTACTCCGGCACTGCTAATCGGTGTACTCCAGCACTGTTACTCGGTGTACTCCAGCACTGTTACTCGGTGTACTCCACACATCCAGCACTGTTAATCAGTGTACTCCAGCACTGTTACTCGGTGTACTTGAGCACTGTTACTCGGTGTACTCCACACATCCAGCATTGTTACTCGGTGTACTCCAGCACTGTTACTCGGTGTACTCCACACGTCCAGCACTGTTACTCGGTGTACTCCAGCACTGTTACTCGGTGTACTCCAGCACCGTGACTCGGTGTACTCCAGCATTGTTACTCGGTGTACTCCACACATCCAGCATTGTTACTCGGTGTATTCCAGCACTGTTACTCGGTGTATTCCAGCACTGTTACTCGGTGTACTCCAGCACTGTTACTCGGTGTACTCCAGACATCCAGCATTGTTACTCGGTGTACTCCACACGTCCAGCACTGTTACTCGGTATACTCCAGCACTGTGACTCGGTGTACTCCACACGTCCAGCACTGTTACTCGGTGTACTCCAGCACTGTGTCTCGGTGTACTCCAGCACTGTTACTCGGTGTACTCCAGCACTGTTACTCGGTGTACTCCAGCACTGTTACTCTGTGTACTCCACACGTCCAGCACTGTTACTCGGTGTACTCCAGCACTGTTACTCGGTGTACTCCACACGTCCAGCACTGTTACTCGGTGCATTCCAGCACTGTTACTCGGTGTACTCCAGCACTGTTACTCGGTGTACTCCAGCACTGTTACTCGGTGCACTCCAGCACTGTTACTCGGTGCACTCCAGCACTGTTACTCGGTGCACTCCAGCACCGTTACTCGGTGCATTCCAGCACCGTTACTCGGTGCATTCCAGCACCGTTACTCGGAGTACTCCAGCAATGTTTCTCGGTGTACTCCAGCACTGTTACTCGGTGTACTCCAGCACTGTTACTCGGTGTCCTCCAGCGCTGTTACTCGGTGTACTCCAGCACTGTTACTCGATGTACTCCAGCACCGTTACTCGGTGTACTCCAGCACTGTTAGTCGGTGTACTCCAGCACCTTTACTCGGTGTAGTCCTGCACCGTTACTCGGTGTACTCCAGCACTGTGATTCGGAGCACTCCAGCACTGTTACTCGGTGTACTCCAGCACCGTTACTCGGTGTAGTCCACACGTCCAGCACTGTTACTCGGTGCATTCCAGCACTATTACTCGGTGCATTCCAGCACTATTACTCGGTGCATTCCAGCACTGTTACTCGGTGTACTCCAGCACTGTTAATCGGTGTACTCCAGCACTGTTACTCGGTGCACTCCAGCACTGTTACTCGGTGCACTCCAGCACTGTTACTCGGTGCACTCCAGCACTGTTACTCGGTGCACTCCAGCACCGTTACTCGGTGCATTCCAGCACCGTTACTCGGTGCATTCCAGCACCGTTACTCGGAGTACTCCAGCAATGTTTCTCGGTGTACTCCAGCACTGTTACTCGGTGTACTCCAGCACTGTTACTCTGTGTACTCCAGCGCTGTTACTCGGTGTACTCCAGCACTGTTACTCGGTGTACTCCAGCACTGTTACTCGGTGTACTCCAGCACTGTTACTCGGTGTACTCCAGCACTGTTACTCGGTGTACTCCAGCACCGTTACTCGATGTACTCCAGCACCGTTACTCGGTGTACTCCAGCACTGTTACTCGGTGTACTCCAGCACCGTTACTCGGTGTAGTCCTGCACCGTTACTCGGTGTACTCCAGCACTGTGATTCGGAGCACTCCAGCACTGTTACTCGGTGTACTCCAGCACCGTTACTCGGTGTAGTCCACACGTCCAGCACTGTTACTCGGTGCATTCCAGCACTATTACTCGGTGCATTCCAGCACTATTACTCGGTGCATTCCAGCACTGTTACTTGGTGTACTCCAGCACTGTTACTCGGTGCACTCCAGCACCGTTACTCGGTGCACTCCAGCACCGTTACTTGGTGTACTCCAGCACCGTTTCTCGGTGTACTCCAGCACTGTTACTCGGTGTACTCCAGCACCGTTACTCGGTGTGCTCCAGCACCGTTACTCGGTGTACTCCATCACCGTTACTCGGTGCACTCCAGCACAGTTACTCGGTGCACTCCAGCACAGTTACTCGGTGCACTCCAGCACTGTTACTGGGTGCACTCCAGCACCATTACTCGGTGTACTCCAGCTCTCTTACTCGGTGTATTCCACACGTCCAGCACCGTTACTCGGTGCACTCCAGCACCGTTACTCGGTGCACTCCAGCACGTTACTCGGTGTACTCCAGCACCGTTTCTCGGTGTACTCCAGCACTGTTACTCGGTGTACTCCAGCACCGTTACTCGGTGTACTCCAGCACCGTTACTCGGTGTACTCCAGCACCGTTACTCGGTGTACTCCAGCACCGTTACTCGGTGTACTCCAGCACCGTTACTCGGTGCACTCCAGCACAGTTACTCAGTGCACTCCAGCACTGTTACTCGGTGTATTCCACACGTCCAGCACCGTTACTCGGTGTACTCCAGCACTGTTACTCGGTGTACGCCAGCACCGTTACTCGGTGTACTCCAGCACCGTTACTCGGTGCACTCCAGCACTGTTACTCAGTGTACTCCATTACCGTTACTCGGTGTACTCCAGCACTGTTTCTCGATGTCCTCCAGCATTTTACTCGGTGCACTCCAGCACTGTTACTCGGTGTACTCCAGCACTGTTACTCGGTGTACTCCAGCACTGTTACTCGGTGCATTCCAGTACTATTACTTGGTGTACTCCAGCACTGTTACTCAGTGCATTCCAGTACTAGTACTCGGTGTACTCCAGCAGCGTTACTCGGTGTACTCCAGCACTGTCACTCGGTGTACTCCAGCACTGTTACTCGGTGTACTCCGGCACTGTTACTCGGTGTACTCTGGCACTGTTACTCGGTGTACTCAGGCACTGTTACTCGGTGTACTCAGGCACTGTTACTCGGTGTACTCCAGCACCGTTACTCGGTGTATTCCAGCACCGTTACTCGGTGTACTCCAGCACCGTTACTCGGTGTATTCAAGCACCGTTACTCGGTGTACTCCAGCACTGCTACTCGGTGTAATCCAGCACTGTTCCTCGGTGTACTCCAGCACTGTTACTCGGTGTACTCCTGCACTGTTACTCGGTGTACTCCAGCACTGTTACTCGGTGTACTCCAGCACTGTTACTCGGTGTACTCCAGCACTGTTAATCGGTGTACTCCAGCACTGTTACTCGGTGTACTCAAGCACCGTTACTCGGTGTACTCCAGCACCGTTACTCGGTGTATTCCAGCACCGTTACTCGGTGTACTCCAGCACCGTTACTCGGTGTATTCAAGCACCGTTACTCGGTGTACTCCAGCACTGCTACTCGGTGTAATCCAGCACTGTTCCTCGGTGTACTCCAGCACTGTTACTCGGTGTACTCCTGCACTGTTACTCGGTGTACTCCAGCACTGTTACTCGGTGTACTCCAGCACTGTTAATCGGTGTACTCCAGCACCGTTACTCGGTGTACTCAAGCACCGTTACTCGGTGTATTCCAGCACCGTTACTCGGTGTATTCCAGCACTGTTACTCGGTGTACTCCGGCACTGCTAATCGGTGTACTCCAGCACTGTTACTCGGTGTACTCCAGCACTGTTACTCGGTGTACTCCACACATCCAGCACTGTTAATCAGTGTACTCCAGCACTGTTACTCGGTGTACTTGAGCACTGTTACTCGGTGTACTCCACACATCCAGCATTGTTACTCGGTGTACTCCAGCACTGTTACTCGGTGTACTCCACACGTCCAGCACTGTTACTCGGTGTACTCCAGCACTGTTACTCGGTGTACTCCAGCACCGTGACTCGGTGTACTCCAGCATTGTTACTCGGTGTACTCCACACATCCAGCATTGTTACTCGGTGTATTCCAGCACTGTTACTCGGTGTATTCCAGCACTGTTACTCGGTGTACTCCAGCACTGTTACTCGGTGTACTCCAGACATCCAGCATTGTTACTCGGTGTACTCCAGCACTGTTACTCGGTGTACACCACACGTCCAGCACTGTTACTCGGTGTACTCCACACGTCCAGCACTGTTACTCGGTATACTCCAGCACTGTGACTCGGTGTACTCCACACGTCCAGCACTGTTACTCGGTGTACTCCAGCACTGTGTCTCGGTGTACTCCAGCACTGTTACTCGGTGTACTCCAGCACTGTTACTCGGTGTACTCCAGCACTGTTACTCTGTGTACTCCACACGTCCAGCACTGTTACTCGGTGTACTCCAGCACTGTTACTCGGTGTACTCCACACGTCCAGCACTGTTACTCGGTGCATTCCAGCACTGTTACTCGGTGTACTCCAGCACTGTTACTCGGTGTACTCCAGCACTGTTACTCGGTGCACTCCAGCACTGTTACTCGGTGCACTCCAGCACTGTTACTCGGTGCACTCCAGCACCGTTACTCGGTGCATTCCAGCACCGTTACTCGGTGCATTCCAGCACCGTTACTCGGAGTACTCCAGCAATGTTTCTCGGTGTACTCCAGCACTGTTACTCGGTGTACTCCAGCACTGTTACTCGGTGTCCTCCAGCGCTGTTACTCGGTGTACTCCAGCACTGTTACTCGATGTACTCCAGCACCGTTACTCGGTGTACTCCAGCACTGTTAGTCGGTGTACTCCAGCACCTTTACTCGGTGTAGTCCTGCACCGTTACTCGGTGTACTCCAGCACTGTGATTCGGAGCACTCCAGCACTGTTACTCGGTGTACTCCAGCACCGTTACTCGGTGTAGTCCACACGTCCAGCACTGTTACTCGGTGCATTCCAGCACTATTACTCGGTGCATTCCAGCACTATTACTCGGTGCATTCCAGCACTGTTACTCGGTGTACTCCAGCACTGTTAATCGGTGTACTCCAGCACTGTTACTCGGTGCACTCCAGCACTGTTACTCGGTGCACTCCAGCACTGTTACTCGGTGCACTCCAGCACTGTTACTCGGTGTACTCCAGCACTGTTACTCGGTGCACTCCAGCACTGTTACTCGGTGCACTCCAGCACTGTTACTCGGTGCACTCCAGCACTGTTACTCGGTGCACTCCAGCACTGTTACTCGGTGCACTCCAGCACTGTTACTCGGTGCACTCCAGCACTGTTACTCGGTGTACTCCAGTACCGTTACACGGTGCACTCCAGCACTGTTAATCGGTGCACTCCAGCACTGTTACTCGGTGCACTCCAGCACTGTTACTCGGTGCACTCCAGCACTGTTACTCGGTGCACTCCAGCACTGTTACTCGGTGCACTCCAGCACCGTTACTCGGTGCACTCCAGCACTGTTACTCGGTGTACTCCAGCACCGTTACTCGGTGTACTCCAGCACTGTTACTCGGTGCACTCCAGCACTGTTACTCGGTGCACTCCAGCACTGTTTCTCGTTGTACTCCAGCACTGTTACTCGGTGCACTCCAGCACTGTTACTCGGTGCACTCCAGCACCGTTACTCGGTGTACTCCGGCACTGTAACTCGGTGTATTCCGGCACCGTAACTCGGTGTACTCCGGCACTCTTACTCGGTGTATTCCACACGTCCAGCACTGTTACTCGGTGTACTCCAGCACTGTTACTCGGTGTACTCCAGCACTGTTACTCGGTGTACTCCAGCACCGTTACTCGGTGTACTCCAGCACTGTTACTCGGTGTACTCCAGCACGGTTTCTCGTTGTACTCCAGTACCGTTACTCGGTGTACTCCAGCACGGTTTCTCGTTGTACTCCAGTACCGTTACTCGGTGTACTCCAGCACGGTTTCTCGTTGTACTCCAGTACCGTTACTCGGTGTACTCCAGCACTGTTACTCGGTGTACTCCAGCATTTTACTCGGTGTACTCCAGCATTTTACTCGGTGCACTCCATCACTGTTACTCGGTGTATTCCACACGTCCAGCACCGTTACTCGGTGTACTCCAGCACTGTTTCTCGATGTCCTCCAGCATTTTACTCGGTGCACTCCAGCACTGTTACTCGGTGTACTCCATCACTGTTACTCGGTGTACTCCAGCACTGTTACTCGGTGCATTCCAGTACTATTACTTGGTGTACTCCAGCACTGTTACTCAGTGCATTCCAGTACTAGTACTCGGTGTACTCCAGCAGCGTTACTCGGTGTACTCCAGCACTGCTACTCGGTGTAATCCAGCACTGCTACTCGGTGTAATCCAGCACTGTTCCTCGGTGTACTCCAGCACTGTTACTCGGTGTACTCCAGCACTGTTACTCGGTGTACTCCAGCACTGTTACTCGGTGTACTCCAGCACTGTTAATCGGTGTTCTCCAGCACCGTTACTCGGTGTACTCCAGCACCGTTACTCGGTGTACTCCAGCACCGTGACTCGGTGTATTCCGGCAATGTTCCTCGGTGTACTCCGGCACTGTTATTCGGTGTACTCCGGCACTGTTACTCGGTGTATTCCAGCACTGTTACTCGGTGTACTCCAGCACTGTTACTCGGTGTACTCCAGCACCGTTACTCAGTGTATTCCAGCACTGTTACTCGGTGTATTCCAGCACTGTTACTCGGTGTACTCCAGCACTGTTACTCTGTGTACTCCAGCACTGTTACTCGGTGTACTCCAGCACTGTTACTCGGTGTACTCCACACATCCAGCATTGTTACTCGGTGTTCTCCACACATCCAGCACTGTTAATCAGTGTACTCCAGCACTGTTACTCGGTGTACACCACACGTCCAGCACTGTTACTCGGTGTACTCCACACGTCCAGCACTGTTTCTCGGTGTACTCCAGCACTGTTACTCTGTTTACTCCACACGTCCAGCACTGTTACTCGGTGTACTCCAGCACTGTTACTCGGTGTACTCCACACGTCCAGCACTGTTACTCGGTGCATTCCAGCACTATTACTCGGTGTACTCCAGCACTGTTACTCGGTGCACTCCAGCACTGTTACTCGGTGCACTCCAGCACCGTTACTCGGTGCACTCCAGCACCGTTACTCGGTGCATTCCAGCACCGTTACTCGGTGCATTCCAGCACCGTTACTCGGAGTACTCCAGCAATGTTTCTCGGTGTACTCCAGCGCTGTTACTCGGTGTACTCCAGCGCTGTTACTCTGTGTACTCCAGCGCTGTTACTCTGTGTACTCCAGCACTGTTACTCGGTGTACTCCAGCACTGTTACTCGGTGTACTCCAGCACTGTTACTCGGTGTACTCCAGCACTGTTACTCGGTGTACTCCAGCACTGTTACTCGGTGTACTCCAGCACCGTTACTCGATGTACTCCAGCACCGTTACTCGGTGTACTCCAGCACTGTTACTCGGTGTACTCCAGCACCGTTACTCGGTGTAGTCCTGCACCGTTACTCGGTGTACTCCAGCACTGTGATTCGGAGCACTCCAGCACTGTTACTCGGTGTACTCCAGCACCGTTACTCGGTGTAGTCCACACGTCCAGCACTGTTACTCGGTGCATTCCAGCACTATTACTCGGTGCATTCCAGCACTATTACTCGGTGCATTCCAGCACTGTTACTCGGTGTACTCCAGCACTGTTACTCGGTGCACTCCAGCACTGTTACTCGGTGCACTCCAGCACTGTTACTCGGTGCACTCCAGCACCGTTACTCGGTGCACTCCAGCACCGTTACTTGGTGTACTCCAGCACCGTTTCTCGGTGTACTCCAGCACTGTTACTCGGTGTACTCCAGCACCGTTACTCGGTGTACTCCAGCACCGTTAATCGGTGTACTCCAGCACCGTTACTCGGTGTACTCCAGCACTGTTACTCGGTGTACTCCAGCACTGTTACTCGGTGTACTCCAGCACCGTTACTCGGTGCACTCCAGCACTGTTACTCGGTGCACTCCAGCACTGTTACTGGGTGCACTCCAGCACCATTACTCGGTGTACTCCAGCTCTCTTACTCGGTGTATTCCACACGTCCAGCACCGTTACTCGGTGCACTCCAGCACCGTTTCTCGGTGTACTCCAGCACCGTTACTTGGTGTACTCCAGCACCGTTTCTCGGTGTACTCCAGCACTGTTACTCGGTGTACTCCAGCACTGTTACTCGGTGTACTCCAGCACCGTTACTCGGTGCACTCCAGCACTGTTACTCGGTGCACTCCAGCACTGTTACTGGGTGCACTCCAGCACCATTACTCGGTGTACTCCAGCTCTCTTACTCGGTGTATTCCACACGTCCAGCACCGTTACTCGGTGCACTCCAGCACCGTTACTCGGTGCACTCCAGCACGTTACTCGGTGTACTCCAGCACCGTTTCTCGGTGTACTCCAGCACTGTTACTCGGTGTACTCCAGCACCGTTACTCGGTGTACTCCAGCACCGTTACTCGGTGTACTCCAGCACCGTTACTCGGTGTACTCCAGCACCGTTACTCGGTGTACTCCAGCACCGTTACTCGGTGCACTCCAGCACAGTTACTCGGTGCACTCCAGCAATGTTACTCGGTGCACTCCAGCACTGTTACTGGGTGCACTCCAGCACCATTACTCGGTGTACTCCAGCTCTCTTACTCGGTGTATTCCACACGTCCAGCACCGTTACTCGGTATACTCCAGCACTGTTACTCGGTGTACGCCAGCACCGTTACTCGGTGTACTCCAGCACCGTTACTCGGTGCACTCCAGCACCGTTACTCAGTGTACTCCAGTACCGTTACTCGGTGTACTCCAGCACTGTTTCTCGATGTCCTCCAGCATTTTACTCGGTGCACTCCAGCACTGTTACTCGGTGTACTCCAGCACTGTTACTCGGTGTACTCCAGCACTGTTAATCGGTGCATTCCAGTACTATTACTTGGTGTACTCCAGCACTGTTACTCAGTGCATTCCAGTACTAGTACTCGGTGTACTCCAGCAGCGTTACTCGGTGTGCTCCAGCACTGTCACTCGGTGTACTCCAGCACTGTTACTCGGTGTACTCAGGCACTGTTACTCGGTGTACTCCAGCACTGTTACTCGATGTACTCCGGCACTGTTACTCGGTGTACTCTGGCACTGTTACTCGGTGTACTCAGGCACTGTTACTCGGTGTACTCAGGCACTGTTACTCGGTGTACTCCAGCACTGCTACTCGGTGTACTCCAGCACTGTTACTCGGTGTACTCCAGCACCGTTACTCGGTGTATTCCAGCACCGTTACTCGGTGTACTCCAGCACCGTTACTCGGTGTATTCAAGCACCGTTACTCGGTGTACTCCAGCACTGCTACTCGGTGTAATCCAGCACTGTTCCTCGGTGTACTCCAGCACTGTTACTCGGTGTACTCCTGCAATGTTACTCGGTGTACTCCAGCACTGTTACTCGGTGTACTCCAGCACTGTTAATCGGTGTACTCCAGCACCGTTAATCGGTGTACTCCAGCACCGTTACTCGGTGTACTCAAGCACCGTTACTCGGTGTACTCCAGCACCGTTACTCGGTGTATTCCAGCACTGTTACTCGGTGTACTCCGGCACTGCTAATCGGTGTACTCCGGCACTGTTATTCGGTGTACTCCGGCACTGTTACTCGGTGCATTCCAGCACTGTTACTCGGTGTACTCCAGCACTGTTACTCGGTGTACTCCAGCACCGTTACTCGGTGTATTCCAGCACTGTTACTCGGTGTATTCCAGCACTGTTACTCGGTGTACTCCAGCACTGTTACTCTGTGTACACCAGCACTGTTACTCGGTGTACTCCAGCACTGTTACTCGGTGTACTCCACACATCCAGCATTGTTGCTCGGTGTTCTCCACACATCCAGCACTGTTAATCGGTGTACTCCAGACCTGTTACTCGGTGTACTCGAGCACTGTTACTCGGTGTACTCCACACATCCAGCATTGTTACTCGGTGTACTCCACACATCCAGCACTGTTACTCGGTGTACTCCAGCACTGTTACTCGGTGTACTCCAGCACTGTTCCTCGGTGTACTCCAGCACTGTTACTCGGTGTTCTCCAGCACTGTTAGTCGGTGTACTCCAGCACTGTTACTCGGTGTACTCCTACACTGTTACTCGATGTACTCCAGCACTGTTACTCGGTGTACTCCAGCACTGTTAATCGGTGTACTCCAGCACCGTTACTCGGTGTACTCCAGCACCGTTACTCGGTGTACTCCAGCACCGTGACTCGGTGTATTCCGGCACTGTTCCTCGGTGTACTCCGGCACTGTTATTCGGTGTACTCCGGCACTGTTATTCGGTGTACTCCGGCACTGTTATTCGGTGTATTCCAGCACCGTTACTCAGTGTATCCCAGCACTGTTACTCGGTGTATTGCAGCACTGTTACTCGGTGTACTCCAGCACTGTTACTCTGTGTACTCCAGCACTGTTACTCGGTGTACTCCAGCACTGTTACTCGGTGTACTTTACACATCCAGCATTGTTACTCGGTGTTCTCCACACATCCAACACTGTTAATCGGTGTACTCCAGCACTGTTACTCGGTGTACTTGAGCACTGTTACTCGGTGTACTCCACACATCCAGCATTGTTACTCGGTTTACTCCACACATCGAGCACTGTTACTCGGTGTACTCCAGCACTGTTACTCGGTGTACTCCAGCACTGTTACTCGGTGTACTCCGGTACTGTTACTCGTTGTACTCCAGCACAGTTACTCGGTGTACTCCACACATCCAGCATTGTTACTCGGTGTACTCCACACATCCAGCACTGTTACTCGGTGTACTCCAGCACTGTTAATCGGTGTACTCCAGCATTGTTACTCGGTGTACTCCACACATCCAGCATTGTTACTCGGTGTACTCCACACATCCAGCACTGTTACTCGGTGTACTCCAGCACTGTTACTCGGTGTACTCCAGTACTGTTATTCGGTGTATTCCAGCACTGTTACTCGGAGTACTCCAGCATTGTTGCTCGGTGTACTCCACACATCCAGCATTGTTACTCGGTGTACTCCACACATCCAGCATTGTTACTCGGTGTAATCCAGCATTGTTACTCGGTGTACTCCACACATCCAGCATTGTTACTCGGTGTATTCCAGCACTGTTACTCGGTGTATTCCAGCACTGTTACTCGGTGTACTCCAGCACTGTTACTCGGTGTACTCCAGACATCCAGCATTGTTACTCGGTGTACTCCAGCACTGTTACTCGGTGTACACCACACGTCCAGCACTGTTACTCGGTGTACTCCACACGTCCAGCACTGTTACTCGGTATACTCCAGCACTGTGACTCGGTGTACTCCACACGTCCAGCACTGTTACTCGGTGTACTCCCCCACTGTGTCTCGGTGTACTCCAGCACTGTTACTCGGTGTACTCCAGCACTGTTACTCGGTGTACTCCAGCACTGTTACTCTGTGTACTCCACACGTCCAGCACTGTTACTCGGAGTACTCCAGCACTGTTACTCGGTGTACTCCACACGTCCAGCACTGTTACTCGGTGCATTCCAGCACTATTACTCGGTGTACTCCAGCACCGTTACTCGGTGTACTCCAGCACCGTTACTCGGTGTACTCCAGCACCGTTACTCGGTGTACTCCAGCACCGTTACTCGGTGCACTCCAACACAGTTACTCGGTGCACTCCAGCACTGTTACTCGGTGCACTCTAGCACTGTTACTCGGTGCACTCTAGCACTGTTACTCGGTGCACTCCAGCACTGTTACTGGGTGCACTCCAGCACCATTACTCGGTGTACTCCAGCTCTCTTACTCGGTGTATTCCACACGTCCAGCACCGTTACTCGGTGTACTCCAGCACTGTTTCTCGGTGTACTCCAGTACCGTTACTCGGTGCACTCCAGCACTATTACTCGGTGCACTCCAGTACCGTTACTCGGTGTACTCCAGCACTGTTTCTCGATGTCCTCCAGCATTTTACTCGGTGCACTCCAGCACTGTTACTCGGTGTAATCCAGCACTGTTACTCGGTGTACTCCAGCACTGTTACTCGGTGCATTCCAGTACTATTACTTGGTGTACTCCAGCACTGTTACTCAGTGCATTCCAGTACTAGTACTCGGTGTACTCCAGCAGCGTTACTCGGTGTACTCCAGCACTGTTACTCGGTGTACTCCGGCACTGTTACTCGGTGTACTCCGGCACTGTTACTCGGTGTACTCCGGCACTGTTACTCGGTGTACTCCGGCACTGTTACTCGGTGTACTCCGGCACTGTTACTCGGTGTACTCCGGCACTGTTACTCGGTGTACTCCGGCACTGTTACTCGGTGTACTCAGGCACTGTTACTCGGTGTACTCAGGCACTGTTACTCGGTGTACTCCAGCACTGCTACTCGGTGTACTCCAGCACTGTTACTCGGTGTACTCCAGCACCGTTACTCGGTGTATTCCAGCACCGTTACTCGGTGTACACCAGCACTGTTACTCGGTGTACTCCAGCACCGTTACTCGGTGTATTCCAGCACCGTTACTCGGTGTACTCCAACACTGTTACTCGGTGTACTCCAGCACCGTTACTCGGTGTATTCCAGCACCGTTACTCGGTGTACTCCAGCACTGTTACTCGGTGTACTCCAGCACCGTTACTCGGTGTATTCAAGCACCGTTACTCGGTGTACTCCAGCACTGCTACTCGGTGTAATCCAGCACTGTTCCTCGGTGTACTCCAGCACTGTTATTCGGTGAACTTCTGCTCTGTTACTCGGTGTACTCCGGCACTGTTACTCGGTGTACTCCGGCACTGTTACTCGGTGTACTCCGGCACTGTTACTCGGTGTACTCCGGCACTGTTACTCGGTGTACTCCGGCACTGTTACACGGTGTACTCCGGCACTGTTACTCGGTGTACTCAGGCACTGTTACTCGGTGTACTCCAGCACTGCTACTCGGTGTACTCCAGCACTGTTACTCGGTGTACTCCAGCACCGTTACTCGGTGTATTCCAGCACCGTTACTCGGTGTACACCAGCACTGTTACTCGGTGTACTCCAGCACCGTTACTCGGTGTATTCCAGCACCGTTACTCGGTGCACTCCAACACTGTTACTCGGTGTACTCCAGCACCGTTACTCGGTGTATTCCAGCACCGTTACTCGGTGTACTCCAGCACTGTTACTCGGTGTACTCCAGCACCGTTACTCGGTGTATTCAAGCACCGTTACTCGGTGTACTCCAGCACTGCTACTCGGTGTAATCCAGCACTGTTCCTCGGTGTACTCCAGCACTGTTAGTCGGTGAACTCCTGCACTGTTACTCGGTGTACTCCAGCACTGTTACTCGGTGTACTCCAGCACTGTTAATCGGTGTACTCCAGCACCGTTACTCGGTGTACTCAAGCACCGTTACTCGGTGTACTCCAGCACCGTTACTCGGTGTATTCCAGCACTGTTACTCGGTGTACTCCGGCACTGCTAATCGGTGTACTCCGGCACTGTTATTCGGTGTACTCCGGCACTGTTACTCGGTGCATTCCAGCACTGTTACTCGGTGTACTCCAGCACTGTTACTCGGTGTACTCCAGCACTGTTACTCGGTGTACTCCACACGTCCAGCACTGTTACTCGGTGTACTCCAGCACTGTTACTCGGTGTACTCCACACGTCCAGCACTGTTACTCGGTGCATTCCAGCACTATTACTTGGTGCATTCCAGCACTGTTACTCGGTGTACTCCAGCACGGTTACTCGGTGCACTCCAGCACTGTTACTCGGTGCTCTCCAGCACTGTTACTCGGTGCACTCCAGCACTGTTACTCGGTGCACTCCAGCACTGTTACTCGGTGCACTCCAGCACTGTTACTCGGTGTATTCCAGCACCGTTACTCCGTGTATTCCAGCACCGTTACTCGATGCATTCCAGCACTGTTACTCGGTGTACTTCTCACATCCAGCACTGTTGCTCGGTGTACTCCAGCACTGTTACTCGGTGTACTCCAGCACTGTTACTCGGTGTACTCCACACATCCAGCATTGTTACTCGGTGCACTCCACACATCCAGCACTGTTATTCGGTGTACTCCGGCACTGTAACTCGGTGTACTCCAGCACTGTTACTCGGTGTCCTCCAGCACCGTTACTCGGTGTACTCCAACATTGTTACTCGGTGTACTCCACACATCCAGCATTGTTACTCGGTGTATTCCAGCACTGTTACTCGGTGTATTCCAGCACTGTTACTCGGAGTACTCCAGCACTGTTACTCGGCGTAATCCACACATCCAGCATTGTTACTCGGTGTACTCCAGCACTGTTACTCGGTGTACTCCACACATCCAGCACTGTTACTCGGTGTACTCCACACGTCCAGCACTGTTACTCGGTGTACTCCACACGTCCAGCACTGTTACTCGGTGTACTCCAGCACTGTTACTCGGTGTACTCCACACATCCAGCATTGTTACTCGGTGCACTCCACACATCCAGCACTGTTATTCGGTGTACTCCGGCACTGTAACTCGGTGTACTCCAGCACTGTTACTCGGTGTCCTCCAGCACCGTTACTCGGTGTACTCCAACATTGTTACTCGGTGTACTCCACACATCCAGCATTGTTACTCGGTGTATTCCAGCACTGTTACTCGGTGTATTCCAGCACTGTTACTCGGAGTACTCCAGCACTGTTACTCGGCGTAATCCACACATCCAGCATTGTTACTCGGTGTACTCCAGCACTGTTACTCGGTGTACTCCACACATCCAGCACTGTTACTCGGTGTACTCCACACGTCCAGCACTGTTACTCGGTGTACTCCACACGTCCAGCACTGTTACTCGGTGTACTCCAGCACTGTTACTCGGTGTACTCCACACATCCAGCACTGTTACTCGGTGTACTCCAGCACTGGTTCTCGGTGTACTCCAGCACTGTTACTCGGTGTACTCCAGCACTGTTACTCCTTGTACTCCAGCACCGTTACTCGGTGTATTCCACACGTCCAGCACTGTTACTCGGTGTACTCCAGCACTGTTACTCGGTGTACTCCACACGTCCAGCACTGTTACTCGGTACAATCCAGCACTGTTACTCGGTGTACTCCAGTACTGTTACTCGGTGTACTCTTGCACCGTTACTCGGTGTATTCCAGCACTGTTACTCGGTGTACTCCACACGTCCAGCACTGTTACTCGGTGTACTCCAGCACTGTTACTCGGTGTACTCCACACGTCCAGCACTGTTACTCGGTGCATTCCAGCACTATTACTCGGTGCATTGCAGCACTATTACTCGGTGCGTTCCAGCACTGTTACTCGGTGTACTCCAGCACCGTTACTCGGTGTACTCCAGCACTGCTACTCGGTGTAATCCAGCACTGCTACTCGGTGTAATCCAGCACTGTTCCTCGGTGTACTCCAGCACTGTTACTCGGTGTACTCCAGCACTGTTAGTCGGTGTACTCCAGCACTGTTACTCGGTGTACTCCTACACTGTTACTCGATGTACTCCAGCACTGTTACTCGATGTACTCCAGCACTGTTAATCGGTGTTCTCCAGCACCGTTACTCGGTGTACTCCAGCACCGTTACTCGGTGTACTCCAGCACCGTGACTCGGTGTATTCCGGCACTGTTCCTCGGTGTACTCCGGCACTGTTACTCGGTGTATTCCAGCACTGTTACTCGGTGTACTCCAGCACTGTTACTCGGTGTACTCCACACATCCAGCACTGTTAATCAGTGTACTCCAGCACTGTTACTCGGTGTACTTGAGCACTGTTACTCGGTGTACTCCACACATCCAGCATTGTTACTCGGTGTACTCCAGCACTGTTACTCGGTGTACTCCACACGTCCAGCACTGTTACTCGGTGTACTCCAGCACTGTTACTCGGTGTACTCCAGCACCGTGACTCGGTGTACTCCAGCATTGTTACTCGGTGTACTCCACACATCCAGCATTGTTACTCGGTGCATTCCAGCACTGTTACTCGGTGTATTCCAGCACTGTTACTCGGTGTACTCCAGCACTGTTACTCGGTGTACTCCAGACATCCAGCATTGTTACTCGGTGTACTCCAGCACTGTTACTCGGTGTACACCACACGTCCAGCACTGTTACTCGGTGTACTCCACACGTCCAGCACTGTTACTCGGTATACTCCAGCACTGTTACTCGGTGTACTCCACACGTCCAGCACTGTTACTCGGTGCATTCCAGCACTGTTACTCGGTGTACTCCAGCACTGTTACTCGGTGCACTCCAGCACTGTTACTCGGTGTACTCCAGCACTGTTACTCGGTGCACTCCAGCACCGTTACTCGGTGCACTCCAGCACCGTTACTCGGTGCATTCCAGCACCGTTACTCGGTGCATTCCAGCACCGTTACTCGGAGTACTCCAGCAATGTTTCTCGGTGTACTCCAGCACTGTTACTCGGTGTACTCCAGCACTGTTACTCTGTGTACTCCAGCGCTGTTACTCTGTGTACTCCAGCACTGTTACTCGGTGTACTCCAGCACTGTTACTCGGTGTACCCCAGCACTGTTACTCGGTGTACTCCAGCACTGTCACTCGGTGTACTCCAGCACTGTTACTCGGTGTACTCAGGCACTTTTACTCGGTGTACTCCAGCACTGTTACTCGATGTACTCCGGCACTGTTACTCGGTGTACTCTGGCACTGTTACTCGGTGTACTCAGGCACTGTTACTCGGTGTACTAAGGCACTGTTACTCGGTGTACTCCAGCACTGCTACTCGGTGTACTCCAGCACTGTTACTCGGTGTACTCCAGCACCGTTACTCGGTGTATTCCAGCACCGTTACTCGGTGTACTCCAGCACCGTTACTCGGAGTATTCAAGCAACGTTACTCGGTGTACTCCAGCACTGCTACTCGGTGTAATCCAGCACTGTTCCTCGGTGTACTCCAGCACTGTTACTCGGTGTACTCCTGCACTGTTACTCGGTGTACTCCAGCACTGTTACTCGGTGTACTCCAGCACTGTTAATCGGTGTACTCCAGCACCGTTACTCGGTGTACTCAAGCACCGTTACTCGGTGTACTCCAGCACCGTTACTCGGTGTATTCCAGCACTGTTACTCGGTGTACTCCGGCACTGCTAATCGGTGTACTCCGGCACTGTTATTCGGTGTACTCCGGCACTGTTACTCGGTGCATTCCAGCACTGTTACTCGGTGTACTCCAGCACTGTTACTCGGTGTACTCCAGCACCGTTACTCGGTGTATTCCAGCACTGTTACTCGGTGTATTCCAGCACTGTTACTCGGTGTACTCCAGCACTGTTACTCTGTGTACACCAGCACTGTTACTCGGTGTACTCCAGCACTGTTACTCGGTGTACTCCACACATCCAGCATTGTTACTCGGTGTTCTCCACACATCCAGCACTGTTAATCGGTGTACTCCAGACCTGTTACTCGGTGTACTCGAGCACTGTTACTCGGTGTACTCCACACATCCAGCATTGTTACTCGGTGTACTCCACACATCCAGCACTGTTACTCGGTGTACTCCAGCACTGTTACTCGGTGTACTCCAGCACTGTTACTCGGTGTACTCCAGTACTGTTATTCGGTGTATTCCAGCACTGTTACTCGGAGTACTCCAGCATTGTTACTCTGTGTACTCCACACATCCAGCATTGTTACTCGGTGTACTCCACACATCCAGCATTGTTACTCGGTGTACTCCAGCACTGTTACTCGGTGTACTCCACACGTCCAGCACTGTTACTCGGTGTACTCCAGCACTGTTACTCGGTGTACTCCAGCACTGTTACTCGGTGTACTCCACACGTCCAGCACTGATACTCGGTGCACTCCAGCACTGTTACTCGGTGTATTCCAGCACTGTCACTCGGTGTACTCCAGCACTGTTACTCGGTGTACTCCAGACATCCAGCATTGTTTCTCGGTGTACTCCAGCACTGTTACTCGGTGTACTCCACACGTCCAGCACTGTTACTCGGTGTACTCCACACGTCCAGCACTGTTACTCGGTGTACTCCACACGTCCAGCACTGTTACTCGGTGTACTCCAGCACTGTTACTCGGTGTACTCCACACGTCCAGCACTGTGTCTCGGTGTACTCCAGCACTGTTACTCGGTGTACTCCAGCACTGATACTCGGTGTACTCCACACGTCCAGCACTGTTACTCGGTGTACTCCAGCACCGTTACTCGGTGCATTCCAGCACTGTTTCTCGGTGTACTCCAGCACTGCTACTCGGTGTACTCCAGCACTGTTACTCGGTGTACTCCAGCACAGCTACTCGGTGTACTCCAGCACTGTTACTCGGTGCACTCCAGCACTATTACTCGGTGTACTCCAGCACTGTTTCTCGGTGTACTCCAGCGCTGTTAGTCGGTGTACACCAGCACTGTGACTCGGTGTATTCCAGCACTGTGACTCGGTGCACTCCAGCACTGTTACTCAGTGTACTCCAGCACTGTTACTCGGTGTAGTCCAGCACTGTTACTCGGTGTACTCCAGCACTGTTACTCGGTATACTCCAGCACTGTTACTCGGCGTACTCCAGCACTGTTACTCGGCGTACTCCAGCAGATTTACTCGGTGTACTCCAGCAGCATTACTCGGTGCACTCCAGCACTGTTCCTCGGTGTACTCCAGCACTGTTACTCGGTGTACTCCAGCACTGTTACTCGGTGTACTCCAGCACTGTTACTCGGCGTACTCCAGCACTGTTACTCGGTGTACTCCAGCAGCGCTACTCGGTGTACTCCAGCAGCATTACTCGGTGTACTCCAGCACTGTTCATCGGTGTACTCCAGCACCGTTACTCGGTGTACTCCAGTACCATTACTCGGTGCACTCCAGCAGTGTTACTCGGTGTACTCCAGCACTGTTTCTCGGTGCACTCCAGCACTGTTACTCGGTGTACTCCACACATCCAGCACTGTTACTCGGTGTACTCCACACATCCAGCACTGTTACTCGGTGTACTCCAGCACTGTTACTCGGTGTACTCCAGCACTGTTACTCGGTGTACTCCGGCACTGTTTCTCGGTGTACTCCAGCAATGTCACTCGGTGTAATCCACACATCCAGCATTGTTACTCGGTGTACTCCACACATCCAGCACTGTTACTCGGTGTACTCCAGCACTGTTACTCGGTGTACACCAGCACTGTTACTCGGTGTACTCCACACATCCAGCACTGTTACTCGGTGTACTCCACACATCCAGCACTGTTACTCGGTGTACTCCAGCACTGTTACTCGGTGTACTCCAGCACTGTTACTCGGTGTACTCCGGCACTGTTTCTCGGTGTACTCCAGCAATGTCACTCGGTGTAATCCACACATCCAGCATTGTTACTCGGTGTACTCCACACATCCAGCACTGTTACTCGGTGTACTCCAGCACTGTTACTCGGTGTACTCCACACATCCAGCATTGTAACTCGGTGTACTCCAGCACCGTTACTCGGTGTACTCCAGCATTGTTACTCGGTGTACTCCACACATCCAGCATTGTTACTCGGTGTACTCCACACATCCAGCACTGTTACTCGGTGTACTCCAGCACTGTTACTCGGTGTACTCCAGCACTGTTACTCGGTGTACTCCAGCACTGTTATTCGGTGTACTCCAGCACTGTTACTCGGTGTACTCCAGCACTGTTATTCGGTGTACTCCAGCACCGTTACTCGGTGTACTCCAGCACCGTTACTCGGTGTACTCCAGCATTGTTACTCGGAGTACTCCACACATCCAGCATTGTTACTCGGTGTATTCCAGCACTGTTACTCGGTGTATTCCAGCACTGTTACTCGGTGTACTCCAGCACTGTTACTCGGTGTACTCCAGCACTGTTACTCGGTGTACTCCAGTACTGTTATTCGGTGTATTCCAGCACTGTTACTCGGAGTACTCCAGCATTGTTACTCTGTGTACTCCACACATCCAGCATTGTTACTCGGTGTACTCCACACATCCAGCATTGTTACTCGGTGTACTCCAGCACTGTTACTCGGTGTACTCCACACGTCCAGCACTGTTACTCGGTGTACTCCAGCACTGTTACTCGGTGTACTCCAGCACTGTTACTCGGTGTACTCCACACGTCCAGCACTGATACTCGGTGCACTCCAGCACTGTTACTCGGTGTATTCCAGCACTGTCACTCGGTGTACTCCAGCACTGTTACTCGGTGTACTCCAGACATCCAGCATTGTTTCTCGGTGTACTCCAGCACTGTTACTCGGTGTACTCCACACGTCCAGCACTGTTACTCGGTGTACTCCACACGTCCAGCACTGTTACTCGGTGTACTCCACACGTCCAGCACTGTTACTCGGTGTACTCCAGCACTGTGTCTCGGTGTACTCCAGCACTGTTACTCGGTGTACTCCAGCACTGATACTCGGTGTACTCCACACGTCCAGCACTGTTACTCGGTGTACTCCAGCACCGTTACTCGGTGCATTCCAGCACTGTTTCTCGGTGTACTCCAGCACTGCTACTCGGTGTACTCCAGCACTGTTACTCGGTGTACTCCAGCACAGCTACTCGGTGTACTCCAGCACTGTTACTCGGTGCACTCCAGCACTATTACTCGGTGTACTCCAGCACTGTTTCTCGGTGTACTCCAGCGCTGTTAGTCGGTGTACACCAGCACTGTGACTCGGTGTATTCCAGCACTGTGACTCGGTGCACTCCAGCACTGTTACTCAGTGTACTCCAGCACTGTTACTCGGTGTAGTCCAGCACTGTTACTCGGTGTACTCCAGCACTGTTACTCGGTATACTCCAGCACTGTTACTCGGCGTACTCCAGCACTGTTACTCGGCGTACTCCAGCAGATTTACTCGGTGTACTCCAGCAGCATTACTCGGTGCACTCCAGCACTGTTCCTCGGTGTACTCCAGCACTGTTACTCGGTGTACTCCAGCACTGTTACTCGGTGTACTCCAGCACTGTTACTCGGCGTACTCCAGCACTGTTACTCGGTGTACTCCAGCAGCGCTACTCGGTGTACTCCAGCAGCATTACTCGGTGTACTCCAGCACTGTTCATCGGTGTACTCCAGCACCGTTACTCGGTGTACTCCAGTACCATTACTCGGTGCACTCCAGCAGTGTTACTCGGTGTACTCCAGCACTGTTTCTCGGTGCACTCCAGCACTGTTACTCGGTGTACTCCACACATCCAGCACTGTTACTCGGTGTACTCCACACATCCAGCACTGTTACTCGGTGTACTCCAGCACTGTTGCTCGGTGTACTCCAGCACTGTTACTCGGTGTACTCCGGCACTGTTTCTCGGTGTACTCCAGCAATGTCACTCGGTGTAATCCACACATCCAGCATTGTTACTCGGTGTACTCCACACATCCAGCACTGTTACTCGGTGTACTCCAGCACTGTTACTCGGTGTACACCAGCACTGTTACTCGGTGTACTCCACACATCCAGCACTGTTACTCGGTGTACTCCACACATCCAGCACTGTTACTCGGTGTACTCCAGCACTGTTACTCGGTGTACTCCAGCACTGTTACTCGGTGTACTCCGGCACTGTTTCTCGGTGTACTCCAGCAATGTCACTCGGTGTAATCCACACATCCAGCATTGTTACTCGGTGTACTCCACACATCCAGCACTGTTACTCGGTGTACTCCAGCACTGTTACTCGGTGTACTCCACACATCCAGCATTGTTACTCGGTGTACTCCAGCACCGTTACTCGGTGTACTCCAGCATTGTTACTCGGTGTACTCCACACATCAAGCATTGTTACTCGGTGTACTCCACACATCCAGCACTGTTACTCGGTGTACTCCAGCACTGTTACTCGGTGTACTCCAGCACTGTTACTCGGTGTACTCCAGCACTGTTATTCGGTGTACTCCAGCACTGTTACTCGGTGTACTCCAGCACTGTTATTCGGTGTACTCCAGCACCGTTACTCGGTGTACTCCAGCACCGTTACTCGGTGTACTCCAGCATTGTTACTCGGAGTACTCCACACATCCAGCATTGTTACTCGGTGTATTCCAGCACTGTTACTCGGTGTATTCCAGCACTGTTACTCGGTGTACTCCAGCACTGTTACTCGGTGTACTCCACACATCCAGCATTGTTACTCGGTGAACTCCAGCACTGTTACTCGGTGTACTCCATACGTCCAGCACTGTTACTCGGTGTACTCCACACGTCCAGCACTGTTACTCGGTGTACTCCAGCACTGTTACTCGGTGTACTCCAGCACTGTTACTCGGTATACTCCACACGTCCAGCACTGTTACTCGGTGTACTCCAGCACTGTTACTCGGTGTACTCCACAAGTCCAGCACTGTTACCCGGTGCATTCCAGCACTATTACTCGGTGTACTCCAGCACTGTTACTCGGTGTACTCCAGCACTGTTACTCGGTCCACTCCAGCACTGTTACTCGGTGCACTCCAGCACCGTTACTCGATGTACTCCACAAGTCCAGCACTGTTACCCGGTGCATTCCAGCACCGTTACTCGGTGTACTCCAGCACTGTTACTCGGTGTACTCCAGCACTGTTACTCGGTGTACTCCAGCACTGTTACTCGGTATACTCCACACGTCCAGCACTGTTACTCGGTGCATTCCAGCACCGTTACTCGGTGTACACCAGCACTGTTACTCGGTGTACTCCAGCACTGTTACTCAGTGTACTCCAGCAGTGTTATTCGGTGTACTCCAGCACTGTTACTCTGTGTACTCCAGCAGCATTACTCGGTGTACTCCAGCACTGTTCCTCGGTGTACTCCAGCACTGTTACTCGGTGTGCTCCAGCACTGTTCATCGGTGTACTCCAGCACCGTTACTCGGTGTACTCCAGTACCATTACTCGGTGCACTCCAGCAGTGTTACTCGGTGTACTCCATCACTGTTACTCGGTGTACTCCAGCACTGTTACTCGGTGAACTCCACACATCCAGCATTCTTACTCGGTGTTCTCCACACATCCAGCACTGTTACTCGGTGTACTCCAGCACTGTTACTCGGTGTACTCCAGCACTGTTACTCGGTGTACTCCACACATCCAGCATTGTTACTCGGTGTACTCCACACATCCATCACTGTTACTCGGTGTACTCCAGCACTGTTACTCGGTGTACTCCAGCACTGTTACTCGGTGTACTCCGGCACTGTTACTCGGTGTACTCCGGCACTGTTACTCGGTGTACTCCAGCAATGTTACTCGGTGTACTCCACACATCCAGCATTGTTAGTCGGTGTACTCCAGCACCGTTACTCGGTGTACTCCAGCATTGTTACTCGGTGTACTCCACACATCCAGCATTGTTACTCGGTGTACTCCACACATCCAGCACTGTTACTCGGTGTACTCCAGCACTGTTACTCGGTGTACTCCAGCACTGTTACTCGGAGTACTCCAGCACTGTTACTCGGTTTACTCCAGCACTGTTACTCGGAGTACTCCAGCACCGTTACTCGGTGTACTCCAGCATTGTTACTCGGTGTACTCCACACATCCAGCATTGTTACTCGATGTATTCCAGCACTGTTACTCGGTGTATTCCAGCACTGTTACTCGGTGTACTCCAGCACTGTTACTCGGTGCACTCCACACATCCAGCATTGTTACTCGGTGTACTCCAGCACTGTTAGTCGGTGTACTCCACACGTCCAGCACTGTTACTCGGTGTACTCCACACGTCCAGCACTGTTACTCGGTGTACTCCAGCACTGTTACTCGGTGTACTCCAGCACTGTTACTCGGTGTACTCCAGCACTGTTACTCGGTATACTCCACACGTCCAGCACTGTTACTCGGTGTACTCCAGCACTGTTACTCGGTGCATTCCAGCACTATTACTCGGTGTACTCCAGCACTGTTCCTCGGTGTACTCCAGCACTGTTACTCGGTGCACTCCAGCACTGTTACTCGGTGCACTCCAGCACCGTTACTCGGTGCATTCCAGCACTGTTACTCGGTGTACTCCAGCAATGTTTCTCGGTGTACTCCAGCACTGTTACTCGGTGTACTCCAGCACTGTTACTCGGTGTACTCCAGCACTGTTACTCGGTGTACTCCAGCACTGTTACTCGGTGTACTCCAGCACTGTTACTCGGTGTACTCCACACATCCAGCATTGTTACTCGGTGTACTCCACACATCCAGCACTGTTACTCGGTGTACTCCAGCACTGTTATTCGGTGTACTCCAGCACTGTTACTCGGTGTACTGCAGCAATGTTACTCGGTGTACTCCACAGATCCAGCATTGTTACTCGGTGTACTCCACACATCCAGCACTGTTACTCAGTGTACTCCAGCACTGTTACTCAGTGTAATCCGCACATCCAGCATTGTTAGTCGGTGTACTCCAGCACCGTTACTCGGTGTACTCCAGCAGCATTACTCGGTGTACTCCAGCACTGTTCCTCGGTGTACTCCAGCACTGTTACTCGGTGTACTCCAGCACTGTTCATCGGTGTACTCCAGCACCGTTACTCGGTGTACTCCAGTACCATTACTCGGTGCACTCCAGCAGTGTTACTCGGTGTACTCCATCACTGTTACTCGGTGTACTCCAGCACTGTTTCTCGGTGTACTCCAGCACTGTTACTCTGTGTACTCCAGCACTGTTACTCGGTGAACTCCACACATCCAGCATTCTTACTCGGTGTTCTCCACACATCCAGCACTGTTACTCGGTGTACTCCAGCACTGTTACTCGGTGTACTCCAGCACTGTTACTCGGTGTACTCCACACATCCAGCATTGTTACTCGGTGTACTCCACACATCCATCACTGTTACTCGGTGTACTCCAGCACTGTTACTCGGTGTACTCCAGCACTGTTACTCGGTGTACTCCGGCACTGTTACTCGGTGTACTCCGGCACTGTTACTCGGTGTACTCCAGCAATGTTGCTCGGTGTACTCCACACATCCAGCATTGTTACTCGGTGTACTCCACACATCCAGCACTGTTACTCAGTGTACTCCAGCACTGTTACTCAGTGTACTCCGCACATCCTGCATTGTTAGTCGGTGTACTCCAGCACCGTTACTCGGTGTACTCCAGCATTGTTACTCGGTGTACTCCACACATCCAGCATTGTTACTCGGTGTACTCCACACATCCAGCACTGTTACTCGGTGTACTCCAGCACTGTTACTCGGTGTACTCCAGCACTGTTACTCGGAGTACTCCAGCACTGTTACTCGGAGTACTCCAGCACTGTTACTCGGTTTACTCCAGCACTGTTACTCGGAGTACTCCAGCACCGTTACTCGGTGTACTCCAGCATTGTTACTCGGTGTACTCCACACATCCAGCATTGTTACTCGATGTATTCCAGCACTGTTACTCGGTGTATTCCAGCACTGTTACTCGGTGTACTCCAGCACTGTTACTCGGTGCACTCCACACATCCAGCATTGTTACTCGGTGTACTCCAGCACTGTTAGTCGGTGTACTCCACACGTCCAGCACTGTTACTCGGTGTACTCCACACATCCAGCACTGTTACTCGGTGTACTCCAGCACTGTTACTCGGTGTACTCCAGCACTGTTACTCGGTGTACTCCAGCACTGTTACTCGGTATACTCCACACGTCCAGCACTGTTACTCGGTGTACTCCAGCACTGTTACTCGGTGCATTCCAGCACTATTACTCGGTGTACTCCAGCACTGTTCCTCGGTGTACTCCAGCACTGTTACTCGGTGCACTCCAGCACTGTTACTCGGTGCACTCCAGCACCGTTACTCGGTGCATTCCAGCACTGTTACTCGGTGTACTCCAGCAATGTTTCTCGGTGTACTCCAGCACTGTTACTCGGTGTACTCCAGCACTGTTACTCGGTGTACTCCAGCACTGTTACTCGGTGTACTCCAGCACTGTTACTCGGTGTACTCCAGCACTGTTACTCGGTGTACTCCACACATCCAGCATTGTTACTCGGTGTACTCCACACATCCAGCACTGTTACTCGGTGTACTCCAGCACTGTTATTCGGTGTACTCCAGCACTGTTACTCGGTGTACTGCAGCAATGTTACTTGGTGTACTCCACAGATCCAGCATTGTTACTCGGTGTACTCCACACATCCAGCACTGTTACTCAGTGTACTCCAGCACTGTTACTCAGTGTACTCCGCACATCCAGCATTGTTAGTCGGTGTGCTCCAGCACCGTTACTCGGTGTACTCCAGCATTGTTACTCGGTGTACTCCACACATCCAGCATTGTTACTCGGTGTACTCCACACATCCAGCACTGTTACTCGGTGTACTCCAGCATTGTTACTCGGTGTACTCCAGCACTGTTACTCGGTGTACTCCAGCACTGTTATTCGGTGTACTCCAGCACTGTTACTCGGTGTACTCCAGCACCGTTACTCGGTGTACTCCAGCATTGTTACTCGGTGTACTCCACACATCCAGCATTGTTACTCGGTGTATTCCAGCACTGTTACTCGGTGTATTCCAGCACTGTTACTCGGCGTACTCCAGCACTGTTACTCGGTGCACTCCACACATCCAGCATTGTTACTCGGTGTACTCCAGCACTGTTACTTGGTGTACTCCACACATCCAGCACTGTTACTCGGTGTACTCCATACGTCCAGCACTGTTACTCGGTGTACTCCAGCACTGTTACTCGGTGTACTCCAGCACTGTTACTCGGTGTACTCCAGCACTGTTACTCGGTATACTCCACACGTCCAGCACTGTTACTCGGTGTACTCCAGCACTGTTACTCGGTGTACTCCACACGTCCAGCACTGTTACTCGGTGTACTCCATACGTCCAGCACTGTTACCCGGTGTACTCCAGCACTGTTACTCGGTGTACTCCAGCACTGTTACTCGGTGTACTCCAGCACTGTTACTCGGTATACTCCACACGTCCAGCACTGTTACTCGGTGTACTCCAGCACTGTTACTCGGTGTACTCCACACGTCCAGCACTGTTACTCGGTGCATTCCAGCACTATTACTCGGTGTACTCCAGCACTGTTACTCGGTGTACTCCAGCACTGTTACTCGGTGCACTCCAGCACTATTACTCGGTGTACTCCAGCACTGTTCCTCGGTGTACTCCAGCACTGTTACTCGGTGCACTCCAGCACTGTTACTCGGTGCACTCCAGCACCGTTACTCAGTGCATTCCAGCACTGTTACTCTATAGGGGACTCTATAGTCAGGGGAACAGATAGGCGCTTCTGTGGACGTGAAAGAGACTCCAGGATGGTATGTTGCCTCCCTGGTGCCAGGGTCCAGGATGTCTCCGAACGGGTAGAGGGAATCCTGAAGGGGGAGGGCAAACAGGTAGAGGTCGTTGTACATATTGGTACTAACGACATAGGCAGGAAGGGGCATGAGGTCCTGCAGCAGGAGTTCAGGGAGCTAGGCAGAAAGTTAAAAGACAGGACCTCGAGGGTTGTAATCTCGGGATTACTCCCTGTGCCACGTGCCAGTGAGGCTAGAAATAGGAAGATAGAGCAGACAAACACGTGGCTGAACAGTTGGTGTAGGAGGGAGGGTTTCTGTTATCTGGACCACTGGGAGCTCTTCCGGGGCAGGTGTGACCTGTATAAGATGGACGGGTTGCATCTAAACCGGAGAGGCATAAATATCCTGGCCGCGAGATTTGCTAGTGTCACACGGGAGGGTTTAAACTAGTATGGCAGGGGGGTGGGCACGGGAGCAATAGGTCAGAAGGTGAGAGCATTGAGGGAGAACTAGGGAATAGGGACAGTGTGGCTCTGAGGCAGAGCAGACGGGGAGAAGTTGCTGAACACAGCGGGTCTGGTGGCCTGAAGTGCATATGTTTTAATGCAAGGAGCATTACTGGTAAGGCAGATGAACTTAGAGCTTGGATTACTACTTGGAACTATGATGTTGTTGCCATTACAGAGACCTGGTTGAGGGAAGGGCAGGATTGGCAGCTAAACGTTCCAGGATTTAGATGTTTCAGGCGGGATAGAGGGGGAGGTAAAAGGGGAGGCGGAGTTGCGCTACTGGTTCGGGAGAATATCACAGCTGTACTGCGGGAGGACACCTCAGAGGACAGTGAGGCTATATGGGTAGAGATCAGGAATAAGAAGGGTGCAGTCACAATGTTGGGGGTTTACTACAGGCCTCCCAACAGCCAGCGGGAGATAGAGGAGCAGATAGGTAGACAGATTTTGGAAAAGAGTAAAAACAACAGGGTTGTGGTGATGGGAGACTTCAACTTCCCCAATATTGACTGGGACTCACTTAGTGCCAGGGGCTTAGGCGGGGCAGAGTTTGTAAGGAGCATCAAGGAGGGCTTCTTAAAACAATATGTAAACAGTCCAACTAGGGAAGAGGCGGTACTGGACCTGGTATTGGGGAATGAGCCCGGCCAGGTGGTAGATGTTTCAGTAGGGGAGCATTTCGGTAACAGTGACCACAATTCAGTAAGTTTTAAAGTACTGGTGGACAAGGATAAGAGTGGTCCGAGGATGAATGTGCTAAATTGGGGGAAGGCTAATTATAACAATATTAGGCGGGAACTGAAGAACATAGATTGGGGGCGGATGTTTGAGGGCAAATCAACATCTGACATGTGGGAGGCTTTCAAGTGTCAGTTGATAGGAATACAGGACAGGCATGTTCCTGTGAGGAAGAAAGATAAATACGGCAATTTTTGGGAACCTTGGATGACGAATGATATTGTAGGCCTCGTCAAAAAGAAAAAGGAGGCATTTGTCAGGGCTAAAAGGCTGGGAACAGACGAAGCCTGTGTGGCATATAAGGAAAGTAGGAAGGAACTTAAGCAGGGAGTCAGGAGGGCTAGAAGGGGTCATGAAAAGTCATTGGCAAATAGGGTTAAGGAAAATCCCAAGGCTTTTTACACTTACATAAAAAGCAAGAGGGTAGCCAGGGAAAGGGTTGGCCCACTGAAGGATAGGCAAGGGAATCTATGTGTGGAGCCAGAGGAAATGGGCGAGGTACTAAATGAATACTTTGCATCAGTATTCACCAAAGAGAAGGAATTGGTAGATGTTCAGTCTGGAGAAGGGGGTGTAGATAGCCTGGGTCACATTGTGATCCAAAAAGACGAGGTGTTGGGTGTCTTAAAAAATATTAAGGTAGATAAGTCCCCAGGGCCTGATGGGATCTACCCCAGAATACTGAAGGAGGCTGGAGAGGAAATTGCTGAGGCCTTGACAGAAATCTTTGGATCCTCGCTGTCTTCAGGGGATGTCCCGGAGGACTGGAGAATAGCCAATGTTGTTCCTCTGTTTAAGAAGGGTGGCAGGGATAATCCCGGGAACTACAGGCCGGTGAGCCTTACTTCAGTGGTAGGGAAATTACTGGAGAGAATTCTTCGAGACAGGATCTACTCCCATTTGGAAGCAAATGGACGTATTAGTGAGAGGCAGCACGGTTTTGTGAAGGGGAGGTCGTGTCTCACTAACTTGATAGAGTTTTTCGAGGAGGTCACTAAGATGATTGATGCAGGTAGGGCAGTAGATGTTGTCTATATGGACTTCAGTAAGGCCTTTGACAAGGTCCCTCATGGTAGACTAGTACAAAAGGTGAAGTCACACGGGATCAGGGGTGAACTGGCAAGGTGGATACAGAACTGGCTAGGCCATAGAAGGCAGAGGGTAGCAATGGAGGGATGCTTTTCTAATTGGAGGGCTGTGACCAGTGGTGTTCCACAGGGATCAGTGCTGGGACCTTTGCTCTTTGTAGTATATATAAATGATTTGGAGGAAAATGTAACTGGTCTGATTAGTAAGTTTGCAGACGACACAAAGGTTGGTGGAATTGCGGATAGCGATGAGGACTGTCTGAGGATACAGCAGGATTTAGATTGTCTGGAGACTTGGGCGGAGAGATGGCAGATGGAGTTTAACCTGGACAAATGTGAGGTAATGCATTTTGGAAGGGCTAATGCAGGTAGGGAATATACAGTGAATGGTAGAACCCTCAAGAGTATTGAAAGTCAAAGAGATCTAGGAGTACAGGTCCACAGATCACTGAAAGGGGCTACACAGGTGGAGAAGGTAGTCAAGAAGGCATACGGCATGCTTGCCTTCATTGGCCGGGGCATTGAGTATAAGAATTGGCAAGTCATGTTGCAGCTGTATAGAACCTTAGTTAGGCCACACTTGGAGTATAGTGTTCAATTCTGGTCGCCACACTACCAGAAGGATGTGGAGGCTTTAGAGAGGGTGCAGAAGAGATTTACCAGAATGTTGCCTGGTATGGAGGGCATAAGCTATGAGGAGCGATTGAATAAACTCGGTTTGTTCTCACTGGAACGAAGGAGGTTGAGGGGCGACCTGATAGAGGTATACAAAATTATGAGGGGCATAGACAGAGTGGATAGTCAGAGGCTTTTCCCCAGGGTAGAGGGGTCAATTACTAGGGGGCATAGGTTTAAGGTGAGAGGGGCAAGGTTTAGAGTAGATGTACGAGGCAAGTTTTTTACGCAGAGGGTAGTGGGTGCCTGGAACTCGCTACCGGAGGAGGTAGTGGAAGCAGGGACGATAGGGACATTTAAGGGGCATCTTGACAAATATATGAATAGGATGGGAATAGAAGGATACGGACCCAGGAAGTGTAGAAGATTGTAGTTTAGTCGGGCAGTATGGTCGGCACGGGCTTGGAGGGCCGAAGGGCCTGTTCCTGTGCTGTACATTTCTTTGTTCTTTGTTCTTTGTACTCGGTGTACTCCAGCAATGTTTCTCGGTGTACTCCAGCACTGTTACTCGGTATACTCCACACGTCCAGCACTGTTACTCGGTGTACTCCAGCACTGTTACTCGGTGCATTCCAGCACTATTACTCGGTGTACTCCAGCACTGTTCCTCGGTGTACTCCAGCACTGTTACTCGGTGCATTCCAGCACTATTACTCGGTGTACTCCAGCACTGTTCCTCGGTGTACTCCAGCACTGTTACTCGGTGCACTCCAGCACTGTTACTCGGTGCACTCCAGCACCGTTACTCGGTGCATTCCAGCACTGTTACTCGGTGTACTCCAGCAATGTTTCTCGGTGTACTCCAGCACTGTTACTCGGTGTACTCCAGCACTGTTACTCGGTGTACTCCAGCACTGTTACTCGGTGTACTCCAGCACTGTTACTCGGTGTACTCCAGCACTGTTACTCGGTGTACTCCACACATCCAGCATTGTTACTCGGTGTACTCCACACATCCAGCACTGTTACTCGGTGTACTCCAGCACTGTTATTCGGTGTACTCCAGCACTGTTACTCGGTGTACTGCAGCAATGTTACTCGGTGTACTCCACAGATCCAGCATTGTTACTCGGTGTACTCCACACATCCAGCACTGTTACTCAGTGTACTCCAGCACTGTTACTCAGTGTACTCCGCACATCCAGCATTGTTAGTCGGTGTACTCCAGCACCGTTACTCGGTGTACTCCAGCATTGTTACTCGGTGTACTCCACACATCCAGCATTGTTACTCGGTGTACTCCACACATCCAGCACTGTTACTCGGTGTACTCCAGCATTGTTACTCGGTGTACTCCAGCACTGTTACTCGGTGTACTCCAGCACTGTTATTCGGTGTACTCCAGCACTGTTACTCGGTGTACTCCAGCACCGTTACTCGGTGTACTCCAGCATTGTTACTCGGTGTACTCCACACATCCAGCATTGTTACTCGGTGTATTCCAGCACTGTTACTCGGTGTATTCCAGCACTGTTACTCGGCGTACTCCAGCACTGTTACTCGGTGCACTCCACACATCCAGCATTGTTACTCGGTGTACTCCAGCACTGTTACTCGGTGTACTCCACACATCCAGCACTGTTACTCGGTGTACTCCATACGTCCAGCACTGTTACTCGGTGTACTCCAGCACTGTTACTCGGTGTACTCCAGCACTGTTACTCGGTGTACTCCAGCACTGTTACTCGGTATACTCCACACGTCCAGCACTGTTACTCGGTGTACTCCAGCACTGTTACTCGGTGTACTCCACATGTCCAGCACTGTTACTCGGTGTACTCCATACGTCCAGCACTGTTACTCGGTGTACTCCAGCACTGTTACTCGGTGTACTCCAGCACTGTTACTCGGTGTACTCCAGCACTGTTACTCGGTATACTCCACACGTCCAGCACTGTTACTCGGTGTACTCCAGCACTGTTACTCGGTGTACTCCACACGTCCAGCACTGTTACTTGTTGCATTCCAGCACTATTACTCGGTGTACTCCAGCACTGTTACTCGGTGTACTCCAGCACTGTTACTCGGTGCACTCCAGCACTATTACTCGGTGCACTCCAGCACCGTTACTCGGTGCATTCCAGCACCGTTACTCGGTGTACTCCAGCAATGTTTCTCGGTGTACTCCAGCACTGTTACTCGGTGTACTCCAGCACTGTTACTCGGTGTACTCCAGCACTGTTACTCTGTGTACTCCAGCACTGTTACTCGGTGTACTCCAGCACTGTTACTCGGTGTACTCCAGCACTGTTACTCGGTGTACTCCAGCACTGTTACTCGGTGTACTCCAGCACTGTTACTCGGTGTACTCCAGCACTGTTACTCGGTGTACTCCAGCACTGTTACTCGGTGTACTCCAGCACTGTTACTCGGTGTACTCCACAAGTCCAGCACGGCTACTCGGGACCGTCTGACAAAGCTCAGCCCCACAATGTCCGAGCGAGTTCTCAATTCCGACGGATGCGAAGGAAAAATGCCATGCCGAAAAGCACACTGGGTTAATAAGGCAGGTCAGAGGGTTTTCAGAGACACGGACTGAGGTTGCCGAGAGTCGCTCGGTGCAATGTGAAGCTCCTTGGTGCCAAGAGAGTCATGATGAGAAGTGGTTCGATTGGAGAGGACAGCACTGGGAGCTGCTCAGTCAGATGCCCCCTGGACGTCGCTCATTTCTGCTTTTGTTTCAATCTCACTCTGCTTCCATATGAAACGAAACAATGTTAAACTTGGCAGGGCATCAGAGTCAGGTTAAATCAACTGAGCTGTGGTTTTGCTGCTTGTGAATTTTGAGACTTGCTCCGTGGAGTCGATTCCAGTGGCCTACATTTTATATGGAACATCACAGCTTCATTCCAAGTCAATGCCTCGGCCAGTGGGGGCGACATTCATTGCTCATCTGCAATTGACTTTGATCAGAGGGGTTTGCTCGGTCATTTCAGAGGGTCAACCGCTCTGCTGTGGGTCTGGAGTCATATATCGGTCAGACCAGATAAGGACGGCAGATTTCAAACAAAGAACAAAGAAATGTACAGCACAGGAACAGGCCCTTCGGCCCTCCAAGCCCGTGCCGACCATACTGCCCGACTAAACTACAATCTTCTACACTTCCTGGGTCCGTATCCTTCTATTCCCATCCTATTCATATATTTGTCAAGATGCCCCTTAAATGTCCCTATCGTCCCTGCTTCCACTACCTCCCCAGGTAGTGAGTTCCAGGCACCCACTACCCTCTGCGTAAAAAACTTGCCTCGTACATCTACTCTAAACCTTGCCCCTCTCACCTTAAACCTATGCCCCCTAGTAATTGACCCCTCTACCCTGGGGAAAAGCCTCTGACTATCCACTCTGTCTATGCCCCTCATAATTTTGTGAAATTTTGTAAATTTCCTTCCCTAAAGAACAGTAGTGAAGCGGACGGGGTTTTGATAGTTTCAGGGTCGCCGTCACTGAGACGAGATTTCCAATCCCAGATTTTATGAATTGAATTTAAATTCCACCAGCTGCCGTGGTGGGATTCAAACCCATGTCTCCCGGGCATTAGCCTGGTTCTCTGGATTCCTAATCCTGGCGCCATCTCAGTCAGTTCCTTGCAGTCTTCGTATTTCCATTGAGCTGCACAGGGCATACTTCTGTTGCGTCAGCTCGAGACGTCCTGATCCATCCACATCCAAGGAGTGTACAATACGGCGACAGATGGCTGCCGTCAATCTTCAGGCTAAGCTGCCTTGTAAAAGTCCCAGCTTGGATACTGCTGCCCAAAGTCTCCCTTTCTCGGTTCTTACTGACGCACAACCCTTCCCCAAACACACGGTGTGAAAGGCCCCTGCATAACATTCTCAAAGGCCTGCCTGGGATGAAGGTGTCTGGGAACTGCTCTTGCGGGCAACCAGCTGGCTGTCCGGGGTTTCAGGCAACTTGCAGACCCGCGACACCCGGCAGTTAAATATCACAGCAACATTACCACAACGGTAGTTGAGATTTCCGCTGGCTACCCTCCGCCTGGGCACTTTTGGGCTTTCCTCATTTGGCATAAATCTGCTTAACTTCAAGTCAACAATCCTGTAAGGGTGTCAAGTATCACTTCTTAAATTTAAAAAAGAGTGCCAATTCTTTTTTTCCCAATTAAGGGGCAATTTAGCGACCCTGCACATCTTTGGGTTGTGGGGGTGAAACCCACGCAGACACGGGGAGAATGTGCAAACTCCACACGGACAGTGACCCAGAGCCAGGATCGAACCCGGGTCCGCGGCGGTGTGAGGCAGCAGTGCTAACCACTGCGCCGCCCATTCAAGCACCATTTCTTCAGCAACAATTGTTGATGCAAGTTTAAATTCAAGCCGATCTGTCACGTTCAAAAAAAATAGGACTGAAGTGGAATGTTGTTTGTGTGTGTGCTTGGCTGTTTTAAACTGCCCGTTCTCCCCATTCCGTGAAGTCCCGTTCCCAGCTCGATATTACTCAGTGCAGCCTTTGAAATGAAAGGCACCCTGCGTAGTGAATGCTCGCTGCGTCGCTTTGCTGACCCGTATCCACCAGGACTCTCATTGTGACCAACCGGCTCAAGACAGAGGCCAGTCACCACTCAACTCTCGACATCGGTCCTACTTCCACATCAGATGCTTAAAACAAACTCGCTGTTCATCTGTCTAATTAACTAGAGCGTCTTCGGAAGTGCATTTATGAAGCACTCCTCGCCCATGTCCTTTATTCTTCAACTCATCCTTTGCTTTCCTCTGATCCCGGGAATAAAGCTGTTTCAGTTAATAATGTTTCCGAGCCCTGCTCGTCTGCCTACTTTGCAGCACTACCCTTTAACCCCAGAGAACGGAAACTCCCAAAACACCATCGCCACAAATAGCCAAACTCACCTATCTTCATCTTCCAAGTTCGCCTTCTCCCCTCTCTTTCTTTACGGCTCTCTCACTCGGCCTTCTCCCCGTGGTCTAACCAAAACCCCATCATGCACAGATTCCCATTCCCAGGCTAGATGCACAGATCCTTGTCCAGTCCAAATTGAATTTAGGTTTTTCAGCTTCTCCCCCCACTGAAAATAAACTGGAGAAAGGACAGTTTCCAGTGGCTGGGCTCTGAGAACAGCAGGCATTGTCCCAACCTGCTAGCCTCCTTTCCTCTTCAAAACATGAAAATCATAAGTCTGTCCTTTAAAAGCACTTGTCTTTGCAGGGGCAGGCCAGTCGATTTCGGCGTGAGAACAGCTGGTGAGTCAGTTTCAGCGGGAGCAGTGCGGAAGTGGTTGCTGGGAGGTAAGTCTGTCCTTTAAAAGCACTTGTCTTTGCAGGGGCAGGCCAGTCGATTTCGGCGTGAGAACAGCTGGTGAGTCAGTTTCAGCGGGAGCAGTGCGGAAGTGGCTGCTGGGAGGTAAGTCTGTCCTTTAAAAGCACTTGTCTTTGCAGGGGCAGGCCAGTCGATTTCGGCGTGAGAATCAGCTGGTGAGTCAGTTTCAGCGGGAGCATTGCGGAAGTGGCTGCTGGGAGGTAAGTCTGTCCTTTAAAAGCACTTGTCTTTGCAGGGGCAGGCCAGTCGATTTCGGCGGGAGTGGAGCTGGCTGGTTAGTCAATTTCAGCAGGAGCTGAGAATTTTTCTTTTTTTAAAATTAGTTTTTTTAGGCGGGAACAGGAAGTCGACCCGCGGACGTCTGGGAAGACCCTCACCAATAAATTCTGGTGGAGAGGAAACCCGAGACACTACACGTGTAGTGTCTCCCACCCGCCCTCCTCCTCTAACCTAATAATAAAACCCATTGGTCTGAGGTAAGTACCATATTTTATTATATTATTATTATTTTTTATAAAAATTTAATTTAGTTGTGAGCCAGATCTTGGTAGAAAGTTAGAGGAATGGCAGGGAAGGGAGTGCAATGTTCCTCCTGCAGGATGTTTGAGGTGAGGGATGCAGTTAGTGTCCCTGCTGATGTTACCTGCAGGAAGTGCTGCCATCTCCAGCTCCTCCAAGACCGAGTTAGGGAACTGGAGCTGGAGTTGGAAGAACTTCGGATCATTCGGGAGGCAGAAGGGGTCATAGATAGCAGCTTCAGGGAATTGGTTTCACCAAAGATTGGAGATAGGTGGGTAACTGTAAGATGGACTGGGAAAAAGCAGTCAGTGCAGGGATCCCCTGCGGTCGTTCTCCTGAGAAACAAGTATACCGCTTTGGATACTTGTGGGGAGGACGACTTACCAGGGGTAAGCCATGGGGTACGGGCCTCTGGCACGGAGTCTGTCCCTGTTGCTCAGAAGGGAAGGGGGGAGAGGAGCAGAGCATTAGTAATTGGGGACTCTATAGTCAGGGGCATAGATAGGAGATTTTGTGGGAGCGTGAGAGACTCACGTTTGGTATGTTGCCTCCCAGGTGCAAGGGTACGTGATGTCTCGGATCGTGTTTTCCGGGTCCTTAGGGGGAGGGGGAGCAGCCCCAAGTCGTGGTCCACATTGGCACTAACGACATAGGTAGGAAAGGGGACAAGGATGTCAGGCAGGCTTTCAGGGAGCTAGGATGGAAGCTCAGAACTAGAACAAACAGAGTTGTTATCTCTGGGTTGTTGCCCGTGCCACGTGATAGTGAGATGAGGAATAGGGAGAGAGAGCATTTAAACACGTGGCTACAGGGATGGTGCAGGCGGGAGGGATTCAGATTTCTGGATAACTGGGACTCTTTCTGGGGAAGGTGGGACCTCTACAGACAGGATGGTCTACATCTGAACCTGAGGGGCACAAATATCCTGGGGGGGAGATTTGTTAGTGCTCTTTGGGGGGTTTAAACTAATGCAGCAGGGGCATGGGAACCTGGATTGTAGTTTTAGGGTAAGGGAGAATGAGAGTATAGAGGTCAGGAGCACAGATTTGACGTCGCAGGAGGGGGCCAGTGTTCAGGTAGGTGGTTTGAAGTGTGTCTACTTCAATGCCAGGAGTATACGAAACAAGGTAGGGGAACTGGCAGCATGGGTTGGTACCAGGGACTTCGATGTTGTGGCCATTTCGGAGACATGGATAGAGTAGGGACAGGAATGGATGTTGCAGGTTCCGGGGTTTAGGTGTTTTAGTAAGCTCAGAGAAGGAGGCAAAAGAGGGGGAGGTGTAGCGCTGCTAGTCAAGAGCAGTATTACGGTGGCGGAGAGGATGCTAGATGGGGACTCTTCTTCCGAGGTAGTATGGGCTGAAGTTAGAAACAGGAAAGGAGAGGTCACCCTGTTGGGAGTTTTTTTATAGGCCTCCTAATAGTTCTCGGGATGTAGAGGAAAGGATGGCGAAGATGATTCTGGATATGAGCGAAAGTAACAGGGCAGTTATTATGGGAGACTTTAACTTTCCAAATATTGACTGGAAAATATATAGTTCGAGTACAATAGATGGGTCGTTTTTTGTACAGTGTGTGCAGGAGGGTTTCCTGAAACAATATGTTGACAGGCCAACAAGAGGCGAGGCCACGTTGGATTTGGTTTTGGGTAATGAACCAGGCCAGGTGTTGGATTTGGAGGTAGGAGAGCACTTTGGGGACAGTGACCACAATTCGGTGACGTTTACGTTAATGATGGAAAGGGATAAGTATACACCGCAGGGCAAGAGTTATAGCTGGGGGAAGGGCAATTATGATGCCATTAGACATGACTTGGGGGGGGATAAGGTGGAGACGTAGGCTGCAAGTGTTGGGCACACTGGATAAGTGGGGCTTGTTCAAGTGGGGCTACTGCGTGTTCTTGATAAGTATGTACCGGTCAGACAGGGAGGAAGGCGTCGAGCGAGGGAACCGTGGTTTACCAAGGAAGTGGAATCTCTTGTTAAGAGGAAGAAGGAGGCCTATGTGAAGATGAAGTGTGAAGTTTCGGTTGGGGCGATGGATAGTTACAAGGTAGCGAGGAAGGATCTAAAGAGAGAGCTAAGACGAGCAAGGAGGGGACATGAGAAGTATTTGGCAGGAAGGATCAAGGAAAACCCAAAAGCTTTCTATAGGTATGTCAGGAATAAGCGAATGACTAGGGAAAGAGTAGGACCAGTCAAGGACAGGGATGGGAAATTGTGTGTGGAGTCGGAAGAGATAGGCGAGATACTAAATTAATATTTTACGTCAGTATTCACTCAGGAAAAAGATAATGTTGTGGAGGAGAATGCTGAGCCCCAGGCTAATAGAATAGATGGCATTGAGGTACGTAGGGAAGAGGTGTTGGCAATTCTGGACAGGCTGAAAATGGATAAGTCCCCGGGACCTGATGGGATTTATCCTAGGATTCTCTGGGAGGCCAGCGAAGAGATTGCTGGACCTTTGGCTTTGATTTTTATGTCATCATTGGCTACAGGAATAGTGCCAGAGGACTGGAGGACAGCAAATGTGGTCCCTTTGTTCAAAAAGGGGAGCAGAGACAACCCCGGCAACTATAGACCGGTGAGCCTCACGTCTGTAGTGGGTAAAGTCTTGGAGGGGATTATAAGAGACAAGATTTATAATCATCTAGATAGGAATAATATGATCAGGGATAGTCAGCATGGCTTTGTGAAGGGTAGGTCATGCCTCACAAACCTTATTGAGTTCTTTGAGAAGGTGACTGAACAGGTAGACGAGGGTAGAGCAGTTGATGTGGTGTATATGGATTTCAGCAAAGCGTTTGATAAGGTTCCCCACGGTAGGCTATTGCAAAAAATACGGAGGCTGGGGATTGAGGGTGATTTAGAGATGTGGATCAGAAATTGGCTAGCTGAAAGGAGACAGAGGGTGGTGGTTGATGGGAAATGTTCAGAATGGAGTACAGTCACAAGTGGAGTACCACAAGGATCTGTTCTGGGGCCGTTGCTGTTTGTCATTTTTATCAATGACCTAGAGGAAGGCGCAGAAGGGTGGGTGAGTAAATTTGCAGACGATACTAAAGTCGGTGGTGTTGTCGATAGTGTGGAAGGATGTAGCAGATTACAGAGGGATATAGATAAGCTGCAGAGCTGGGCTGAGAGGTGGCAAATGGAGTTTAATGTAGAGAAGTGTGAGGTGATTCACTTTGGAAGGAATAACAGGAAAGCGGAATATTTGGCTAATGGTAAAGTTATTGAAAGTGTGGATGAGCAGAGGGATCTAGGTGTCCATGTACATAGATCCCTGAAAGTTGCCACCCAGGTTGATAGGGTTGTGAAGAAGGCCTATGGAGTGTTGGCCTTTATTGGTAGAGGGATTGAGTTCCGGAGTCGGGAGGTCATGTTGCAGCTGTACAGAACTCTGGTACGGCCGCATTTGGAGTATTGCGTACAGTTCTGGTCACCGCATTATAGGAAGGACGTGGAGGCTTTGGAGCGGGTGCAGAGGAGATTTACCAGGATGTTGCCTGGTATGGAGGGAAAATCTTATGAGGAAAGGCTGATGGACTTGAGGTTGTTTTCGTTGGAGAGAAGAAGGTTAAGAGGAGACTTAATAGAGGCATACAAAATGATCAGGGGGTTGGATAGGGTGGACAGTGAGAGATGGATATGGCTGGCACGAGGAGACATAGCTTTAAACTGAGGGGTAATAGATATAGGACAGAGGTCAGAGGTAGGTTCTTTACGCAAAGAGTAGTGAGGCTGTGGAATGCCCTACCTGCTACAGTAGTGAACTCGCCAATATTGAGGGCATTTAAAAGTTTATTGGATAAACATATGGATGATAATGGCATAGTGTAGATTAGATGGCTTTTGTTTCGGTGCAACATCGTGGGCCGAAGGGCCTGTACTGCGCTGTATTGTTCTATGTTCTATATATAAATAAAATTTAATCACGTTATTTGTTGAAGCTACCCTCAAACGTGAAGTCAAGGCGGGAAAAGCACGAGAAGATTGAGAATGCCGTGGATTGGGTGTTAAAGCAGACTTGCCTCGCTCAATAAACTGATTGCGATCGGAGGACATGTGATGAAGGTGGGTCACTTTGACCAGTGGGAATAGTTTACGGAACGTATTCTGGGTGGGAATTCTCGCCTTGGGGCGGGGGGAACGGTCACGGAGAAATCTTGTAACGCTCCACAACGGGAGCACGGTTTAACCACGACGCGTAGAGGCCACTTTGGGCAAGGATACCGAGGGATTGATCTTCATACACGAGCCACAATTTGCAACTCTTTCGATGGTTTCAACGCTAAAAAATGAAGATAAATGACTTGATTGTTCTGATATTGCAACCATCTTGAAAAGAGTTCGGAAACTCAGTGCTTCAGTCTGAAGATTTGATTGGTATGTACCAGCAGCAGACCAAACAGGCAATCGAAGTTGAGGATAATTAAGCCTCAAAGCGCGTGAACAGAACTGGCTGAATCACTGCCGTGGGGAATGCCTCGCTCGCCCTGCGTCAGCGCTCATGGCGAATTTAAGCCTGTGTGACAGACGACTTCAGGACCCTAGTCCTTACTTGCCCTGGACCAGCCCCACACTTTGGCTTGTCCCAGAGAGTTAGAAACCAGTGGCAGTTCCCCAACCTTCACAACTTCTCTGGAAAAGCGACACAGCATCCGGGAGGGGCCCGGCTGCGATCGGGGGGCAGCGATCGGGGGCAGCGATCGGGGGGCAGCGATCGGGGGCAGCGATCGGGGGGCAGCGATCGGGGGGCAGCGATCGGGGGGCAGCGATCGGGGGCAGCGATCGGGGGGCAGCGATCGGGGGGCAGCGATCGGGGGGCAGCGATCGGGGGGCAGCGATCGGGGGGCAGCGATCGGGGGGCAGCGATCGGGGGGCAGCGATCGGGGGTAGCGATCGGGGGGCAGCGATCGGGGGCAGCGATCGGGGGCAGCGATCGGGGGCAGCGATCGGGGGCAGCGATCGGGGGCAGCGATCGGGGGCAGCGATCGGGGGCAGCGATCGGGGGCAGCGATCGGGGGCAGCGATCGGGGGCAGCGATCGGGGGGCAGCGATCGGGGGGCAGCGATCGGGGGGCAGCGATCGGGGGGCAGCGATCGGGGGGCAGCGATCGGGGGGCAGCGATCGGGGGGCAGCGATCGGGGGCTGCGATCGGGGGCAGCGATCGGGGGGCAGCGATCGGGGGGCAGCGATCGGGGGGCAGCGATCGGGGGGCAGCGATCGGGGGGCAGCGATCGGGGGGCAGCGATCGGGGGGCAGCGATCGGGGGGCAGCGATCGGGGGCTGCGATCGGGGGCAGCGATCGGGGGCTGCGATCGGGGGCTGCGATCGGGGGGCAGCGATCGGGGGGCAGCGATCGGGGGCAGCGATCGGGGGCAGCGATCGGGGGCAGCGATCGGGGGCAGCGATCGGGGGCATCCTCTCGGGACGTCGAGACCGTTCTCTCGCTGCTGCTGAAAAAAGCAGCTCGGGACTGGTAAGAAACGGAACTGAAGCCTGCAGTGAAATCCCGGCAGTGACTAGAGAGGCAAGTGCAGTGAGATCGGAGAGGATTGCTGGGATTCAGAATCACTCCGCGCATTCTCACCCAGGTTGAATAAAAATTAAAAGTCACCTGTCGAACCAGTGAGCAACTGGGACACTGGCGCAATCGCCCAAATTACACCGGCACCCGTCTGTACAGAGTCAACGATGCAGAGAGAGAGAGAGAAAAAATACCCAAGCAAACTGGTTTGGTATATTCTGCCAGACGTTCTCTGCAAAGCCATCTGAATGGAACTCTTTACAAAAAAGGCTTTGAAAGTCATTTGTTTGAAATAAAATAAAGCAGCATTTTCTCATGCGTTTTAAACACACTAGACTATTGCAATAACACAGGTGCCTGCACACTAACACACTGAGACTTCACATCAGCTACGCTTTCATATTTTAATAAATTAGGTAAAATCCTTTGCTTTCCTTGATCACAGTGCATAACCCGGTAATATTTATTTAAACACTATATAAATCTGCATTTCCTCAGCAGCGGCACTGACCATGAGGGAAGGTGAAGGGGGGGGGGGGGGGATAACGGCAGCATGCCTGCGTTTCACAGGAGCAAAGAGACGACGAGCCCTCAGTCCGAGATGTGGCGTGTGACACCTGTTCCTCAATCGCTCTTCAAAGCGCGACCACCTACGCTCCGGAGTTAATTAAAAATGATCACAACACTGGAGAAAGACCACCACAGGCAGGCTAGGTACAATTCATTGGTCTTAGGAGCTTTGACTGGTGACGTGGGTGTTGGCGGTGACTTGCCGACTGCCCCCCCCCCCCCCCATTCCCCAAACCCCCCCCCCCGCATGTCCACTTGGCTGCACTGCTGGCTACCTAGAGAAGATGGGGAGATGTTGCTGGCTGAGGATGTTGCTTGATCGCGGGGATTCGGTCTTTGCCATGACCTCTTTGAACCAGGAAGCCACGTCCACTTCTAACGTCTCGTAGCGTTTAATGAAATGGTGTTCCTGCGGCGACAAAACGGGGAAGTGTGAAAGTGTGAAAACCAAGCAGCAAAAGGAGCATTAGAATCCGCCAGAGCCTGGCACCGTTACACTCTGCAATCATGTAACCACACCTCCTCCCCCCACCCTCCAAAACATCGCTGTCCATCTCCACTGTGCCATGGCCTTTGTGTGTCAATCCTTCAACACCACAACCGCAGCCCAACCCAGCTGTTGTACCCTCTTCAACACGACACTCCGCCAAGGACTTTTTTGCATTTTAAGTTCTGATCTCCTCTCACGGTGAATGTAGAAATTTTGTATATGTATTTGGTATTGTAAGGGATAAAAGTCTGGGTTAGTGTCTGTGATTACTACAATCACGTTTTTAAAAAATCTTGGTTTGAAAGACAGGTGAGCTTTTTGGAAAACAGAAGTGTAATTAAAGCATCGTAAAAGTTGGACTCATTAAATTTAGTTTTTATAATAAATGAGGTTCCCTGGGGAACACATGGGGAGGAATTCTCCAATAACGTCCCCACTCCAGCGTCAAATCACGAGCGCCCGCGGATCAGTGGCCCCCGATCGCTAGCCTGGCCGTCCGTGAGGCCCACCCCTCCCCCTGCGGCGAAGGATCCCCTTGCACCCCCACCAGGGCGGCCGCAGGCTGACACTGGCCGTTCCCGACAGGTAAAATGTGGTTAGAACCATGGCATCGGACCCTCGGCCATTTGTCGTTGGAGAATCGCCACGGGGGCCTCTATCAATGGCCCCCTACCCGCATCGCGTAGACCACGCGCGATTTGCGGCGATTCTCCGGGGACTGTAGATTTGCGGGAGCGGCGTTGGACAGGATTTTGTGGTGGCCGCCGATTCTCCACCCTGGAGAATGCTCGGAGAATCATAATCCGTCCATAATCCGAGACATTGGGGCTGAAGACTCCCCTGTCGGGATTCCCCACTGTCGGGATTCTCTTCTGTCGGGATTCTCTCCTGTCGGGATTCTCTCCTGTCGGGATTCTCTCCCGTCGGGATTCCCCGCTGTCGGGATTCTCTCCTGTCGAGATTCTCTCCTGTCGGGATTTTCCGCTGTCGGGATTCTCTCCTGTCGGGATTCTCCCGTCGGGATTCTCCGCTGTCGGGATTCTCTCCTGTCGGGATTCTCCCGTCGGGATTCCCCGCTGTCGGGATTCTCTCCTGTCGGGATTCTCTCCTGTCGGGATTCCCCGCTGTCGGGATTCCCTCCTGTCGGGATTCTCTCCTGTTGGGATTCCCCGCTGTCGGGATTCCCCGCTGTCGGGATTCTCTCCTGTCGGGATTCTCTCCTGTCGGGATTCTCCCCTGTCGGGATTCCCCGCTGTCGGGATTCTCTCCTGTCGGGATTCCCCGCTGTCGGGATTCCCCGCTGTCGGGATTCTCCCCTGTCGGGATTCTCCCCTGTCGGGATTCTCCGCTGTCGGGATTCTCTCCCGTCGGGATTCCCCGCTGTCGGGATTCTCTCCTGTCGGGATTCTCTCCTGTCGGGATTCTCCGCTGTCGGGATTCCCCGCTGTCGGGATTCTCTCCTGTCGGGATTCCCCGCTGTCGGGATTCCCTCTTGTCGGGATTCTCCCCTGTCGGGATTCTCCCCTGTCGGGATTCTCCGCTGTCGGGATTCTCCCCTGTCGGGATTCTCCGCTGTCGGGATTCCCCGCTGTCGGGATTCTCTCCTGTCGGGATTCTCTCCTGTCGGGATTCTCCCCTGTCGGGATTCTCCCGTCGGGATTCTCTCCTGTCGGGATTCTCTCCTGTCGGGATTCTCCGCTGTCGGGATTCTCCGCTGTCCGGATTCTCTCCTGCCGGGATTCTCTGCTGTCAGGATTCTCCGTTCCACCGGCTACCCGGGGATTTCTCGACGTCCTGGGGCTGCCCACAATGGGAAACCCCATTGGTCGGCTAGCGAGATGGAGAATCCCGGGGTGGGGGGGGGGGGGGGGGTGACGGAGAATCCCGGGGGGGGGGGGTGGGGTGGGGGCGTGACGGAGAATCCCGGGGGGTGGGGGCGTGACGGAGAATCTGGGGGTGGGGGCGTGGTGGAGAATCCCGGGGGGGGGTCGTGACGGAGAATCCCGGAGGGGGCATGACGGTGAATCCCAGGGGTGGGGGGGGGGGAGAAAGAGAATCCCGCCCATGGTGTTAAGTTCGGTGAAGCGGTCAGGTGTGGAGTTTTCCGTTTTGTAATTCAGTTTTAGATTGGGACTGTGGACAGGACCAGCATCTGCTCTCAAAACAGCAAATTAAAAGATTTTCCTGTGAACAGGGCAGAAATAGTTTCCCAGGTTGAACAGTATTCTGAGAGAGGCAAGAATGATCTCTATAACGCAGGTATTCCTGGGTCTGCTAACTGTATTTAAAAGTGGATTTTGACCTGAAGTGGGTATTGTTTGAGTAGAGATAAAGAAAGCTGTTGGGAGTTCTTTCATTGCATTGTTTAACTATTGTCTTTGTGATGTTAAAGTTCATAATAAAGTCGGTTTTAATATACCATATCCCGATTCTTTCCTCACATTCTTACAAATTAAATTAAATATTGGAATTTTGGTTCAGTATCCGAGCAGCTGCGGAATCACAATATCCACTGTGAAATATCAGTGCCAGTGTGAAATATCAGTGCCACTGTGAATGCTCAGCGCCACTGTGAAATATCAGCGCCACTGTGAAATATCAGTGCCAGTGTGAATGCTCAGTGCCACTGTGAATGATCAGTGCCAGTGTGAAATATCAGTGCCAGTGTGAAATATCAGTGCCAGTGTGAAATATCAGTGACAGTGTGAAATATCAGTGCCAGTGTGAAATATCAGTGCCAGTGTGAAATATCAGTGCCAGTGTGAAATATCAGTGCCAGTGTGAAATATCAGTGCCACTGTGAAATATCAGTGCCACTGTGAATGATCAGTGTCACTGTGAATGATCAGTGCCAGTGTGAAATATCAGCGCCACTGTGAAATATCAGCGCCAGTGTGAAATATCAGTGCCAGTGTGAAATATCAGTGCCACTGTGAAACATCAGTGCGTGTGAAATATCAGTGCCAGTGTGAAATATCAGTGCCATTGTGAAATATCAGCGCCACTGTGAAATATCAGTGCCAGTGTGAATGATCAGTGCCAGTGTGAATGATCAGCGCCACTGTGAATGATCAGTGCCACTGTGAATGATCAGCGCCAGTGTGAATGATCAGTGCCAGTGAGAAATATCAGTGCCACTGTGAATGATCAGTGCCAGTGTGAAATATCAGTGCCACTGTGAAATATCAGTGCCACTGTGAAATATCAGTGCCACTGTGAATGATCAGCGCCAGTGTGAAATATCAGTGCCAGTGTGAATGATCAGCGCCACTGTGAAATATCAGCGCCACTGTGAAATATCAGCGCAAGTGTGAAATATCAGTGCCAGTGTGAAATCAGTGCCAGTGTGAAACATCAGTGCCAGTGTGAATGATCAGTGCCAGTGTGAAATATCTGTGCCAGTGTGAAATATCAGCTCCACTGTGAATGATCAGTGCCAGTGTGAAATATCAGCGCCACTGTGAATGATCAGTGCCAGTGTGAAATATCAGTGCCACTGTGAAATATCAGTGCCACTGTGAAATATCAGTGCCAGTGTGAATGATCAGTGCCAGTGTGAATGATCAGTGCCAGTGTGAATGATCAGTGCCAGTGTGAAATATCAGCGCCACTGTGAAATATCAGCGCCAGTGTGAAATATCAGTGCCACTGTGAAATATCAGTGCCAGTGTGAATGCTCAGTGCCACTGTGAATGCTCAGTGCCACTGTGAATGCTCAGTGCCACTGTGTTTGATCAGTGCCAGTGTGAAATATCAGTGCCACTGTGAAATATCAGTGCCACTGTGAAATATCAGTGCCAGTGTGAATGATCAGTGCCAGTGTGAAATATCAGCGCCACTGTGAAATATCAGCGCCAGTGTGAAATATCAGTGCCACTGTGAAATATCAGTGTCAGTGTGAATGCTCAGTGCCACTGTGAATGCTCAGTGCCACTGTGAATGCTCAGTGCCACTGTGAATGCTCACTGCCACTGTGTTTGATCAGTGCCAGTGTGAAATATCAGTGCCAGTGTGAAATATCAGTGCCAGTGTGAAATATCAGTGCCAGTGTGAAATATCAGTGCCACTGTGAAATATCAGTGCCACTGTGAAATATCAGTGCCACTGTGAAATATCAGTGCCACTGTGAAATATCAGTGCCACTGTGAAATATCAGTGCCACTGTGAATGATCAGTGCCAGTGTGAATGATCAGTGCCAGTGTGAATGATCAGTGCCGGTGTGAATGATCAGTGCCAGTGTGAAATATCAGTGCCAGTGTGAAATATCAGTGCCACTGTGAATGATCAGTGCCCATGTGAAATATCAGCGCCACTGTGAATGATCAGTGCCAGTGTGAAATATCAGTGCAGCTGTGAAATATCAGCGCCAGTGAAATATAAGTGCCAGTGTGAAATATCAGTGCCAGTGTGAAATATCAGTGCCAGTGTGAAATATCAGTGCCAGTGTGAAATATCAGTGCCAGTGTGAAATATCAGTGCCAGTGTGAAATATCAGCGCCACTGTGAATGATCAGTGCCAGTGTGAAATATCAGCGCCAGTGTGAAATATCAGTGCCACTGTGAAATATCAGTGCCACTGTGAAATATCAGTGCCAGTGTGAATGATCAGTGCCAGTGTGAATGCTCAGTGCCACTGTGAATGATCAGCGCCAGTGTGAAATATCAGTGCCACTGTGAAATATCAGTGCCACTGTGAATGATCAGTGCCAGTGTGAATGCTCAGTGCCACTGTGAATACTCAGTGCCACTGTGAATGATCAGTGCCAGTGTGAAATATCAGTGCCACTGTGAATGATCAGTGCCAGTGTGAAATATCAGTGCCAGTGTGAAATATCAGTGCCGCTGTGAAATATCGGTGCCAGTGTGAAATATCAGTGCCAGTGTGAAATATCAGTGCCACTGTGAATGATCAGTGCCAGTGTGAAATATCAGTGCCAGTGTGAAATATCAGTGCCAGTGTGAAATATCAGTGCTAATGTGAAATATCAGTGCCAGTGTGAAATATCAGCGCCACTGTGAATGATCAGTGCCAGTGTGAAATATCAGTGCCACTGTGAAATATCAGCGCCACTGTGAAATATCAGTGCCACTGTGAAATATCAGTGTCACTGTGAAATATCAGTGCCAGTGTGAAATATCAGTGCCAGTGTGAAATATCAGTGCCAGTGTGAAATATCAGCGCCAGTGTGAAATATCAGTGCCACTGTGAAATATCAGTGCCACTGTGAAATATCAGTGCCAGTGTGAATGATCAGTGCCAGTGTGAATGCTCAGTGCCACTGTGAATGATCAGCGCCAGTGTGAAATATCAGTGCCACTGTGAAATATCAGTGCCACTGTGAATGATCAGTGCCAGTGTGAATGCTCAGTGCCACTGTGAATACTCAGTGCCACTGTGAATGATCAGTGCCAGTGTGAAATATCAGTGCCACTGTGAATGATCAGTGCCAGTGTGAAATATCAGTGCCAGTGTGAAATATCAGTGCCGCTGTGAAATATCGGTGCCAGTGTGAAATATCAGTGCCAGTGTGAAATATCAGTGCCACTGTGAATGATCAGTGCCAGTGTGAAATATCAGTGCCAGTGTGAAATATCAGTGCCAGTGTGAAATATCAGTGCTAATGTGAAATATCAGTGCCAGTGTGAAATATCAGCGCCACTGTGAATGATCAGTGCCAGTGTGAAATATCAGTGCCACTGTGAAATATCAGCGCCACTGTGAAATATCAGTGCCACTGTGAAATATCAGTGTCACTGTGAAATATCAGTGCCAGTGTGAAATATCAGTGCCAGTGTGAAATATCAGTGCCAGTGTGAAATATCAGTGCCGCTGTGAAATATCGATGCCACTGTGAATGATCAGTGCCAGTGTGAAATATCAGCGCCACTGTGAATGATCAGTGCCAGTGTGAAATATCAGTGCCAGTGTGAAATATCAGTGCCACTGTGAAATATCAGTGCCAGTGTGAAATATCAGCGCCACTGTGAAATATCAGCGCCACTGTGAAATATCAGTGCCACTGTGAATGATCAGTACCAGTGTGAAATATCAGTGCCGCTGTGAAATATCAGTGCCAGTGTGAAATATCAGTGCCGCTGTGAAATATCAGTACCAGTGTGAAATATCAGTGTCACTGTGAAATATCAGTGCCGCTGTGAAATATCAGTGCCGCTGTGAAATATCAGTGCCAGTGTGAAATATCAGTGCCAGTGTGAAATATCAGTGCCGCTGTGAAATATCAGTGCCACTGTGAATGATCAGTGCCAGTGTGAAATATCAGTGCCAGTGTGAAATATCAGCGCCACTGTGAAATATCAGTGCCACTGTGAATGATCAGTGCCAGTGTGAAATATCAGTGCCGCTGTGAAATATCAGTGCCAGTGTGAAATATCAGTGCCGCTGTGAAATATCAGTGCCACTGTGAATGATCAGTGCCAGTGTGAAATATCAGTGCCACTGTGAATGATCAGTGCCACTGTGAATGATCAGTGCCACTGTGAATGATCAGTGCCGCTGTGAAATATCAGTGCCAGTGTGAATGATCAGTGCCAGTGTGAAATATCAGTGCCAGTGTGAATGATCAGTGCCAGTGTGAAATATCAGTGCCACTGTGAATGATCAGTGCCAGTGTGAAATATCAGTGCCAGTGTGAAATATCAGTGCCGCTGTGAATGATCAGTGCCAGTGTGAATGATCAGTGCCAGTGTGAAATATCAGTGCCACTGTGAATGATCAGTGCCAGTGTGAATGCTCAGTGCCAGTGTGAATGATCAGTGCCACTGTGAAATATCAGTACCACTGTGAATGATCAGTGCCAGTGTGAAATATCAGTGCCGCTGTGAAATATCAGCGCCACTGTGAATGATCAGTGCCAGTGTGAAATATCAGTGCCACTGTGAATGATCAGCGCCAGTGTGAATGATCAGTGCCGCTGTGAAATATCAGTGCCAGTGTGAAATATCAGTGCCAGTGTGAAATATCAGTGCCGCTGTGAAATATCAGCGCCGCTGTGAAATATCAGTGCCAGTGTGAAATATCAGTGCAAGTGTGAAATATCAGTGCCGCTGTGAAATATCAGTGCCACTGTGAAATATCAGTGCCAGTGTGAAATATCAGTGCCAGTGTGAAATATCAGTGCCGCTGTGAAATATCGGTGCCAGTGTGAAATATCAGTGCCAGTGTGAAATATCAGTGCCACTGTGAATGATCAGTGCCAGTGTGAATGCTCAGTGCCAGTGTGAAATATCAGTGCCGCTGTGAAATATCAGCGCCGCTGTGAAATATCAGCGCCGCTGTGAAATATCAGTGCCAGTGTGAAATATCAGCGCCGCTGTGAAATATCAGTGCCAGTGTGAAATATCAGTGCCAGTGTGAAATATCAGTGCCGCTGTGAAATATCAGCGCCGCTGTGAAATATCAGTGCCGCTGTGAAATATCAGTGCCAGTGTGAATGCTCAGTGCCAGTGTGAAATATCAGTGCCGCTGTGAAATATCAGTGCCACTGTGAAATATCAGTGCCAGTGTGAAATATCAGTGCCAGTGTGAAATATCAGTGCCAGTGTGAAATATCAGTGCCGCTGTGAAATATCGGTGCCAGTGTGAAATATCAGTGCCAGTGTGAAATATCAGTGCCACTGTGAATGATCAGTGCCAGTGTGAATGCTCAGTGCCAGTGTGAAATATCAGTGCCGCTGTGAAATATCAGCGCCGCTGTGAAATATCAGTACCAGTGTGAAATATCAGTGTCACTGTGAAATATCAGTGCCAGTGTGAATGCTCAGTGCCAGTGTGAAATATCAGTGCCGCTGTGAAATATCAGTACCAGTGTGAAATATCAGTGTCACTGTGAAATATCAGTGCCAGTGTGAATGCTCAGTGCCAGTGTGAAATATCAGTGCCGCTGTGAAATATCGGCGCCGCTGTGAAATATCAGTGCCACTGTGAAATATCAGTGCCAGTGTGAATGATCAGCGCCAGTGTGAAATATCAGTGCCGCTGTGAAATATCAGTGCCAGTGTGAAATATCAGTGCCGCTGTGAAATATCGGTGCCAGTGTGAAATATCAGTGTCACTGTGAAATATCAGTGCCAGTGTGAAATATCAGCGCCGCTGTGAAATATCAGTGCCGCTGTGAAATATCAGTGCCAGTGTGAAATATCAGCGCCGCTGTGAAATATCAGTGCCGCTGTGAAATATCAGTGCCAGTGTGAATGCTCAGTGCCAGTGTGAAATATCAGTGCCGCTGTGAAATATCAGTGCCGCTGTGAATGATCAGTGCCACTGTGAATGATCAGTGCCAGTGTGAAATATCAGTGCCACTGTGAATGATCAGTGCCAGTGTGAAATATCAGTGCCAGTGTGAAATATCAGTGCCGCTGTGAAATATCGGTGCCAGTGTGAAATATCAGTGCCAGTGTGAAATATCAGTGCCACTGTGAATGATCAGTGCCAGTGTGAAATATCAGTGCCAGTGTGAAATATCAGTGCCAGTGTGAAATATCAGTGCCAGTGTGAAATATCAGTGCCAATGTGAAATATCAGTGCCAGTGTGAAATATCAGCGCCACTGTGAAATATCAGTGCCACTGTGAAATATCAGCGCCACTGTGGAATATCAGTGCCACTGTGAAATATCAGTGTCACTGTGAAATATCAGTGCCAGTGTGAAATATCAGTGCCAGTGTGAAATATCAGTGCCAGTGTGAAATATCAGTGCCGCTGTGAAATATCGATGCCACTGTGAATGATCAGTGCCAGTGTGAAATTTCAGCGCCACTGTGAATGATCAGTGCCAGTGTGAAATATCAGTGCCAGTGTGAAATATCAGTGCCACTGTGAAATATCAGTGCCAGTGTGAAATATCAGCGCCACTGTGAAATATCAGTGCCAGTGTAAAATATCAGTGCCCCTGTGAAATATCAGTGCCACTGAAATATCAGTGCCAGTGTGAAATATCAGTGCCAGTGTGAAATATCAGTGCCGCTGTGAAATATCGATGCCACTGTGAATGATCAGTGTCACTGTGAAATATCAGCGCCACTGTGAATGATCAGCGCCACTGTGAATGATCAGTGCCAGTGTGAAATATCAGTGCCAGTGTGAAATATCAGTGCCACTGTGAAATATCAGTGCCACTGTGAATGATCAGTACCACTGTGAATGATCAGTGCCAGTGTGAAATATCAGTGCCACTGTGAATGATCAGTGCCAGTGTGAAATATCAGTGCCGCTGTGAAATATCAGTGCCGCTGTGAAATATCAGTGCCAGTGTAAATGATCAGTGCCAGTGTGAAATATCAGTGCCGCTGTGAAATATCAGTGCCGCTGTGAAATATCAGTGCCACTGTGAAATATCAGTGCCACTGTGAAATATCAGTGCCGCTGTGAAATATCAGCGCCGCTGTGAAATATCAGTGCCACTGTGAATGATCAGTGCCAGTGTGAAATATCAGTGCCACTGTGAATGATCAGTGCCAGTGTGAAATATCAGTGCCACTGTGAATGATCAGTGCCACTGTGAAATATCAGTGCCGCTGTGAAATATCAGTGCCGCTGTGAAATATCAGTGCCAGTGTGAAATATCAGTGCCAGTGTGAAATATCAGTGCCGCTGTGAAATATCAGCGCCACTGTGAAATATCAGTGCCGCTGTGAAATATCAGTGCCAGTGTGAAATATCAGCGCCGCTGTGAAATATCAGTGCCAGTGTGAAATATCAGTGCCGCTGTGAAATATCAGCGCCGCTGTGAAATATCAGTGCCAGTGTGAAATATCAGTGCCACTGTGAATGATCAGTGCCAGTGTGAATGCTCAGTGCCAGTGTGAAATATCAGTGCCGCTGTGAAATATCAGCGCCGCTGTGAAATATCAGCGCCGCTGTGAAATATCAGTGCCAGTGTGAAATATCAGCGCCGCTGTGAAATATCAGTGCCAGTGTGAAATATCAGTGCCAGTGTGAAATATCAGTGCCGCTGTGAAATATCAGCGCCGCTGTGAAATATCAGTGCCGCTGTGAAATATCAGTGCCAGTGTGAATGCTCAGTGCCAGTGTGAAATATCAGTGCCGCTGTGAAATATCAGTGCCACTGTGAAATATCAGTGCCAGTGTGAAATATCAGTGCCAGTGTGAAATATCAGTGCCAGTGTGAAATATCAGTGCCGCTGTGAAATATCGGTGCCAGTGTGAAATATCAGTGCCAGTGTGAAATATCAGTGCCACTGTGAATGATCAGTGCCAGTGTGAATGCTCAGTGCCAGTGTGAAATATCAGTGCCGCTGTGAAATATCAGCGCCGCTGTGAAATATCAGTACCAGTGTGAAATATCAGTGTCACTGTGAAATATCAGTGCCAGTGTGAATGCTCAGTGCCAGTGTGAAATATCAGTGCCGCTGTGAAATATCAGTACCAGTGTGAAATATCAGTGTCACTGTGAAATATCAGTGCCAGTGTGAATGCTCAGTGCCAGTGTGAAATATCAGTGCCGCTGTGAAATATCGGCGCCGCTGTGAAATATCAGTGCCACTGTGAAATATCAGTGCCAGTGTGAATGATCAGCGCCAGTGTGAAATATCAGTGCCGCTGTGAAATATCAGTGCCAGTGTGAAATATCAGTGCCGCTGTGAAATATCGGTGCCAGTGTGAAATATCAGTGTCACTGTGAAATATCAGTGCCAGTGTGAAATATCAGCGCCGCTGTGAAATATCAGTGCCGCTGTGAAATATCAGTGCCAGTGTGAAATATCAGCGCCGCTGTGAAATATCAGTGCCGCTGTGAAATATCAGTGCCAGTGTGAATGCTCAGTGCCAGTGTGAAATATCAGTGCCGCTGTGAAATATCAGTGCCGCTGTGAATGATCAGTGCCACTGTGAATGATCAGTGCCAGTGTGAAATATCAGTGCCACTGTGAATGATCAGTGCCAGTGTGAAATATCAGTGCCAGTGTGAAATATCAGTGCCGCTGTGAAATATCGGTGCCAGTGTGAAATATCAGTGCCAGTGTGAAATATCAGTGCCACTGTGAATGATCAGTGCCAGTGTGAAATATCAGTGCCAGTGTGAAATATCAGTGCCAGTGTGAAATATCAGTGCCAGTGTGAAATATCAGTGCCAATGTGAAATATCAGTGCCAGTGTGAAATATCAGCGCCACTGTGAAATATCAGTGCCACTGTGAAATATCAGCGCCACTGTGGAATATCAGTGCCACTGTGAAATATCAGTGTCACTGTGAAATATCAGTGCCAGTGTGAAATATCAGTGCCAGTGTGAAATATCAGTGCCAGTGTGAAATATCAGTGCCGCTGTGAAATATCGATGCCACTGTGAATGATCAGTGCCAGTGTGAAATTTCAGCGCCACTGTGAATGATCAGTGCCAGTGTGAAATATCAGTGCCAGTGTGAAATATCAGTGCCACTGTGAAATATCAGTGCCAGTGTGAAATATCAGCGCCACTGTGAAATATCAGTGCCAGTGTAAAATATCAGTGCCCCTGTGAAATATCAGTGCCACTGAAATATCAGTGCCAGTGTGAAATATCAGTGCCAGTGTGAAATATCAGTGCCGCTGTGAAATATCGATGCCACTGTGAATGATCAGTGTCACTGTGAAATATCAGCGCCACTGTGAATGATCAGCGCCACTGTGAATGATCAGTGCCAGTGTGAAATATCAGTGCCAGTGTGAAATATCAGTGCCACTGTGAAATATCAGTGCCACTGTGAATGATCAGTACCACTGTGAATGATCAGTGCCAGTGTGAAATATCAGTGCCACTGTGAATGATCAGTGCCAGTGTGAAATATCAGTGCCGCTGTGAAATATCAGTGCCGCTGTGAAATATCAGTGCCAGTGTAAATGATCAGTGCCAGTGTGAAATATCAGTGCCGCTGTGAAATATCAGTGCCGCTGTGAAATATCAGTGCCACTGTGAAATATCAGTGCCACTGTGAAATATCAGTGCCGCTGTGAAATATCAGCGCCGCTGTGAAATATCAGTGCCACTGTGAATGATCAGTGCCAGTGTGAAATATCAGTGCCACTGTGAATGATCAGTGCCAGTGTGAAATATCAGTGCCACTGTGAATGATCAGTGCCACTGTGAAATATCAGTGCCGCTGTGAAATATCAGTGCCGCTGTGAAATATCAGTGCCAGTGTGAAATATCAGTGCCAGTGTGAAATATCAGTGCCGCTGTGAAATATCAGCGCCACTGTGAAATATCAGTGCCGCTGTGAAATATCAGTGCCAGTGTGAAATATCAGCGCCGCTGTGAAATATCAGTGCCAGTGTGAAATATCAGTGCCGCTGTGAAATATCAGCGCCGCTGTGAAATATCAGTGCCAGTGTGAAATATCAGCGCCACTGTGAAATATCAGTGCCAGTGTGAAATATCAGTGCCAGTGTGAAATATCAGTGCCAGTGTGAATGATCAGTGCCAGTGTGAATGATCAGTGCCAGTGTGAAATATCAGTGCCAGTGTGAATGATCAGTGCCACTGTGAATGATCAGTGCCACTGTGAATGATCAGTGCCACTGTGAATGATCAGTGCCACTTTGATCTGCTTTTCTACACAGTAAGATCCCACCGGGACAGTTAACATTTTACCATTTAGGATTCATTTGTTTTCCCTATTTCTGTCTTTGTCGTGTTTAATGATACAAAGCTCGGCAAGAATATGAGCTGTGGGGTGGACACACAGGGGCTGCAAAAAGATATAGATGTTAGGTGAGTGGCGGCAGACTGAGTATCAAGGGAGAGGTTATTCACATTGGTAGAGCAAGGACAGAAGAATAGATTCCCCCCCCCCCCCCCGCAAAAAGGTTTGAAACTTCTAAATGGTGATGTTCAGAGGCGCTTGGGCGTACCGAAGTGGGATAGCTGAAATGATTTCATGTTAAGATTTATATTGAATTGACGGAAAAATATGGGTTGCCCCAAGGGAATGCATTTCGGTACATGCAATTGAGGGCTTTTGCGAGGCAACAGGTGAGGGAATTCCCGCAGCTCCCGACGCAGGAGGTGCAGGATAGAGTGATCTCAGAGACATGGGTTGGGGACGGTAAGGTGTCGGACATATACAGGGAAATGAGGGATGAGGGGGAGATCATGGTAGATGAGCTGAAAGTGAAATGGGAAGAAGAACTTGGGGAGGAGATTGAGGAGGGGCTGTGGGCTGATGCCCTACGTAGGGTAAACTCATCGTCCTTGTGTGCTAGGCTAAGCCTGATACAATTTAAGGTGTTACACAGGGCGCATATGACTGGAGCACGGCTTAGTAAATTTTTTGGGGTAGAGGATAGGTGTGTGAGATGCTCGAGAGGCCCAGCGAATCACACCCACATGTTCTGGTCATGCCCGGCACTACAGGAGTTCTGGGTGGGGGTGGCAAAGGTGCTTTCGAAGGTGGTGGGGGTCCGGGTCGAACCAAGCTGGGGGTTGGCTATATTTGGGGTTGCAGAAGAGCCGGGAGTGCAGGAGGCGAGAGAGGCTGACGTGTTGGCCTTTGCGTCCCTAGTAGCCCGGTGCAGGATATTGTTAATGTGGAAGGAAGCCAAACCCCCAGGTGTGGAGACCTGGATAAACGACATGGCAGGGTTCATAAAGTTAGAACGGATTAAGTTTGTGTTAAGGGGTTCGGCTCAGGGGTTCACCAGGCGGTGGCAACCGTTCGTCGATTACCTCACAGAAAGATAGAGGGAATGGAAAAGAAGTAGACAGCAGCAGCAACCCGGGGGGGGGGGGGGGGGGGGAAATCGAACGGACTCTCTGAGATGTTATTGTATATGTATAATGTGAAAAGGTATTTGCTATAGGTAATTGTATATTGGATTGTATTTTTGGAGAGTATTTATTTTGGACAAGGCAGTTGCCATTCAGTTTTGTTTTTGTTTATATATTATTTATTTATTTGTTTAAAACTGGCCCCTGTTATTTATATTGCTTTATTGTTGTGTAAAAGAAACACTACATACTGTTATGTTTGGCCAAAAATCTTGAATAAAATATATTTTTAAAAAAAGATTGATAGTGAAATGTGCATTAATGGGTTTTAGAATAAACAGATTACCAGATTTCAAATTGACAAACGAAGCAAGAGCTCTTTCTAGGCTTGATGGGTATTTCAGCCCATCAAGCCTCAATGGGACAATGGGGGGTGTTGCTGGTGCTGTAGGGGCCTAGATTGGAATGTTAGGAAGGTTAGAGCACATCAAAGGCGGTGGTAGCTCCAGTCATTAACAGCCTCCCAGTGAGAGAACAGCCTGAACCATCCTGAGGGTTTGCAATGTATGTAACTGACAGGGCTGGTTTAGCTCAGTGGGCTAGACAGCTGGTTTGTAATGCAGAACAAGGCCAACAGCGCGGGTTCAATTCCCATACGAGCCTCCCCGAACAGGCGCCGGAATGTGGCGACTGGGGTCTTTTCACAGTAACTTCATACTTGAGACAATAAAAGATTATTATTATGAAGGTTGTAACTAAAAGCTATAAATGTTACACAGCCTTCATAGTAGAGAGTGATATTCTGTGCAATAAGGCTGTGTTTCGCCCAGCATATGCTCGTATGTGACGTATGTGGGATATCAGATATATTGGATTATACGTATTTGGTGAAGTAAGGGTTAAAAAGCCTGGGTTCGAGTGTGTTTGAACACTGCAGTTACGTTTTAAAAATAATCTTGGCTTGAAAGACAAGAATGGTTTTAGGTTTCTGAGGTGCAATTAACCATCGTAAAAGTGTGGGTTTATGCAATTTTATTTTGATTAAGGGGATTCACCGGGGAGTTAATTAGTTTTCAGCTTGGTGAGATGATGTTATTGCTGGGTGGAGCTAAGGCATCAGGCATTTGCAGAAAGCATTTTCAGTTGGGTTCGGATCTGGCTGACGTTCACAGTGAAACAGTCCCGCTCCCACTACACGTTTGTTAAAGGGATTAGCTGTATTTGAAGCTAACTACTGGACCGTGTAAACAGCACCTGAATTGTGAGTCAAAGACCGAGTCAACCTCAGATCAGCATGTCGACTCGGGTTAACGTAACTGCTGACGACACTGACAGCAAGCCATAGACAACCATGGGCGGCACGGTAGCACAGTGGTTAGCACTGCTGCCTCACAGCATCCGGACCCGGGTTCAAATCCGTCCTCGGGTGACTGTCTGTGCGGAGTCTGCACGTTCTCCCCGTGTGTGCGTGGGTTTCCTCCGGGTGCTCCGGTTTCCTCCCACAGTCCAAAGATGTGCAGGTTAGGTGGATTGGCCATGATAAATTGCGCTCAGTGTCCAAAAAGGTTAGGTGGGTGGGGGGGGTTACTGGGTTACGGAGATAGGGAAGAGATAGACTTGAGTAGGCTGCTCTTTGTAAGGGCTGGTGCAGACTCGATGGGCCGAATGGCCTCTTTCTGCCCTGTAAATTCTATGTTTCTATGATGTGGTTAGATGGATTGGCTGTGCTAAATTGCCCCTTGGTGTCCAAAGGTTAAGTTACGGGGATAAGGTGGGGGAGTGAGCCTGGATTGGGTGCACTCTCCGAGGGTCGGTGCAGGCCCATTGGGCTGCATGGCTCTTTCTGCACTGTCGGGATTCTATGATTCCATGAAACCTTCAGCAAATATTCAGGTTGCAATCTTTGTTATCCCGCAGCCGGGGCTGGGCAATGGCTAACAGGTCACACGTATTTATTTCTATTTGTGTTGTCAATTCACCGGTTTCGTTATGAATGCTATGTGCATTCAGCTACAGAGCCTTTCGTTCTGTCTTTTTCCCAATTTTCTCGCCTTATCTGCTGGCCCACTGATACCTCTTCCTGCCATCATCTCCCTGTCTTCTCTATTCAATTCATCACATCTTCCCAGACATGATCCCACTCTCCCACTATTTAGTTTAAAGCCCTCACTCCTGCCCTCGTTATACAGCTCCCCAGATCACAGGTCCCAACACTGTCTAGGTGAAGACTGTACCAATAATCCAGCTCCCATTTTCCCTGGTACCAGGGCCCAGTCAATTGAAACCCATCTCTCCCACACAAATCTTCGAGTCACGGACTTAACTCTGCTCTTTTTGTCCCCCGCCAATCTGATTGTACCTCATGTAGTCGCCCTGACTACACTGTCCCCTATTATCACTGTATTCCTCTTGACTTCCTCCACTGGAATGGGGTTCCTGTATCATGGTCAGTTTACTCATCCAACCTGCAGCCCCCACTTCCATCCCCACAAGCTGCAAGAACCTCACCGTGGACAATTGCGAAGGTTGAGGCTCCTCCACTTGTATTCTCTTGGTTCCCTTACCTGCCTCATTTGTAGTCACACGCCCCCCTGCCCCTAACCACAGACCAGATCTGAAGAGCCCACATCCTGACGGGTCTGTCTGCTGCTCAGCCTCCAGCTCCGTAAACCTGAGCTCAAAGTGCCGAGGCCCTCTGCAGACGGGTTTGCCCCTGACCACACTGATGTCCACGAGTTCCCACATTCTGCAGGCGGCACACGCCTTCCTTTAGCTTTCTCCCTCAATCAAACAGTCTAGTTCTTGACATCACCTTAACCGGGCTGACTCAAGACTGCAATATTAGGCAGAAGCAGGACAGGTAGCATTGCTTCCCCTTTGGAGAGAAACAAGCTGACGGAGGTGACAGGCCTGGACAAAGGACAAACGGGAAGAGTACAGGGTGCTCGCAGAACCGCTCAAAGGCAACGCTAACTGAGCACCTGGTTTCTCATCATCCACCTTTCACCAATCAGTGCTTGGCGCGCAGGCCAACCCCAACAAATTCAATAACGTTTTACAACAAGTGGCGGGAAAGGGAGAGTAGGTAAAGTTTATTTTTGTTTGTCTGAAAGGCAAGTTGTTCCCATTTGTTCACCACACCAGGATACTTACAAGCAATTTGTTGTATTTTGGTCTCTTCCTGTGATCCTTTGTAAGGCTAACAAGATGAGAAGAGAGAGAGAGAGAGAGAGAGAGAGGTATTAGAGGGTGAACTAAAATTAAAAACACACAATATCTGCTGATGTTCGTTCGCGACTGGGCCCAAATCCAAAGCAGCACAGGGTGGAATAAATCTCTTTCTATTGGAAATAAATGAGTTTGGAACACATTGAGCTGGGGTTCCAGACACAGCATTAAACAGCTCGAGGAGGAAAAGGTGCTGATCTCAGAACACCTCACCATCTACGTGCTCTATAGCCGAAAACTCGATAGCGGTAACCCAGCTTCCCTCTCCGAGGACCCTGCCTGGCCTGCCGAGAGCTGGCAACACTCTCTGCTTCTTATTCAGAATCCAATGCACCCAGTCTTCTGCCGCTGTCGGGGAAATCAACGCTTGGCTGCAAGGAGGTGTGCCGGGAAGAGGCCATTGCTTTCCGAGCTGGACTGGAGTTATCCCTCAAAGTCAGACCCCACCTGAACGGGGAACATGGGAATGTCCTCGGAAAACTCGGAGGCAGGTGTATAGGGAGTAGAATGAGGAAGGGGACGGCAATCAAACCAATCTGGAGCAGTTAACAGAGAAAGACGAAATTGAGAATAATATTTAAGCAGAAGCCAATCCAACAGGAGCGGCATTAACGGAATAAAATCTGACGGACATGTTATAAATCGAGTTCCCATAGACAACAAAACCATGGGAAGATGAGCTGCGAAAGTGTTGCAATGTGGGGCATAAACTGGGGGGAGCCGGAGTTCTTTCTCAGGAAGACACCGTCTATGGAGAGCGGTATCAACCCGCTGTAAGGATACAGGCCTGAATGATTAACTCTCTCTCGCCACAGAAGCTGCCAGCCCCTGCGAAGCGCTTCCAGTTTCCATTTTAATATTCCAGCACCTGTGACATTTTGGCTGCTCAACATGTTCGGACTTGAGGGAAGTGGCCCTGGGAATGTTGGATGCACAAATCCTCCAGATTCCGGAGCAGTTCCTACAGATTGGAAGGTGGCAAATGTAACCCCACTGATTAAAAAGGGAGGATGAGAAAAGAGGGAGAAAAACAGGCCAGTCAGTCAGGCATCGGGAGTGGGGAAGATGCTAGCATTGGTCATAAAAGTCATGATAAGAGAACATTTGGAAAGCATTAGGGGGGTTGGACAAAGTCTGCAAGGGTTGATGAAAGGCAAAATCATGCTCAACAAATCTGCTGGAGTCTTTTTAAATGTATTTAACCAGTTGAATAGAGATAAGGGAGAACCAGTGGATGTGGTGTATTTGGACTTTTAGAAAGCTTTTGCTAAGGTCGGTCATAAGAGGTTAGTGGGCAAAATTAAAGCACATTGGATAGGGAGTAACAGACTGGCATAGATCGAGAACTGGTTGACAGACATGAAACAGAGCATGGGAATAAATGGGTCTTTTCCGAGTGACAGGCAGTGGCTGGGTAAAGATGTGAGGGTTAGGCGGATTGGCCATGCTACATTGCCCCTTAATTTCAAAAGATGTGCAGGTTAGGTGGGGATAGGGCGGGGGAGTGGGGCTAGGTAGGGGGCTCTTTCACAGGGTCAGTGCAGACACAATGGGCCAAATGGCCTCATTCTGCACTGTAGGAATTCTACTGCAGGGATGAGTGCTTGGGTCTCAGCAGTGAGTGCTTGGGCCTCAGCAGTGAGTGCTTGGGCCTCAGCAGTTAACAATATATATGTAAAATGACCTGGATGAGGAACCAAATGTAACATTTCCAAGTTGGCCTACGACACAAAATTGGGCGAAATTGTGAGGATTGAAGGATGATGGTTATTTAGACAAGTTGACTGAGTGGGCAAACATATTGCAGATGCAGTACAATGGCGATGAATGTGAAGTTATTCATTCTGAAAACCAGAATGGAAAAGTATTATTTAAATGGTGACATATTGGGAAGTGTCCTTGTACACTAGCCAATGAACAGTTGGAGGCTTTTTCCCAGGGCGGAAATGACAATTACAAGGGGGCACAGGCTCAAGGTGATGGGGGAAAGGTTCAGTGGAGATGTGCGGGGGAAGTTTCTTTTACACAGAGGGTGTTGGTGGCCTGGAATGCACGGCCCAGTGAGGGGGTTGAGGCAGATACATTAGCCACCTTTAAGACTTAACTGGACAGACGGGGTACAGAAGGACACAGGCGGTTGGTCCAGATAGGATCACGTGATCGGCGCAGGCCTGGAGGGCCGAAGGGCCTGTTCCTGTGCTGTACTGTTCTTTGAAAGGGGAGAGGCAGGTGTAGCAGCAGTTAGGAAGGCGAACGGTATGTTGAACATAGAACATAGAACATACAGTGCAGAAGGAGGCCATTCGGCCCATCGAGTCTGCACCGACCCACTTTTACCCTCACTTCCACCCTCGCCTCTTAACCCGATAACCCCTCCTAACCTTTTTGGTCACAAAGAGCAATTTATCATGGCCAATCCACCTAACAGCACTTCTTTGGATTGTGGGAGGAAACCGGAGCACCCGGAGGAAACCCACGCAGACACGGGGAGAACGTGCAGACTCCGCACAGACAGTGACCCAGCGGGGAATCGAACCTGGGACCCTGGAGCTGTGAAGCCACAGTGCTGTCCACTTGTGCTACCGTGCTGACCTTCATTGCAAGAGGGATTTGAGATGTAGGGATGTCTTACTGCAGCTGTACAGGGCCTTGGTGAGACCACACCTGGAGCATTGAGCAGTTTTGGTCTGCCTACCTAAGAAAGGATATACTTGCCCCGTGGAGGGAGTGCTGCGGAGGTTCACCAGGCTGATACTGGGGTCCTACGAGGAGAGATTGGGTCGACCAGGTCTGTATTCACCGGAGTTTAGAATGATGAGGGGAGATCTGATTGAAACGTATAAAATTCTAACCGGGCCGGACAGCCTGGATGCAGGGAGGATGTTTCCCCGGATTGGGGAATCTAGACCCAGGAGACACAGCCTGAGGATTTAGGACTGAGATGAGGAACAATGTCTTCACTCACAGGCTGGTGAAGCTGGGGAATTCTCGACCACAGGGGGCTGTGGAGGCCAAAGTCGCTGAATGTATTCAAGAAAGAGATGGATTTATTTTCTAGAGTTTAATGGTGTCAAGGGGGGAAGGAGAGAAAGCGGGAATATGGCAGTGAAATGGCAGAGCAGGCTCGAGGGGCCGAATGGCCGCTTGCTGCTCCTAGTTTTGAGGCTTAATGACGTCAGCAAAAACAGAGCTGGAATTTAACAAGAATGGAAGATAAACAGTGAGGGTATAACACGTTTGGCAGGTTGGGGGGGGCGGGGGATAGAAAAGATGAGAAAGGTGGATTGACCTGATTAGGGAATGAAAGTTGCAGGAAGGAATTGTGTAGACAGGAAATGGGAGAGAGAGAGAGAGAGAGTCAATATGGTTGGAATTCAAAGATAAAAAGTACTTGTTCCATTAGTCAGGGGGTATTACAGATTCCCAATCTGTACAGAGGAAATCTGCAATCAGGTTAGTTGAACAAGTAGAAACAACAATATCAGTGCTGTGGACCCAGTACCAGTTGGGACAGGATTAGTGAATGGAGAAGGAATGGAATTTCTGTCTAACATGTACGGGCCTCCTGTATTGAGCATGATGCTAGTCAGAGCTGGGAGTGCTGTTGGATCTGACTGTGAGCAACAGGATTGGTCAGGAAAGGTTTTAAATGCAGGCGAGCTCCCGGACAGCAGTGGCCACGATATTATAAGGGGTTAGGAAACATTTCAAAAGTGAACAAATCTGTGCAAAAATTAGACTCAGGGGGGGGGGGGGGCACGGTGGCGCAGTGGTTAGCACTGCAGCCTCACGGCGCCGAGGTCCCAGGTTCGATCCCGGCTCTGGGTCACTGTCCGTGTGGAATTTGCACATTCTCCCTGTGTCTGCGTGGGTCTCACCCCCACAACCCAAAGATGTGCAGGGTAGGTGGATTGGCCACGCTAAATTGCCCCTTAATTGGAAAAAATTAATTGGATACACTAAATTTATTTAAAAAGAGCGATAAATGTGACCGTCATGTCGTAGGGACCTTTCCCTTGGTCAAATTGTTCAGGGCGAGGAAGGGAACCTTTAATCGAAATCTAGCTGTTTTACAGCTGCCCCGGGAGTGTTTCTGTGTTTGATGGGGCCTATGTGGAGGTAGCTTTACTGCATATTCAGCTGCGTTAAAGCAACCCTGAATACACAGAGTGAGACAGTGTAGAGGGAACATACACCTGATCTTGCTGCACTATATCCTGCTGTGACTGAGAACCCGAAATAGAAACTGCCCCAATTCCCACAATGAATATTTTATCCAAACAATCCCTGTTCCTGCTCCTGCCAATCAGAGAAAGAGGTAAAGTTACAAATATAATGCATTCACTACAATTAGAAATGTCTTGAGAATACAAGGCCAGGGATGTACTTCTGAGGCTGTCTCAGGCTCTGGTCAGATCCCATTTGGAGTATTGTGAGCAGTTTTGGGCCCCCTACCTAAGGAAGGATGTGCTGGCCTTGGAAAGGGTCGAGAGGAGGTTCACAAGAATGGTCCCTGGAATGAAGAACTTGTCGTATGAGGAAAGGTTGGGGACTCTGGGTCTGTACTCGTTGGAGTTTAGAAGGATGAGAGGGGATCTTATTGAAACTTACAGGATACTGCGAGGCCTGGATAGAGTGGACGTGGAGAGGATGTTTCCACTTGTAGGAAAAACTAGAGCCAGAGGACACCATCTCAGGCTAAAGGGACGATTCTTCATGTGTCAATAACACCAGTGTCAATAACACATCTGTCCCTTCCAATCCAAAGGACTAATGGCAGCCAATCCCATTTGGAAAACCTCCCCAATTGATGCTGTGCACCACGGACTGAATACTGGCTTCACCGGAGTTCATGCTTGAAATCTGACATGGCAAGTTCAACTTCGCCCCGAAGGGGAGCAGGTCGTTTCAATTGTAGGTCTGGATCACTTGGCAGCACTTTTGCCTCGGGCTCAGAAGGTTCAGGGTTCAACTCCCACTCAGGGGCTTGAACATAAAAATCATGGCTAATGTTCAAATGCAATACTGAGGGAGTGCCGCACTGTCAGAGGGTCAGTACTGAGGGAGTGCCGCACTGTCAGAGGGTCAGTACTGAGGGAGTGCCGCACTGTCAGAGGGTCAGTACTGAGGGAGTGCCGCACTGTCAGAGGGTCAGTACTGAGGGAGTGCCGCACTGTCAGAGGGTCAGTACTGAGGGAGTGCTGCACTGTCAGAGGGTCAGTACTGAGGGAGTGCTGCACTGTCAGAGGGTCAGTACTGAGGGAGTGCCGCACTGTCAGAGGGTCAGTACTGAGGGAGTGCCGCGCTGTCAGAGGGTCAGTACTGAGGGAGTGCTGCACTGTCAGAGGGTCAGTACTGAGGGAGTAACGCAATGTCAGAGGTTCAGTACTGAGGGAGTGCTGCACTGTCTGAGGGTCAGTGCTGAGGGAGTGCCGCACTGTCAGAGGGTCAGTACTGAGGGAGTGCTGCACTGTCAGAGGGTCAGTACTGAGGGAGAGCCGCACTGTCAGAGGGTCAGTACTGAGGGAGTGCCGCACTGTCAGAGGGTCAGTACTGAGGGAGTGCTGCATTGTCAGAGGGTCAGTACTGAGGAAGTGCCGCAATGTCAGAGGGTCAGTACTGAGGGAGTGCTGCACTGTCAGAGGGTCAGTACTGAGGGAGTGCCGCTCTGTCAGAGGGTCAGTACTGAGGGAGTGCTGCACTGTCAGAGGGTCAGTACTGAGGGAGTGCCGCAATGTCAGAGGGTCAGTACTGAGGGAGAGCTGCACTGCCAGAGGGTCAGAATTGAGGGAGTGCCGCACTGTCAGAGGGTCAGTACTGAGGGAGAGCTGCACTGTAAGAGGGTCAGTACTGAGGGAGTGCTGCAATGTCAGAGGGTCAGTACTGAGGGAGTGCTGCACTTCCAGAGGGTCAGTACTGAGGGAGAGCTGCACTGTCAGAGGGTCAGTACTGAGGGAGTGCCGCACTGCCAGAGGGTCAGAACTGAGGGAGTGCCGCACTGTCAGAGGGTCAGTACTGAGGGAGAGCTGCACTGTCAGAGGGTCAGGACTGAGGGAGTGCTGCACTGTCAGAGGGTCAGTACTGAGGGAGTGCTGCACTGCCAGAGGGTCAGAACTGAGGGAGTGCTACACTGTCAGAGGGTCAGTACTGAGGGAGTGCTGCACTGCCAGAGGGTCAGTACTGAGGGAGAGAAGCACTGTCAGAGGGTCAGTGCTGAAGGAGAGCTGCACTGTCAGAGGGTCAGTACTAAAGGAGTGCCGCACTGTCAGAGGGTCAGAACTGAGGGAGTGCAGCACTGTCAGAGGGTCAGTACTGAGCGAGTGCCGCACTGTCAGAGGGTCAGTACTGAGGGAGTGCTGCACTGTCAGAGGGTCAGTACTGAGGGAGTGCCGCACTGTCAGAGGGTCAGTACTGAGGGAGTGCTGCACTGCCAGAGGGTCAGAACTGAGGGAGTGCTGCACTGTCAGAGGGTCAGTACTGAGGGAGTGTTGCACTGTCAGAGGGTCAGTACTGAGGGAGGGCTGCACTGCCAGAGGGTCAGAACTGAGGGAGTGCTGCACTGCCAGAGGGTCAGTACTGAGGGAGAGCTGCACTGCCAGAGGGTCAGTACTGAGGGAGAGCTGCACTGCCAGAGGGTCAGTACTGAGGGAGTGCCGCACTGTCAGAGGGTCAGAACTGAGGGAGTGCTGCACTGTCAGAGGGTCAGTACTGAGGGAGAGCTGCACTGCCAGAGGGTCAGTACTGAGGGAGTGCCGCACTGTCAGAGGGTCAGTACTGAGGGAGAGAAGCACTGTCAGAGGGTCAGTACTGAAGGAGAGCTGCACTGTCAGAGGGTCAGTACTGAGGGAGTGCAGCACTGACAGAGGGTCAGTACTGAAAGAGTGCCGCACTTTCAGAGGGTCAGTACTGAGGGAGCGCTGCACTGTCAGAGGGTCAGTATTGAGGGACTGCTGCACTGTCAGAAGGTCAGTACTGAGGGAGAGCTGCACTGTCAGAGGGTAAGTACTGAGGGAGTGCCGCACTGTCAGAGGGTCAGTACTGAGGGAGTGCTGCACTGTCAGAGGGTCAGTAGTGAGGGAGCGCCGCACTGTCAGAGGGTCAGTACTGAGGGAGTGCCGCACTGTCAGAGGGTCAGTACTGAGGGAGATCCGCACTGTCAGAGGGTCAGTACTGAGGGAGTGCCGCAATGTCAGAGGGTCAGTACTGAGGGAGTGCTGCACTGTCAGAGGTTCAGTACTGAGGGAGTGCCGCTCTGTCAGAGGGTCAGTACTGAGGGAGTGCTGCACTGTCAGAGGGTCAGTACTGAGGGAGTGCCGCAATGTCAGAGGGTCAGTACTGAGGGAGAGCTGCACTGCCAGAGGGTCAGAATTGAGGGAGTGCCGCACTGTCAGAGGGTCAGTACTGAGGGAGAGCTGCACTGTCAGAGGGTCAGTACTGAGGGAGTGCTGCACTGTCAGAGGGTCAGTACTGAGGGAGTGCTGCACTTCCAGAGGGTCAGTACTGAGGGAGAGCTGCACTGTCAGAGGGTCAGTACTGAGGGAGTGCCGCACTGCCAGAGGGTCAGAACTGAGGGAGTGCTGCACTGTCAGAGGGTCAGTACTGAGGGAGAGCTGTACTGTCAGAGGGTCAGTACTGAGGGAGTGCCGCACTGTCACAGGGTCAGTACTGAGGGAGAGAAGCACTGTCAGAGGGTCAGTACTGAAGGAGAGCTGCACTGTCAGAGGGTCAGTACTAAAGGAGTGCCGCACTGTCAGAGGGTCAGAACTGAGGGAGTGCAGCACTGTTAGAGGGTCAGTACTGAGCGAGTGCCGCACTGTCAGAGGGTCAGTACTGAGGGAGTGCTGCACTGTCAGAGGGTCAGTACTGAGGGAGTGCCGCACTGTCAGAGGGTCAGTACTGAGGGAGTGCTGCACTGCCAGAGGGTCAGAACTGAGGGAGTGCTGCACTGTCAGAGGGTCAGCACTGAGGGAGTGCTGCACTGTCAGAGGGTCAGTACTGAGGGAGGGCTGCACTGCCAGAGGGTCAGAACTGAGGGAGTGCTGCACTGTCAGAGGGTCAGTACTGAGGGAGAGCTGCACTGTCAGAGGGTCAGTACTGAGGGAGTGCCGCACTGTCAGAGGGTCAGTACTGAGGGAGTGCCGCACTGTCAGAGGGTCAGTACTGAGGGAGAGAAGCACTGTCAGAGGGTCAGTACTGATGGAGAGAAGCACTGTCAGAGGGTCAGTACTGAGGGAGTGCCGCACTGGCAGAGGGTCAGAACTGAGGGAGTGCAGCCCTGACAGAGGGTCAGTACTGAAAGAGTGCCGCACTTTCAGAGGGTCAGTACTGAGGGAGTGCTGCATTGTCAGAGGGTCAGTACTGAGGGAGTGCCGCACTGTCAGAGGGTCAGTACTGAGGGAGTGCTGCACTGTCAGAGGGTCAGTACTGAGGGAGTGCTGCACTGTCAGAGGGTCAGTACTGAGGGAGTGCCGCACTGTCAGAGGGTCAGTACTGAGGGAGTGCCGCGCTGTCAGAGGGTCAGTACTGAGGGAGTGCTGCACTGTCAGAGGGTCAGTACTGAGGGAGTAACGCAATGTCAGAGGTTCAGTACTGAGGGAGTGCTGCACTGTCTGAGGGTCAGTGCTGAGGCAGTGCCGCTCTGTCAGAGGGTCAGTACTGAGGGAGTGCCGCAATGTCACAGGGTCAGTACTGAGGGAGTGCTGCACTGTCAGAGGGTCAGTACTGAGGGAGAGCCGCACTGTCAGAGGGTCAGTACTGAGGGAGTGCCGCACTGTCAGAGGGTCAGTACTGAGGGAGTGCTGCACTGTCAGAGGGTCAGTACTGAGGGAGTGCCGCTCTCTCAGAGGGTCAGTACTGAGGGAGTGCTGCATTGTCAGAGGGTCAGTACTGAGGAAGTGCCGCAATGTCAGAGGGTCAGTACTGAGGGAGTGCTGCACTGTCAGAGGGTCAGTACTGAGGGAGTGCCGCTCTGTCAGAGGGTCAGTACTGAGGGAGTGCTGCACTGTCAGAGGGTCAGTACTGAGGGAGTGCCGCAATGTCAGAGCGTCAGTACTGAGGGAGAGCTGCACTGCCAGAGGGTCAGAATTGAGGGAGTGCCGCACTGTCAGAGGGTCAGTACTGAGGGAGAGCTGCACTGTAAGAGGGTCAGTACTGAGGGAGTGCTGCAATGTCAGAGGGTCAGTACTGAGGGAGTGCTGCACTTCCAGAGGGTCAGTACTGAGGGAGAGCTGCACTGTCAGAGGGTCAGTACTGAGGGAGTGCGGCACTGCCAGAGGGTCAGAACTGAGGGAGTGCCGCACTGTCAGAGGGTCAGTACTGAGGGAGAGCTGCACTGTGAGAGCGTCAGGACTGAGGGAGTGCTGCACTGTCAGAGGGTCAGTACTGAGGGAGTGCTGCACTGCCAGAGGGTCAGAACTGAGGGAGTGCTACACTGTCAGAGGGTCAGTACTGAGGGAGTGCTGCACTGCCAGAGGGTCAGTACTGAGGGAGAGAAGCACTGTCAGAGGGTCAGTGCTGAAGGAGAGCTGCACTGTCAGAGGGTCAGTACTAAAGGAGTGCCGCACTGTCAGAGGGTCAGAACTGAGGGAGTGCAGCACTGTCAGAGGGTCAGTACTGAGCGAGTGCCGCACTGTCAGAGGGTCAGTACTGAGGGAGTGCTGCACTGTCAGAGGGTCAGTACTGAGGGAGTGCCGCACTGTCAGAGGGTCAGTACTGAGGGAGTGCTGCACTGCCAGAGGGTCAGAACTGAGGGAGTGCTGCACTGTCAGAGGGTCAGTACTGAGGGAGTGCTGCACTGTCAGAGGGTCAGTACTGAGGGAGGGCTGCACTGCCAGAGGGTCAGAACTGAGGGAGTGCTGCACTGCCAGAGGGTCAGTACTGAGGGAGAGCTGCACTGCCAGAGGGTCAGTACTGAGGGAGAGCTGCACTGCCAGAGGGTCAGTACTGAGGGAGTGCCGCACTGTCAGAGGGTCAGAACTGAGGGAGAGAAGCACTGTCAGAGGGTCAGTACTGAAGGAGAGCTGCACTGTCAGAGGGTCAGTACTGAGGGAGTGCAGCACTGACAGAGGGTCAGTACTGAAAGAGTGCCGCACTTTCAGAGGGTCAGTACTGAGGGAGCGCTGCACTGTCAGAGGGTCAGTATTGAGGGACTGCTGCACTGTCAGAAGGTCAGTACTGAGGGAGAGCTGCACTGTCAGAGGGTAAGTACTGAGGGAGTGCCGCACTGTCAGAGGGTCAGTACTGAGGGAGTGCTGCACTGTCAGAGGGTCAGTACTGAGGGAGTGCCGCACTGTCAGAGGGTCAGTACTGAGGGAGTGCTGCACTGCCAGAGGGTCAGAACTGAGGGAGTGCTGCACTGTCAGAGGGTCAGTACTGAGGGAGTGCTGCACTGTCAGAGGGTCAGTACTGAGGGAGGGCTGCACTGCCAGAGGGTCAGAACTGAGGGAGTGCTGCACTGCCAGAGGGTCAGTACTGAGGGAGAGCTGCACTGCCAGAGGGTCAGTACTGAGGGAGAGCTGCACTGCCAGAGGGTCAGTACTGAGGGAGTGCTGCACTGTCAGAGGGTCAGTACTGAGGGAGTGCCGCACTGTCAGAGGGTCAGTACTGAGGGAGTGCCGCGCTGTCAGAGGGTCAGTACTGAGGGAGTGCTGCACTGTCAGAGGGTCAGTACTGAGGGAGTAACGCAATGTCAGAGGTTCAGTACTGAGGGAGTGCTGCACTGTCTGAGGGTCAGTGCTGAGGGAGTGCCGCTCTGTCAGAGGGTCAGTACTGAGGGAGTGCCGCAATGTCACAGGGTCAGTACTGAGGTAGTGCTGCACTGTCAGAGGGTCAGTACTGAGGGAGAGCCGCACTGTCAGAGGGTCAGTACTGAGGGAGTGCCGCACTGTCAGAGGGTCAGTACTGAGGGAGTGCTGCACTGTCAGAGGGTCAGTACTGAGGGAGTGCCGCTCTCTCAGAGGGTCAGTACTGAGGGAGTGCTGCATTGTCAGAGGGTCAGTACCGAGGAAGTGCCGCAATGTCAGAGGGTCAGTACTGAGGGAGTGCTGCACTGTCAGAGGGTCAGTACTGAGGGAGTGCCGCTCTGTCAGAGGGTCAGTACTGAGGGAGTGCCGCTCTGTCAGAGGGTCAGTACTGAGGGAGTGCTGCACTGTCAGAGGGTCAGTACTGAGGGAGTGCCGCAATGTCAGAGGGTCAGTACTGAGGGAGAGCTGCACTGCCAGAGGGTCAGAATTGAGGGAGTGCCGCACTGTCAGAGGGTCAGTACTGAGGGAGAGCTGCACTGTAAGAGGGTCAGTACTGAGGGAGTGCTGCAATGTCAGAGGGTCAGTACTGAGGGAGTGCTGCACTTCCAGAGGGTCAGTACTGAGGGAGAGCTGCACTGTCAGAGGGTCAGTACTGAGGGAGTGCCGCACTGCCAGAGGGTCAGAACTGAGGGAGTGCCGCACTGTCAGAGGGTCAGTACTGAGGGAGAGCTGCACTGTCAGAGGGTCAGGACTGAGGGAGTGCTGCACTGTCAGAGGGTCAGTACTGAGGGAGTGCTGCACTGCCAGAGGGTCAGAACTGAGGGAGTGCTACACTGTCAGAGGGTCAGTACTGAGGGAGTGCTGCACTGCCAGAGGGCCAGTACTGAGGGAGAGAAGCACTGTCAGAGGGTCAGTGCTGAAGGAGAGCTGCACTGTCAGAGGGTCAGTACTAAAGGAGTGCCGCACTGTCAGAGGGTCAGAACTGAGGGAGTGCAGCACTGTCAGAGGGTCAGTACTGAGCGAGTGCCGCACTGTCAGAGGGTCAGTACTGAGGGAGTGCTGCACTGTCAGAGGGTCAGTACTGAGGGAGTGCCGCACTGTCAGAGGGTCAGTACTGAGGGAGTGTTGCACTGCCAGAGGGTCAGAACTGAGGGAGTGCTGCACTGTCAGAGGGTCAGTACTGAGGGAGTGCTGCACTGTCAGAGGGTCAGTACTGAGGGAGGGCTGCACTGCCAGAGGGTCAGAACTGAGGGAGTGCTGCACTGCCAGAGGGTCAGTACTGAGGGAGAGCTGCACTGCCAGAGGGTCAGTACTGAGGGAGAGCTGCACTGCCAGAGGGTCAGTACTGAGGGAGTGCCGCACTGTCAGAGGGTCAGAACTGAGGGAGTGCTGCACTGTCAGAGGGTCAGTACTGAGGGAGAGCTGCACTGCCAGAGGGTCAGTACTGAGGGAGTGCCGCACTGTCAGAGGGTCAGTACTGAGGGAGAGAAGCACTGTCAGAGGGTCAGTACTGAAGGAGAGCTGCACTGTCAGAGGGTCAGTACTGAGGGAGTGCAGCACTGACAGAGGGTCAGTACTGAAAGAGTGCCGCACTTTCAGAGGGTCAGTACTGAGGGAGCGCTGCACTGTCAGAGGGTCAGTATTGAGGGACTGCTGCACTGTCAGAAGGTCAGTACTGAGGGAGAGCTGCACTGTCAGAGGGTAAGTACTGAGGGAGTGCCGCACTGTCAGAGGGTCAGTACTGAGGGAGTGCTGCACTGTCAGAGGGTCAGTAGTGAGGGAGCGCCGCACTGTCAGAGGGTCAGTACTGAGGGAGTGCCGCTCTGTCAGAGGGTCAGTACTGAGGGAGTGCCGCAATGTCACAGGGTCAGTACTGAGGGAGTGCTGCACTGTCAGAGGGTCAGTACTGAGGGAGATCCGCACTGTCAGAGGGTCAGTACTGAGGGAGTGCTGCACTGTCAAACGGTCAGTACTGAGGGAGATTCGCACTGTAAGAGGGTCAGTACTGAGGGAGTGCCGCTCTGTCAGAGGGTCAGTACTGAGGGAGTGCTGCATTGTCAGAGGGTCAGTACTGAGGGAGTGCCGCAATGTCAGAGGGTCAGTACTGAGGGAGTGCTGCACTGCCAGAGGTTCAGTACTGAGGGAGTGCCGCTCTGTCAGAGGGTCAGTACTGAGGGAGTGCTGCACTGTCAGAGGGTCAGTACTGAGGGAGTGCCGCAATGTCAGAGGGTCAGTACTGAGGGAGAGCTGCACTGCCAGAGGGTCAGAATTGAGGGAGTGCCACACTGTCAGAGGGTCAGTACTGAGGGAGAGCTGCACTGTCAGAGGGTCAGTACTGAGGGAGTGCTGCACTGTCAGAGGGTCAGTACTGAGGGAGTGCTGCACTTCCAGAGGGTCAGTACTGAGGGAGAGCTGCACTGTCAGAGGGTCAGTACTGAGGGAGTGCCGCACTGCCAGAGGGTCAGAACTGAGGGAGTGCCGCACTGTCAGAGGGTCAGTACTGTGGGAGAGCTGCACTGTCAGAGGGTCAGTACTGAGGGAGTGCTGCACTGTCAGAGGGTCAGTACTGAGGGAGTGCTGCACTGCCAGAGGGTCAGAACTGAGGGAGTGCTGCACTGTCAGAGGGTCAGTACTGAGGGAGTGCTGCACTGCCAGAGGGTCAGAAGTGAGGGAGTGCTGCACTGTCAGAGGGTCAGTACTGAGGGAGAGCTGTACTGTCAGAGGGTCAGTACTGAGGGAGTGCCGCACTGTCACAGGGTCAGTACTGAGGGAGAGAAGCACTGTCAGAGGGTCAGTACTGAAGGAGAGCTGCACTGTCAGAGGGTCAGTACTAAAGGAGTGCCGCACTGTCAGAGGGTCAGAACTGAGGGAGTGCAGCACTGTTAGAGGGTCAGTACTGAGCGAGTGCCGCACTGTCAGAGGGTCAGTACTGAGGGAGTGCTGCACTGTCAGAGGGTCAGTACTGAGGGAGTGCCGCACTGTCAGAGGGTCAGTACTGAGGGAGTGCTGCACTGCCAGAGGGTCAGAACTGAGGGAGTGCTGCACTGTCAGTGGGTCAGCACTGAGGGAGTGCTGCACTGTCAGAGGGTCAGTACTGAGGGAGGGCTGCACTGCCAGAGGGTCAGAACTGAGGGAGTGCTGCACTGTCAGAGGGTCAGTACTGAGGGAGAGCTGCACTGTCAGAGGGTCAGTACTGAGGGAGTGCCGCACTGTCAGAGGGTCAGTACTGAGGGAGTGCCGCACTGTCAGAGGGTCAGTACTGAGGGAGAGAAGCACTGTCAGAGGGTCAGTACTGATGGAGAGAAGCACTGTCAGAGGGTCAGTACTGAGGGAGTGCCGCACTGGCAGAGGGTCAGAACTGAGGGAGTGCAGCCCTGACAGAGGGTCAGTACTGAAAGAGTGCCGCACTTTCAGAGGGTCAGTACTGAGGGAGAGCTGCACTGTCAGAGGGTCAGTACTGAGGGAGTGCTGCACTGTCAGAGGGTCAGTAGTGAGGGAGCGCCGCACTGTCAGAGGGTCAGTACTGAGGGAGTGCCGCACTGTCAAAGGGTCAGTACTGAGGGAGATCCGCACTGTCAGAGGGTCAGTACTGAGGGAGTGCTGCACTGTCAAACGGTCAGTACTGAGGGAGATTTGCACTGTAAGAGGGTCAGTACTGAGGGAGTTCTGCACTGCCAGAGGGTCAGAACTGAGGGAGTGCCGCACTGTCAGAGGGTCAGTACTGAGGGAGAGCTTCACTGTCAGAGGGTCAGTACTGAGGGAGTGCTGCACTGTCAGAGGGTCAGTACTGAGGGAGCGGCGCACTGTCAGAGGGTCAATACTGAGGGAGTGCTGCACTGCCAGAGGGTCAGAACTGAGGGAGTGCCGCACTGTCAGAGGGTCAGTACTGAGGGAGACCTGCACTGTCAGAGGGTCAGTACTGAGGGAGTGCTGCACTGTCAGAGGGTCAGTACTGAGGGAGTGCCGCACTGTCAGAGGGTCAGTACTGAGGGAGTGCTGCACTGTCAGAGGGTGAGTACTGAGGGAGCGCCGCACTGTCAAAGGGTCAGTACTGAGGAAGTGCTGCACTGTCAGAGGGTCAGTACTGAGGGAGTGCCGCACTGTCAGAGGGTCAGTACTGAGGGAGTGCCGCACTGTCTGAGGGTCAGTACTGAGGGAGAGCTGCACTGTCAGAGGGTCAGTACTGAGGGAGTGCCGCGCTGTCAGAGGGTCAGTACAGAGGGAGTGCTGCACTGTCAGAGGGTCAGTACTGAGGGAGTGCCGCTCTGTCAGAGGGTCAGTACTGAGGGAGTGATGCACTGTCAGCGGGTCAGTACTGAGGGAGTGCCGCAATGTCAGAGGGTCAGTACTGAGGGAGTGCTGCACTGTCAGAGGATCAGTACTGAGTGAGTGCTGCACTGTCAGAGGGTCAGTACTGAGGGAGTGCTGCACTGCCAGAGGGTCAGGTCTGAGGGAGTGCTGCACTGTCAGAGGGTCAGTACTGAGGGAGAGCAGCACTGTCAGAGGGTCAGAACTGAGGGAGTGCCGCACTGTCAGAGGGTCAGTACTGAGGGAGTGCTGCACTGTCAGAGGGTCAGTAGTGAGGGAGCGCCGCACTGTCAGAGGGTCAGTACTGAGGGAGTGCCGCACTGTCAGAGGGTCAGTACTGAGGGAGATCCGCACTGTCAGAGGGTCAGTACTGAGGGAGTGCTGCACTGTCAACGGTCAGTACTGAGCGAGATTCGCACTGTAAGAGGGTCAGTACTGAGGGAGTGCTGCACTGCCAGAGGGTCAGAACTGAGGGAGTGCCGCACTGTCAGAGGGTCAGTACTGAGGGAGAGCTGCACTGTCAGAGGGTCAGTACTGAGGGAGTGCTGCACTGTCAGAGGGTCAGTACTGAGGGAGCGGCGCACTGTCAGAGGGTGAGTACTGAGGGAGTGCTGCACTGCCAGAGGGTCAGAACTGAGGGAGTGCCGCACTGTCAGAGGGTCAGTACTGAGGGAGAGCTGCACTGTCAGAGGGTCAGTACTGAGGGAGTGCTGCACTGTCCGAGGGTCAGTACTGAGGGAGTGCCGCACTGTCAGAGGGTCAGTACTGAGGGAGTGCTGCACTGTCAGAGGGTCAGTACTGAGGGAGCGCCGCACTGTCAAAGGGTCAGTACTGAGGAAGTGCAGCACTGTCAGAGGGTCAGTACTGAGGGAGTGCCGCACTGTCTGAGGGTCAGTACTGAGGGAGAGCTGCACTGTCAGAGGGTCTGTACTGAGGGAGTGCTGCACTGTCAGAGGGTCAGTTCTGAGGGAGTACTGCACTGTCAGAGGGTCAGTACTGAGGGAGTGCTGCACTGTCAGAGGGTCAGTACTGAGGGAGTGCTGCACTGTCAGAGGGCCAGACCTGAGGGAGTGCTGCACTGTCAGAGGGTCAGTACTGAGGGAGTGCTGCACTGTCAGAGGGTCAGTACTGAGAGAGTGCTGCACTGCCAGACGGTCAGTACTGAGGGAGTGCTGCACTGTCAGAGGGTCAGTACTGAGAGAGTGCTGCACTGCCAGAGGGTCAGAACTGAGGGAGTGCTGCACTGTCAGAGGGTCAGTACTGAGAGAGTGCTGCACTGCCAGAGGGTCAGAACTGAGGGAGTGCTGCACTGTCAGAGGGTCAGTACTGAGGGAGACCTGCACTGTCAGAGGGTCAGAACTGAGGGAGTGCCGCACTGTCAGAGGGTCAGTACTGAGGGAGAGAAGGACTGTCAGAGGGTCAGTACTGAAGGAGAGCTGCACTGTCAGAGGGTCAGGACTGAGGGAGTGCCGCACTGACAGAGGGTCAGAACTGAGGGAGTGCCGCACTGTCAGAGGGTCAGTACTGAGGGAGTGCTGCACTGTCAGAGGGTCAGTAGTGAGGGAGCGCCGCACTGTCAGAGGGTCAGTACTGAGGGAGTGCCGCACTGTCAGAGGGTCAGTACTGAGGGAGATCCGCACTGTCAGAGGGTCAGTACTGAGGGAGTGCTGCACTGTCAAACGGTCAGTACTGAGGGAGATTCGCACTGTAAGAGGGTCAGTACTGAGGGAGTGCCGCTCTGTCAGAGGGTCAGTACTGAGGGAGTGCTGCATTGCCAGAGGGTCAGTACTGAGGGAGTGCCGCAATGTCAGAGGGTCAGTACTGAGGGAGTGCTGCACTGTCAGAGGTTCAGTACTGAGGGAGTACCGCTCTGTCAGAGGGTCAGTACTGAGGGAGTGCTGCACTGTCAGAGGGTCAGTACTGAGGGAGTGCCGCAATGTCAGAGGGTCAGTACTGAGGGAGAGCTGCACTGCCAGAGGGTCAGAATTGAGGGAGTGCCGCACTGTCAGAGGGTCAGTACTGAGGGAGAGCTGCACTGTCAGAGGGTCAGTACTGAGGGAGTGCTGCACTGTCAGAGGGTCAGTACTGAGGGAGTGCTGCACTTCCAGAGGGTCAGTACTGAGGGAGAGCTGCACTGTCAGAGGGTCAGTACTGAGGGAGTGCCGCACTGCCAGAGGGTCAGAACTGAGGGAGTGCCGCACTGTCAGAGGGTCAGTACTGTGGGAGAGCTGCACTGTCAGAGGGTCAGTACTGAGGGAGTGCTGCACTGTCAGAGGGTCAGTACTGAGGGAGTGCTGCACTGCCAGAGGGTCAGAACTGAGGGAGTGCTGCACTGTCAGAGGGTCAGTACTGAGGGAGTGCTGCACTGCCAGAGGGTCAGAACTGAGGGAGTGCCGCACAGTCAGAGGGTCAGTACTGAGGGAGACCTGCACTGTCAGAGGGTCAGTACTGAGGGAGTGCTGCACTGTCAGAGGGTCAGTACTGAGGGAGTGCCGCACTGTCAGAGGGTCAGTACTGAGGGAGTGCTGCACTGTCAGAGGGTGAGTACTGAGGGAGCGCCGCACTGTCAAAGGGTCAGTACTGAGGAAGTGCTGCACTGTCAGAGGATCAGTACTGAGGGAGTGCTGCACTGTCAGAGGGTCAGTACTGAGGGAGTGCTGCACTGCCAGAGGGTCAGATCTGAGGGAGTGCTGCACTGTCAGAGGGTCAGTACTGAGGGAGAGCAGCACTGTCAGAGGGTCAGAACTGAGGGAGTGCCGCACTGTCAGAGGGTCAGTACTGAGGGAGTGCTGCACTGTCAGAGGGTCAGTAGTGAGGGAGCGCCGCACTGCCAGAGGGTCAGATCTGAGGGAGTGCTGCACTGTCAGAGGGTCAGTACTGAGGGAGAGCAGCACTGTCAGAGGGTCAGAACTGAGGGAGTGCCGCACTGTCAGAGGGTCAGTACTGAGGGAGTGCTGCACTGTCAGAGGGTCAGTAGTGAGGGAGCGCCGCACTGTCAGAGGGTCAGTACTGAGGGAGTGCCGCACTGTCAGAGGGTCAGTACTGAGGGAGATCCGCACTGTCAGAGGGTCAGTACTGAGGGAGTGCTGCACTGTCAACGGTCAGTACTGAGCGAGATTCGCACTGTAAGAGGCTCAGTACTGAGGGAGTGCTGCACTGCCAGAGGGTCAGAACTGAGGGAGTGCCGCACTGTCAGAGGGTCAGTACTGAGGGAGAGCTGCACTGTCAGAGGGTCAGTACTGAGGGAGTGCTGCACTGTCAGAGGGTCAGTACTGAGGGAGCGGCGCACTGTCAGAGGGTCAGTACTGAGGGAGTGCTGCACTGCCAGAGGGTCAGAACTGAGGGAGTGCCGCACTGTCAGAGGGTCAGTACTGAGGGAGAGCTGCACTGTCAGAGGGTCAGTACTGAGGGAGTGCTGCACTGTCAGAGGGTCAGTACTGAGGGAGTGCCGCACTGTCAGAGGGTCAGTACTGAGGGAGTGCTGCACTGTCAGAGGGTCAGTACTGAGGGAGCGCCGCACTGTCAAAGGGTCAGTACTGAGGAAGTGCAGCACTGTCAGAGGGTCAGTACTGAGGGAGTGCCGCACTGTCTGAGGGTCAGTACTGAGGGAGAGCTGCACTGTCAGAGGGTCAGTACTGAGGGAGTGCTGCACTGTCAGAGGGTCAGTTCTGAGGGAGTACTGCACTGTCAGAGGGTCAGTACTGAGGGAGTGCTGCACTGCCAGAGGGTCAGAACTGAGGGAGTGCTGCACTGTCAGAGGGTCAGTACTGAGGGAGTGCTGCACTGTCAGAGGGTCAGTACTGAGAGAGTGCTGCACTGCCAGAGGGTCAGAACTGAGGGAGTGCTGCACTGTTAGAGGGTCAGTACTGAGGGAGACCTGCACTGTCAGAGGGTCAGAACTGAGGGAGTGCCGCACTGTCAGAGGGTCAGTACTGAGGGAGAGAAGGACTGTCAGAGGGTCAGTACTGAAGGAGAGCTGCACTGTCAGAGGGTCAGGACTGAGGGAGTGCCGCACTGTCAGAGGGTCAGAACTGAGGGAGTGCCGCACTGTCAGAGGGTCAGTACTGAGGGAGTGCTGCACTGTCAGAGGGTCAGTAGTGAGGGAGCGCCGCACTGTCAGAGGGTCAGTACTGAGGGAGTGCCGCACTGTCAGAGGGTCAGTACTGAGGGAGTGCTGCACTGTCAGAGGGTCAGTACTGAGGGAGTGCTGCACTGTCAAACGGTCAGTACTGAGGGAGATTCGCACTGTCAGAGGGTCAGTACTGAGGGAGTGCTGCACTGTCAAACGGTCAGTACTGAGGGAGATTCGCACTGTAAGAGGGTCAGTACTGAGGGAGTGCCGCTCTGTCAGAGGGTCAGTACTGAGGGAGTGCTGCATTGTCAGAGGGTCAGTACTGAGGGAGTGCCGCAATGTCAGAGGGTCAGTACTGAGGGAGTGCTGCACTGCCAGAGGGTCAGAACTGAGGGAGTGCTGCACTGTCAGAGGGTCAGTACTGAGGGAGTGCTGCACTGCCAGAGGGTCAGAACTGAGGGAGTGCTGCACTGTCAGAGGGTCAGTACTGAGGGAGTGCCGCACTGTCAGAGGGTCAGTACTGAGGGAGACCTGCACTGTCAGAGGGTCAGTACTGAGGGAGTGCTGCACTGTCAGAGGGTCAGTACTGAGGGAGTGCCGCACTGTCAGAGGGTCAGTACTGAGGGAGTGCTGCACTGTCAGAGGGTGAGTACTGAGGGAGCGCCGCACTGTCAAAGGGTCAGTACTGAGGAAGTGCTGCACTGTCAGAGGGTCAGTACTGAGGGAGTGCCGCACTGTCAGAGGGTCAGTACTGAGGGAGTGCCGCTCTGTCAGAGGGTCAGTACTGAGGGAGTGCTGCACTGTCAGAGGGTCAGTACTGAGGGAGTGCCGCAATGTCAGAGGGTCAGTACTGAGGGAGAGCAGCACTGTCAGAGGGTCAGAACTGAGGGAGTGCCGCACTGTCAGAGGGTCAGTACTGAGGGAGTGCTGCACTGTCAGAGGGTCAGTAGTGAGGGAGCGCCGCACTGTCAGAGGGTCAGTACTGAGAGAGTGCCGCACTGTCAGAGGGTCAGTACTGAGGGAGATCCGCACTGTCAGAGGGTCAGTACTGAGGGAGTGCTGCACTGTCAACGGTCAGTACTGAGCGAGATTCGCACTGTAAGAGTGTCAGTACTGAGGGAGTGCTGCACTGCCAGAGGGTCAGAACTGAGGGAGTGCCGCACTGTCAGAGGGTCAGTACTGAGGGAGAGTTGCACTGTCAGAGGGTCAGTACTGAGGGAGTGCTGCACTGTCAGAGGGTCAGTACTGAGGGAGTGCTGCACTGTCAGAGGGTCAGTACTGAGGGAGTGCCGCACTGTCAGAGGGTCAGTACTGAGGGAGTGCTGCACTGTCAGAGGGTCAGTACTGAGGGAGCGCCGCACTGTCAAAGGGTCAGTACTGAGGAAGTGCAGCACTGTCAGAGGGTCAGTACTGAGGGAGTGCCGCACTGTCTGAGGGTCAGTACTGAGGGAGAGCTGCACTGTCAGAGGGTCAGTACTGAGGGAGTGCTGCACTGTCAGAGGGTCAGTTCTGAGGGAGTACTGCACTGTCAGAGGGTCAGTACTGAGGGAGTGCTGCACTGCCAGAGGGCCAGACCTGAGGGAGTGCTGCACTGTCAGAGGGTCAGTACTGAGGGAGTGCTGCACTGTCAGAGGGTCAGTACTGAGAGAGTGCTGCACTGCCAGAGGGTCAGAACTGAGGGAGTGCTGCACTGTCAGAGGGTCAGTACTGAGGGAGACCTGCACTGTCAGAGGGTCAGAACTGAGGGAGTGCCGCACTGTCAGAGGGTCAGTACTGAGGGAGAGAAGGACTGTCAGAGGGTCAGTACTGAAGGAGAGCTGCACTGTCAGAGGGTCAGGACTGAGGGAGTGCCGCACTGTCAGAGGGTCAGAACTGAGGGAGTGCCGCACTGTCAGAGGGTCAGTACTGAGGGAGTGCTGCACTGTCAGAGGGTCAGTAGTGAGGGAGCGCCGCACTGTCAGAGGGTCAGTACTGAGGGAGTGCCGCACTGTCAGAGGGTCAGTACTGAGGGAGATCCGCACGGTCAGAGGGTCAGTACTGAGGGAGTGCTGCACTGTCAAACGGTCAGTACTGAGGGAGATTCGCACTGTAAGAGGGTCAGTACTGAGGGAGTGCCGCTCTGTCAGAGGGTCAGTACTGAGGGAGTGCTGCATTGTCAGAGGGTCAGTACTGAGGGAGTGCCGCAATGTCAGAGGGTCAGTAATGAGGGAGTGCTGCACTGTCAGAGGTTCAGTACTGAGGGAGTGCCGCTCTGTCAGAGGGTCAGTACTGAGGGAGTGCTGCACTGTCAGAGGGTCAGTGCTGAGGGAGTGCCGCAATGTCAGAGGGTCAGTACTGAGGGAGTGCCGCACTGCCAGAGGGTCAGAACTGAGGGAGTGCCGCACTGTCAGAGGGTCAGTACTGTGGGAGAGCTGCACTGTCAGAGGGTCAGTACTGAGGGAGTGCTGCACTGGCAGAGGGTCAGTACTGAGGGAGTGCTGCACTGCCAGAGGGTCAGAACTGAGGGAGTGCTGCACTGTCAGAGGGTCAGTACTGAGGGAGTGCTGCACTGCCAGAGGGTCAGAACTGAGGGAGTGCCGCACTGTCAGAGGGTCAGTACTGAGGGAGACCTGCACTGTCAGAGGGTCAGTACTGAGGGAGTGCTGCACTGTCAGAGGGTCAGTACTGAGGGAGTGCCGCACTGTCAGAGGGTCAGTACTGAGGGAGTGCTGCACTGTCAGAGGGTGAGTACTGAGGGAGCGCCGCACTGTCAAAGGGTCAGTACTGAGGAAGTGCTGCACTGTCATAGGATCAGTACTGAGGGAGTGCTGCACTGTCAGAGGGTCAGTACTGAGGGAGTGCTGCACTGCCAGAGGGTCAGATCTGAGGGAGTGCTGCACTGTCAGAGGGTCAGTACTGAGGGAGAGCAGCACTGTCAGAGGGTCAGAACTGAGGGAGTGCCGCACTGTCAGAGGGTCAGTACTGAGGGAGTGCTGCACTGTCAGAGGGTCAGTAGTGAGGGAGCGCCGCACTGTCAGAGGGTCAGTACTGAGGGAGTGCTGCACTGTCAGAGGGTCAGTACTGAGGGAGTGCTGCACTGTCAGAGGGTCAGTACTGAGGGAGATCCGCACTGTCAGAGGGTCAGTACTGAGGGAGTGCTGCACTGTCAACGGTCAGTACTGAGCGAGATTCGCACTGTAAGAGGGTCAGTACTGAGGGAGTGCTGCACTGCCAGAGGGTCAGAACTGAGGGAGTGCCGCACTGTCAGAGGGTCAGTACTGAGGGAGAGCTGCACTGTCAGAGGGTCAGTACTGAGGGAGTGCTGCACTGTCAGAGGGTCAGTACTGAGGGAGTGCCGCACTGTCAGAGGGTCAGTACTGAGGGAGTGCTGCACTGTCAGAGGGTCAGTACTGAGGGAGCGCCGCACTGTCAAAGGGTCAGTACTGAGGAAGTGCAGCACTGTCAGGGGGTCAGTACTGAGGGAGTGCCGCACTGTCTGAGGGTCAGTACTGAGGGAGAGCTGCACTGTCAGAGGGTCAGTACTGAGGGAGTGCTGCACTGTCAGAGGGTCAGTTCTGAGGGAGTACTGCACTGTCAGAGGGTCAGTACTGAGGGAGTGCTGCACTGCCAGAGGGTCAGAACTGAGGGAGTGCTGCACTGTCAGAGGGTCAGTACTGAGGGAGTGCTGCACTGTCAGAGGGTCAGTACTGAGAGAGTGCTGCACTGCCAGAGGGTCAGAACTGAGGGAGTGCTGCACTGTCAGAGGGTCAGTACTGAGGGAGTGCTGCACTGTCAGAGGGTCAGAACTGAGGGAGTGCCGCACTGTCAGAGGGTCAGTACTGAGGGAGAGAAGGACTGTCAGAGGGTCAGTACTGAAGGAGAGCTGCACTGTCAGAGGGTCAGGACTGAGGGAGTGCCGCACTGTCAGAGGGTCAGAACTGAGGGAGTGCCGCACTGTCAGAGGGTCAGTACTGAGGGAGTGCTGCACTGTCAGAGGGTCAGTAGTGAGGGAGCGCCGCACTGTCAGAGGGTCAGTACTGAGGGAGTGCCGCACTGTCAGAGGGTCAGTACTGAGGGAGTGCTGCACTGTCAGAGGGTCAGTACTGAGGGAGTGCTGCACTGTCAAACGGTCAGTACTGAGGGAGATTCGCACTGTCAGAGGGTCAGTACTGAGGGAGTGCTGCACTGTCAAACGGTCAGTACTGAGGGAGATTCGCACTGTAAGAGGGTCAGTACTGAGGGAGTGCCGCTCTGTCAGAGGGTCAGTACTGAGGGAGTGCTGCATTGTCAGAGGGTCAGTACTGAGGGAGTGCCGCAATGTCAGAGGGTCAGTACTGAGGGAGTGCTGCACTGTCAGAGGGTCAGTACTGAGGGTTTGCCGCAATGTCAGAGGGTCAGTACTGAGGGAGAGCTGCACTGTCAGAGGGTCAGTACTGAGGGAGTGCTGCACTGTCAGAGGGTCAGTACTGAGGGAGTGCTGCACTTCCAGAGGGTCAGTACTGAGGGAGAGCTGCACTGTCAGAGGGTCAGTACTGAGGGAGTGCCGCACTGCCAGAGGGTCAGAACTGAGGGAGTGCCGTACTGTCAGAGGGTCAGAACTGAGGGAGTGCTGCACTGTCAGAGGGTCAGTACTGAGGGAGTGCTGCACTGCCAGAGGGTCAGAACTGAGGGAGTGCTGCACTGTCAGAGGGTCAGTACTGAGGGAGTGCCGCACTGTCAGAGGGTCAGTACTGAGGGAGACCTGCACTGTCAGAGGGTCAGTACTGAGGGAGTGCTGCACTGTCAGAGGGTCAGTACTGAGGGAGTGCCGCACTGTCAGAGGGTCAGTACTGAGGGAGTGCTGCACTGTCAGAGGGTGAGTACTGAGGGAGCGCCGCACTGTCAAAGGGTCAGTACTGAGGAAGTGCTGCACTGTCAGAGGGTCAGTACTGAGGGAGTGCCGCACTGTCAGAGGGTCAGTACTGAGGGAGTGCCGCACTGTCTGAGGGTCAGTACTGAGGGAGAGCTGCACTGTCAGAGGGTCAGTACTGAGGGAGTGCCGCGCTGTCAGAGGGTCAGTACAGAGGGAGTGCTGCACTGTCAGAGGGTCAGTACTGAGGGAGTGCCGATCTGTCAGAGGGTCAGTACTGAGGGAGTGCTGCACTGTCAGAGGGTCAGTACTGAGGGAGTGCCGCAATGTCAGAGGGTCAGTACTGAGGGAGTGCTGCACTGTCAGAGGATCAGTACTGAGGGAGTGCTGCACTGTCAGAGGGTCAGTACTGAGGGAGTGCTGCACTGCCAGAGGGTCAGATCTGAGGGAGTGCTGCACTTTCAGAGGGTCAGTACTGAGGGAGAGCAGCACTGTCAGAGGGTCAGAACTGAGGGAGTGCCGCACTGTCAGAGGGTCAGTACTGAGGGAGTGCTGCACTGTCAGAGGGTCAGTAGTGAGGGAGCGCCGCACTGTCAGAGGGTCAGTACTGAGAGAGTGCCGCACTGTCAGAGGGTCAGTACTGAGGGAGATCCGCACTGTCAGAGGGTCAGTACTGAGGGAGTGCTGCACTGTCAACGGTCAGTACTGAGCGAGATTCGCACTGTAAGAGTGTCAGTACTGAGGGAGTGCTGCACTGCCAGAGGGTCAGAACTGAGGGAGTGCCGCACTGTCAGAGGGTCAGTACTGAGGGAGAGCTGCACTGTCAGAGGGTCAGTACTGAGGGAGTGCTGCACTGTCAGAGGGTCAGTACTGAGGGAGCGGCGCACTGTCAGAGGGTCAGTACTGAGGAAGTGCTGCACTGCCAGAGGGTCAGAACTGAGGGAGTGCCGCACTGTCAGAGGGTCAGTACTGAGGGAGAGCTGCACTGTCAGAGGGTCAGGACTGAGGGAGTGCTGCACTGTCAGAGGGTCAGTACTGAGGGAGTGCCGCACTGTCAGAGGGTCAGTACTGAGGGAGTGCTGCACTGTCAGAGGGTCAGTACTGAGGGAGCGCCGCACTGTCAAAGGGTCAGTACTGAGGAAGTGCAGCACTGTCAGAGGGTCAGTACTGAGGGAGTGCCGCACTGTCTGAGGGTCAGTACTGAGGGAGAGCTGCACTGTCAGAGGGTCAGTACTGAGGGAGTGCTGCACTGTCAGAGGGTCAGTTCTGAGGGAGTACTGCACTGTCAGAGGGTCAGTACTGAGGGAGTGCTGCACTGCCAGAGGGCCAGACCTGAGGGAGTGCTGCACTGTCAGAGGGTCAGTACTGAGGGAGTGCTGCACTGTCAGAGGGTCAGTACTGAGAGAGTGCTGCACTGCCAGAGGGTCAGAACTGAGGGAGTGCTGCACTGTCAGAGGGTCAGTACTGAGGGAGACCTGCACTGTCAGAGGGTCAGAACTGAGGGAGTGCCGCACTGTCAGAGGGTCAGTACTGAGGGAGAGAAGGACTGTCAGAGGGTCAGTACTGAAGGAGAGCTGCACTGTCAGAGGGTCAGGACTGAGGGAGTGCCGCACTGTCAGAGGGTCAGAACTGAGGGAGTGCCGCACTGTCAGAGGGTCAGTACTGAGGGAGTGCTGCACTGTCAGAGGGTCAGTAGTGAGGGAGCGCCGCACTGTCAGAGGGTCAGTACTGAGGGAGTGCCGCACTGTCAGAGGGTCAGTACTGAGGGAGATCCGCACTGTCAGAGGGTCAGTACTGAGGGAGTGCTGCACTGTCAAACGGTCAGTACTGAGGGAGATTCGCACTGTAAGAGGGTCAGTACTGAGGGAGTGCCGCTCTGTCAGAGGGTCAGTACTGAGGGAGTGCTGCATTGTCAGAGGGTCAGTACTGAGGGAGTGCCGCAATGTCAGAGGGTCAGTAATGAGGGAGTGCTGCACTGTCAGAGGTTCAGTACTGAGGGAGTGCCGCTCTGTCAGAGGGTCAGTACTGAGGGAGTGCTGCACTGTCAGAGGGTCAGTACTGAGGGAGTGCCGCAATGTCAGAGGGTCAGTACTGAGGGAGTGCCGCACTGCCAGAGGGTCAGAACTGAGGGAGTGCCGCACTGTCAGAGGGTCAGTACTGTGGGAGATCTGCACTGTCAGAGGGTCAGTACTGAGGGAGTGCTGCACTGTCAGAGGGTCAGTACTGAGGGAGTGCTGCACTGCCAGAGGGTCAGAACTGAGGGAGTGCTGCACTGTCAGAGGGTCAGTACTGAGGGAGTGCTGCACTGCCAGAGGGTCAGAACTGAGGGAGTGCCGCACTGTCAGAGGGTCAGTACTGAGGGAGACCTGCACTGTCAGAGGGTCAGTACTGAGGGAGTGCTGCACTGTCAGAGGGTCAGTACTGAGGGAGTGCCGCACTGTCAGAGGGTCAGTACTGAGGGAGTGCTGCACTGTCAGAGGGTGAGTACTGAGGGAGCGCCGCACTGTCAAAGGGTCAGTACTGAGGAAGTGCTGCACTGTCAGAGGATCAGTACTGAGGGAGTGCTGCACTGTCAGAGGGTCAGTACTGAGGGAGTGCTGCACTGCCAGAGGGTCAGATCTGAGGGAGTGCTGCACTGTCAGAGGGTCAGTACTGAGGGAGAGCAGCACTGTCAGAGGGTCAGTACTGAGGGAGTGCTGCACTGTCAGAGGGTCAGTAGTGAGGGAGCGCCGCACTGTCAGAGGGTCAGTACTGAGGGAGAGAAGGACTGTCAGAGGGTCAGTACTGAAGGAGAGCTGCACTGTCAAAGGGTCAGGACTGAGGGAGTGCCGCACTGTTAGAGGGTCAGTACTGAGGGAGTGCCGCACTGTCAGAGGGTCAGTACTGAGGGAGTGCTGCACTGTCAGAGGGTGAGTACTGAGGGATCGCCGCACTGTCAAAGGGTCAGTACTGAGGAAGTGCTGCACTGTCAGAGGATCAGTACTGAGGGAGTGCTGCACTGTCAGAGGGTCAGTACTGAGGGAGTGCTGCACTGCCAGAGGGTCAGATCTGAGGGAGTGCTGCACTGTCAGAGGGTCAGTACTGAGGGAGAGCAGCACTGTCAGAGGGTCAGAACTGAGGGAGTGCCGCACTGTCAGAGGGTCAGTACTGAGGGAGTGCTGCACTGTCAGAGGGTCAGTAGTGAGGGAGCGCCGCACTGTCAGAGGGTCAGTACTGAGGGAGTGCCGCACTGTCAGAGGGTCAGTACTGAGGGAGATCCGCACTGTCAGAGGGTCAGTACTGAGGGAGTGCTGCACTGTCAACGGTCAGTACTGAGCGAGATTCGCACTGTAAGAGGGTCAGTACTGAGGGAGTGCTGCACTGTCACAGGGTCAGTACTGAGGGAGTGCCGCAATGTCAGAGGGTCAGTACTGAGGGAGTGCTGCACTGTCAGAGGGTCAGTTCTGAGGGAGTGCTGCACTGTCAGAGGGTCAGTACTGAGGGAGTGCTGCACTGCCAGAGGGTCAGAACTGAGGGTGTGCTGCACTGTCAGAGGGTCAGTACTGAGGGAGTGCTGCACTGTCAGAGGGTCAGTACTGAGGGAGTGCCGCACTGTCAGAGGGTCAGTACTGAGGGAGTGCTGCACTGTCAGAGGGTCAGTACTGAGGGAGCGCCGCACTGTCAAAGGGTCAGTACTGAGGAAGTGCAGCACTGTCAGGGGGTCAGTACTGAGGGAGTGCCGCACTGTCTGAGGGTCAGTACTGAGGGAGAGCTGCACTGTCAGAGGGTCAGTACTGAGGGAGTGCTGCACTGTCAGAGGGTCAGTTCTGAGGGAGTACTGCACTGTCAGAGGGTCAGTACTGAGGGAGTGCTGCACTGCCAGAGGGTCAGAACTGAGGGAGTGCTGCACTGTCAGAGGGTCAGTACTGAGGGAGTGCTGCACTGTCAGAGGGTCAGTACTGAGAGAGTGCTGCACTGCCAGAGGGTCAGAACTGAGGGAGTGCTGCACTGTCAGAGGGTCAGTACTGAGGGAGTGCTGCACTGTCAGAGGGTCAGAACTGAGGGAGTGCCGCACTGTCAGAGGGTCAGTACTGAGGGAGAGAAGGACTGTCAGAGGGTCAGTACTGAAGGAGAGCTGCACTGTCAAAGGGTCAGGACTGAGGGAGTGCCGCACTGTCAGAGGGTCAGAACTGAGGGAGTGCCGCACTGTCAGAGGGTCAGTACTGAGGGAGTGCTGCACTGTCAGAGGGTCAGTAGTGAGGGAGCGCCGCACTGTCAGAGGGTCAGTACTGAGGGAGTGCCGCACTGTCAGAGGGTCAGTACTGAGGGAGTGCTGCACTGTCAGAGGGTCAGTACTGAGGGAGTGCTGCACTGTCAAACGGTCAGTACTGAGGGAGATTCGCACTGTCAGAGGGTCAGTACTGAGGGAGTGCTGCACTGTCAAACGGTCAGTACTGAGGGAGATTCGCACTGTAAGAGGGTCAGTACTGAGGGAGTGCCGCTCTATCAGAGGGTCAGTACTGAGGGAGTGCTGCATTGTCAGAGGGTCAGTACTGAGGGAGTGCCGCAATGTCAGAGGGTCAGTACTGAGGGAGTGCTGCACTGTCAGAGGTTCAGTACTGAGGGAGTGCCGCTCTGTCAGAGGGTCAGTACTGAGGGAGTGCTGCACTGTCAGAGGGTCAGTACTGAGGGAGTGCCGCAATGTCAGAGGGTCAGTACTGAGGGAGAGCTGCACTGTCAGAGGGTCAGTACTGAGGGAGTGCTGCACTGTCAGAGGGTCAGTACTGAGGGAGTGCTGCACTTCCAGAGGGTCAGTACTGAGGGAGAGCGGCAATGTCAGAGGGTCAGTACTGAGGGAGTGCCGCACTGCCAGAGGGTCAGAACTGAGGGAGTGCCGTACTGTCAGAGGGTCAGTACTGTGGGAGAGCTGCACTGTCAGAGGGTCAGTACTGAGGGAGTGCTGCACTGTCAGAGGGTCAGTACTGAGGGAGTGCTGCACTGCCAGAGGGTCAGAACTGAGGGAGTGCTGCACTGCCAGAGGGTCAGAACTGAGGGAGTGCCGCACTGTCAGAGGGTCAGTACTGAGGGAGACCTGCACTGTCAGAGGGTCAGTACTGAGGGAGTGCTGCACTGTCAGAGGGTCAGTACTGAGGGAGTGCCGCACTGTCAGAGGGTCAGTACTGAGGGAGTGCTGCACTGTCAGAGGGTGAGTACTGAGGGAGCGCCGCACTGTCTGAGGGTCAGTACTGAGGGAGAGCTGCACTGTCAGAGGGTCAGTACTGAGGGAGTGCCGCGCTGTCAGAGGGTCAGTACAGAGGGAGTGCTGCACTGTCAGAGGGTCAGTACTGAGGGAGTGCCGCTCTGTCAGAGGGTCAGTACTGAGGGAGTGCTGCACTGTCAGAGGGTCAGTACTGAGGGAGTGCTGCAATGTCAGAGGGTCAGTACTGAGGGAGTGCTGCACTGTCAGAGGATCAGTACTGAGGGAGTGCTGCACTGCCAGAGGGTCAGATCTGAGGGAGTGCTGCACTGTCAGAGGGTCAGTACTGAGGGAGAGCAGCACTGTCAGAGGGTCAGAACTGAGGGAGTGCCGCACTGTCAGAGGGTCAGTACTGAGGGAGTGCTGCACTGTCAGAGGGTCAGTAGTGAGGGAGCGCCGCACTGTCAGAGGGTCAGTACTGAGGGAGTGCCGCACTGTCAGAGGGTCAGTACTGAGGGAGTGCTGCACTGTCAACAGTCAGTACTGAGGGAGATTCGCACTGTAAGAGGGTCAGTACTGAGGGAGTGCTGCACTGCCAGAGGGTCAGATCTGAGGGAGTGCTGCACTGTCAGAGGGTCAGTACTGAGGGAGAGCAGCACTGTCAGAGGGTCAGAACTGAGGGAGTGCCGCACTGTCAGAGGGTCAGTACTGAGGGAGTGCTGCACTGTCAGAGGGTCAGTAGTGAGGGAGCGCCGCACTGTCAGAGGGTCAGTACTGAGGGAGTGCCGCACTGTCAGAGGGTCAGTACTGAGGGAGATCCGCACTGTCAGAGGGTCAGTACTGAGGGAGTGCTGCACTGTCAACAGTCAGTACTGAGGGAGATTCGCACTGTAAGAGGGTCAGTACTGAGGGAGTGCTGCACTGCCAGAGGGTCAGAACTGAGGGAGTGCCGCACTGTCAGAGGGTCAGTACTGAGGGAGAGCTGCACTGTCAGAGGATCAGTACTGAGGGAGTGCTGCACTGTCAGAGGGTCAGTACTGAGGGAGCGGCGCACTGTCAGAGGGTCAGTACAGAGGGAGTGCTGCACTGCCAGAGGGTCAGAACTGAGGGAGTGCCGCACTGTCAGAGGGTCAGTACTGAGGGAGAGCTGCACTGTCAGAGGGTCAGTACTGAGGGAGTGCTGCACTGTCAGAGGGTCAGTACTGAGGGAGTGCCGCACTGTCAGAGGGTCAGTACTGAGGGAGTCCTGCACTGTCAGAGGGTCAGTACTGAGGGGGCGCCGCACTGTCAAAGGGTCAGTACTGAGGAAGTGCAGCACTGTCAGAGGGTCAGTACTGAGGGAGTGCCGCACTGTCTGAGGGTCAGTACTGAGGGAGAGCTGCACTGTCAGAGGGTCAGTACTGAGGGAGTGCCGCACTGTCAGAGGGTCAGTACTGAGGGAGTGCCGCTCTGTCAGAGGGTCAGTACTGAGGGAGTGCTGCACTGTCAGAGGGTCAGTACTGAGGGAGTGCCGCAATGTCAGAGGGTCAGTACTGAGGGAGTGCTGCACTGTCAGAGGATCAGTACTGAGGGAGTGCTGCACTGTCAGAGGGTCAGTACTGTGGGAGTGCTGCACTGCCAGAGGGTCAGATCTGAGGGAGTGCTGCACTGTCAGAGGGTCAGAACTGAGGGAGTGCCGCACTGTCAGAGGGTTAGTACTGAGGGAGTGCTGCACTGTCAGAGGGTCAGTAGTGAGGGAGCGCCGCACTGTCAGAGGGTCAGTACTGAGGGAGTGCCGCACTGTCAGAGGGTCAGTACTGAGGGAGATCCGCACTGTCAGAGGGTCAGTACTGAGGGAGTGCTGCACTGTCAACGGTCAGCACTGAGGGAGATCCGCACTGTAAGAGGGTCAGTACTGAGGGAGTGCTGCACTGCCAGAGGGTCAGAACTGAGGGAGTGCCGCACTGTCAGAGGGTCAGTACTGAGGGAGAGCTGCACTGTCAGAGGGTCAGTACTGAGGGAGTGCTGCACTGTCAGAGGGTCAGTACTGAGGGAGCGGCGCACTGTCAGACGGTCAGTACTGAGGGAGTGCTGCACTGCCAGAGGGTCAGAACTGAGGGAGTGCCGCACTGTCAGAGGGTCAGTACTGAGGGAGAGCTGCACTGTCAGAAGGTCAGTACTGAGGGAGTGCTGCACTGTCAGAGGGTCAGTACTGAGGGAGTGCCGCACTGTCAGAGGGTCAGTACTGAGGGAGTGCTGCACTGTCAGAGGGTCAGTACTGAGGGAGCGCCGCACTGTCAAAGGGTCAGTACTGAGGAAGTGCAGCACTGTCAGAGGGTCAGTACTGAGGGAGTGCCGCACTGTCTGAGGGTCAGTACTGAGGGAGAGCTGCACTGTCAGAGGGTCAGTACTGAGGGAGTGCCGCGCTGTCAGAGGGTCAGTACAGAGGGAGTGCTGCACTGTCAGAGGGTCAGTACTGAGGGAGTGCTGCACTGTCAGAGGGTCAGTACTGAGGGAGTGCCGCAATGTCAGAGGGTCAGTACTGAGGGAGTGCTGCACTGTCAGAGGGTCAGTTCTGAGGGAGTACTGCACTGTCAGAGGGTCAGTACTGAGGGAGTGCTGCACTGTCAGAGGGTCAGTACTGAGGGAGTGCTGCACTGTCAGAGGGTCAGTACTGAGAGAGTGCTGCACTGCCAGAGGGTCAGAACTGAGGGAGTGCTGCACTGTCAGAGGGTCAGTACTGAGGGAGAGCTGCACTGTCAGAGGGTCAGAACTGAGGGAGTGCCGCACTGTCAGAGGGTCAGTACTGAGGGAGAGAAGGACTGTCAGAGGGTCAGTACTGAAGGAGAGCTGCACTGTCAGAGGGTCAGGACTGAGGGAGTGCCGCACTGTCAGAGGGTCAGTACTGAGGGAGAGCTGCACTGTCAGAGGGTCAGTACTGAGGGAGTGCCGCGCTGTCAGAGGGTCAGTACAGAGGGAGTGCTGCACTGTCAGAGGGTCAGTACTGAGGGAGTGCCGCTCTGTCAGAGGGTCAGTACTGAGGGAGTGCTGCACTGTCAGAGGGTCAGTACTGAGGGAGTGCCGCAATGTCAGAGGGTCAGTACTGAGGGAGTGCTGCACTGTCAGAGGGTCAGTTCTGAGGGAGTACTGCACTGTCAGAGGGTCAGTACTGAGGGAGCGCCGCACTGTCAAAGGGTCAGTACTGAGGAAGTGCAGCACTGTCAGAGGGTCAGTACTGAGGGAGTGCCGCACTGTCTGAGGGTCAGTACTGAGGGAGAGCTGCACTGTCAGAGGGTCAGTACTGAGGGAGTGCCGCGCTGTCAGAGGGTCAGTACTGAGGGAGTGCCGCTCTGTCAGAGGGTCAGTACTGAGGGAGTGCTGCACTGTCAGAGGGTCAGTACTGAGGGAGTGCCGCAATGTCAGAGGGTCAGTACTGTGGGAGTGCTGCACTGCCAGAGGATCAGTACTGAGGGAGTGCTGCACTGTCAGAGGGTCAGAACTGAGGGAGTGCCGCACTGTCAGAGGGTTAGTACTGAGGGAGTGCTGCACTGTCAGAGGGTCAGTAGTGAGGGAGCGCCGCACTGTCAGAGGGTCAGTACTGAGGGAGTGCCGCACTGTCAGAGGGTCAGTACTGAGGGAGATCCGCACTGTCAGAGGGTCAGTACTGAGGGAGTGCCGCACTGTCTGAGGGTCAGTACTGAGGGAGAGCTGCACTGTCAGAGGGTCAGTACTGAGGGAGTGCCGCGCTGTCAGAGGGTCAGTACTGAGGGAGTGCCGCTCTGTCAGAGGGTCAGTACTGAGGGAGTGCTGCACTGTCAGAGGGTCAGTACTGAGGGAGTGCCGCAATGTCAGAGGGTCAGTACTGTGGGAGTGCTGCACTGCCAGAGGGTCAGATCTGAGGGAGTGCTGCACTGTCAGAGGGTCAGAACTGAGGGAGTGCCGCACTGTCAGAGGGTTAGTACTGAGGGAGTGCTGCACTGTCAGAGGTTCAGTAGTGAGGGAGCGCCGCACTTTCAGAGGGTCAGTACTGAGGGAGTGCCGCACTGTCAGAGGGTCAGTACTGAGGGAGATCCGCACTGTCAGAGGGTCAGTACTGAGGGAGTGCTGCACTGTCAACGGTCAGTACTGAGGGAGATCCGCACTGTAAGAGGGTCAGTACTGAGGGAGTGCTGCACTGCCAGAGGGTCAGAACTGAGGGAGTGCCGCGCTGTCAGAGGGTCAGTACTGAGGGAGAGAAGGACTGTCAGAGGGTCAGTACTGAAGGAGAGCTGCACTGTCAGAGGGTCAGGACTGAGGGAGTGCCGCACTGTCAGAGGGTCAGTACTGAGGGAGTGCTGCACTGCCAGAGGGTCAGAACTGAGGGAGTGCCGCGCTGTCAGAGGGTCAGTACTGAGGGAGAGCTGCACTGTCAGAGGGTCAGTACTGAGGGAGTGCTGCACTGTCAGAGGGTCAGTACTGAGGGAGCGGCGCACTGTCAGAGGGTCAGTACTGAGGGAGTGCTGCACTGCCAGAGGGTCAGAACTGAGGGAGTGCCGCACTGTCAGAGGGTCAGTACTGAGGGAGAGCTGCACTGTCAGAAGGTCAGTACTGAGGGAGTGCTGCACTGTCAGAGGGTCAGTACTGAGGGAGTGCCGCACTGTCAGAGGGTCAGTACTGAGGGAGTGCTGCACTGTCAGAGGGTCAGTACTGAGGGAGTGCTGCACTGTCAGAGGGTCAGTTCTGAGGGAGTACTGCACTGTCAGAGGGTCAGTACTGAGGGAGTGCTGCACTGTCAGAGGGTCAGTACTGAGGGAGTGCTGCACTGTCAGAGGGTCAGTACTGAGAGAGTGCTGCACTGCCAGAGGGTCAGAACTGAGGGAGTGCTGCACTGTCAGAGGGTCAGTACTGAGGGAGAGCTGCACTGTCAGAGGGTCAGAACTGAGGGAGTGCCGCACTGTCAGAGGGTCAGTACTGAGGGAGAGAAGGACTGTCAGAGGGTCAGTACTGAAGGAGAGCTGCACTGTCAGAGGGTCAGGACTGAGGGAGTGCCGCACTGTCAGAGGGTCAGTACTGAGGGAGAGCTGCACTGTCAGAGGGTCAGTACTGAGGGAGTGCCGCGCTGTCAGAGGGTCAGTACAGAGGGAGTGCTGCACTGTCAGAGGGTCAGTACTGAGGGAGTGCCGCTCTGTCAGAGGGTCAGTACTGAGGGAGTGCTGCACTGTCAGAGGGTCAGTACTGAGGGAGTGCCGCAATGTCAGAGGGTCAGTACTGAGGGAGTGCTGCACTGTCAGAGGGTCAGTTCTGAGGGAGTACTGCACTGCCAGAGGGTCAGAACTGAGGGTGTGCTGCACTGTCAGAGGGTCAGTACTGAGGGAGTGCTGCACTGTCAGAGGGTCAGTACTGAGAGAGTGCTGCACTGCCAGAGGGTCAGAACTGAGGGAGTGCTGCACTGTCAGATGGTCAGTACTGAAGGAGAGCTGCACTGTCAGAGGGTCAGAACTGAGGGAGTGCCGCACTGTCAGAGGGTCAGTACTGAGGGAGAGAAGGACTGTCAGAGGGTCAGTACTGAAGGAGAGCTGCACTGTCAGAGGGTCAGGACTGAGGGAGTGCCGCACTGTCAGAGGGTCAGTACTGAGGGAGTGCTGCACTGTCAGAGGGTCAGTACTGAGGGAGTGCCGCACTGCCAGAGGGTCAGAACTGAGGGAGTGCAGCACTGACAGAGGGTCAGGACTGAAAGAGTGCCGCACTTTCAGAGGGTCAGTACTGAGGGAGTGCTGCACTGTCAGAGGGTCAGTACTGAGGGAGAGCTGCACTGTCAGAGGGTCAGTACTGAGGGAATGCCGCACTGTCAGAGGGTCAGTACTGAGGGAGTGCTGCACTGTCAGAGGGTCTGTAGTGAGGGAGCGCCGCACTGTCAGAGGGTCAGTACAGAGGGAGTGCCGCACTGTCAGAGGGTCAGTACTGAGGGAGTGCCGCACTGTCAGAGGGTCAGTACTGAGGGAGATCCGCACTGTCAGAGGGTCAGTACTGAGGGAGTGCTGCACTGTCAGACGGTCAGTACTGAGGGAGATTCGCACTGTAAGAGGGTCAGTACTGAGGGAGTGCTGCACTGCCAGAGGGTCAGAACTGAGGGAGTGCTGCACTGTCAGAGGGTCAGTACTGAGGGAGTGCTGCACTGTCAGAGGGTCAGTACTGAGGGAGAGGTGCACTGTCATGGGGTCAGTACTGAGGGAATGCCGCACTGTCAGAGGGTCAGTAGTGAGGGAGCGCCGCACTGTCAGAGGGTCAGTACTGAGGGAGTGCCGCACTGTCAGAGGGTCAGTACTGAGGGAGATCCGCACTGTCAGAGGGTCAGTACTGAGGGAGTGCTGCACTGTCAGACGGTCAGTACTGAGGGAGATTCGCACTGTAAGAAGGTCAGTACTGAGGGAGTGCTGCACTGCCAGAGGGTCAGAACTGAGGGAGTGCCGCACTGTCAGAGGGTCAGTACTGAGGGAGAGCTGCACTGTCAGAGGGTAAGTACTGAGGGAGTGCTGCACTGTCAGAGGGTCAGTACTGAGGGTGCGGCGCACTGTCAGAGGGTCAGTACTGAGGGAGTGCTGCACTGCCAGGGGGTCAGAACTGAGGGAGTGCCGCACTGTCAGAGGGTCAGTACTGAGGGAGAGCTGCACTGTCAGAGGGTCAGTACTGAGGGAGTGCTGCACTGTCAGAGGGTCAGTACTGAGGCAGTGCCGCACTGTCAGAGGGTCAGTACTGAGGGAGTGCTGCACTGTCAGAGGGTCAGTATTGAGGGAGCGCCGCACTGTCAAAGGGTTAGTACTGAGGAAGTGCTGCACTGTCAGACGGTCAGTACTGAGGGAGTGCTGCACTGTCAGAGGGTCAGTACTGAGGGAGTGCCGCACTGTCAGACGGTCAGTACTGAGGGAGTGCTGCACTGTCAGAGGGTCAGTACTGAGGGAGTGCTGCACTGTCAGAGGGTCAGTACTGAGGGAGTGCCGCACTGTCAGAGGGTCAGTACTGAGGGAGTGCCGCACAGTCAGAGGGTCAGTACTGAGGGAGCGCTGCACTGTCCGACGGTCAGTACTGAGGGAGTGCTGCACTGTCAGGGGGTCAGTGCTGAGGGAATGCCGCACTGTCAGAGGGTCAGTGCTGAGGGAATGCCGCACTGTCAGAGGGTCAGTGCTGAGGGAGTGCCGCACTGTCAGAGGGTCAGTACTGAGGGAGTGCTGCACTGTCAGGGGGTCAGTGCTGAGGGAGTGCTGCACTGTCAGACGGTCAGTACTGAAGGAGCGCCGCACTGTCAGAGGGTCAGTACTGAGCGAGTGCCGCACTGTCAGAGGGTCAGTACTGAGGGAGTGCTGCACTGTCAGAGGGTCAGTACTGAGGGAGTGCCGCACTGTCAGAGGGTCAGTACTGAGGGAGCGCTGCACTGTCAGAGGGTCAGTACTGAGGGAGTGCTGCACTGTCAGAGGGTCAGTACTGAGGGAGTGCCGCTCTGTCAGAGGGTCAGTACTGAGGGAGTGCTGCACTGTCAGAGGGTCAGTACTGAGGGAGTGCCGCAATGTCAGAGGGTCAGTACTGAGGGAGTGCTGCACTGTCAGAGGGTCAGTTCTGAGGGAGTACTGCACTGCCAGAGGGTCAGAACTGAGGGTGTGCTGCACTGTCAGAGGGTCAGTACTGAGGGAGTGCTGCACTGTCAGAGGGTCAGTACTGAGAGAGTGCTGCACTGCCAGAGGGTCAGAACTGAGGGAGTGCTGCACTGTCAGAGGGTCAGTACTGAAGGAGAGCTGCACTGTCAGAGGGTCAGAACTGAGGGAGTGCCGCACTGTCAGAGGGTCAGTACTGAGGGAGAGAAGGACTGTCAGAGGGTCAGTACTGAAGGAGAGCTGCACTGTCAGAGGGTCAGGACTGAGGGAGTGCCGCACTGTCAGAGGGTCAGTACTGAGGGAGTGCTGCACTGTCAGAGGGTCAGTACTGAGGGAGTGCCGCACTGCCAGAGGGTCAGAACTGAGGGAGTGCAGCACTGACAGAGGGTCAGGACTGAAAGAGTGCCGCACTTTCAGAGGGTCAGTACTGAGGGAGTGCTGCACTGTCAGAGGGTCAGTACTGAGGGAGAGCTGCACTGTCAGAGGGTCAGTACTGAGGGAATGCCGCACTGTCAGAGGGTCAGTACTGAGGGAGTGCTGCACTGTCAGAGGGTCTGTAGTGAGGGAGCGCCGCACTGTCAGAGGGTCAGTACAGAGGGAGTGCCGCACTGTCAGAGGGTCAGTACTGAGGGAGTGCCGCACTGTCAGAGGGTCAGTACTGAGGGAGATCCGCACTGTCAGAGGGTCAGTACTGAGGGAGTGCTGCACTGTCAGACGGTCAGTACTGAGGGAGATTCGCACTGTAAGAGGGTCAGTACTGAGGGAGTGCTGCACTGCCAGAGGGTCAGAACTGAGGGAGTGCTGCACTGTCAGAGGGTCAGTACTGAGGGAGTGCTGCACTGTCAGAGGGTCAGTACTGAGGGAGAGGTGCACTGTCATGGGGTCAGTACTGAGGGAATGCCGCACTGTCAGAGGGTCAGTAGTGAGGGAGCGCCGCACTGTCAGAGGGTCAGTACTGAGGGAGTGCCGCACTGTCAGAGGGTCAGTACTGAGGGAGATCCGCACTGTCAGAGGGTCAGTACTGAGGGAGTGCTGCACTGTCAGACGGTCAGTACTGAGGGAGATTCGCACTGTAAGAAGGTCAGTACTGAGGGAGTGCTGCACTGCCAGAGGGTCAGAACTGAGGGAGTGCCGCACTGTCAGAGGGTCAGTACTGAGGGAGAGCTGCACTGTCAGAGGGTAAGTACTGAGGGAGTGCTGCACTGTCAGAGGGTCAGTACTGAGGGTGCGGCGCACTGTCAGAGGGTCAGTACTGAGGGAGTGCTGCACTGCCAGGGGGTCAGAACTGAGGGAGTGCCGCACTGTCAGAGGGTCAGTACTGAGGGAGAGCTGCACTGTCAGAGGGTCAGTACTGAGGGAGTGCTGCACTGTCAGAGGGTCAGTACTGAGGCAGTGCCGCACTGTCAGAGGGTCAGTACTGAGGGAGTGCTGCACTGTCAGAGGGTCAGTATTGAGGGAGCGCCGCACTGTCAAAGGGTTAGTACTGAGGAAGTGCTGCACTGTCAGACGGTCAGTACTGAGGGAGTGCTGCACTGTCAGAGGGTCAGTACTGAGGGAGTGCCGCACTGTCAGACGGTCAGTACTGAGGGAGTGCTGCACTGTCAGAGGGTCAGTACTGAGGGAGTGCTGCACTGTCAGAGGGTCAGTACTGAGGGAGTGCCGCACTGTCAGAGGGTCAGTACTGAGGGAGTGCCGCACAGTCAGAGGGTCAGTACTGAGGGAGCGCTGCACTGTCCGACGGTCAGTACTGAGGGAGTGCTGCACTGTCAGGGGGTCAGTGCTGAGGGAATGCCGCACTGTCAGAGGGTCAGTGCTGAGGGAATGCCGCACTGTCAGAGGGTCAGTGCTGAGGGAGTGCCGCACTGTCAGAGGGTCAGTACTGAGGGAGTGCTGCACTGTCAGGGGGTCAGTGCTGAGGGAGTGCTGCACTGTCAGACGGTCAGTACTGAAGGAGCGCCGCACTGTCAGAGGGTCAGTACTGAGCGAGTGCCGCACTGTCAGAGGGTCAGTACTGAGGGAGTGCTGCACTGTCAGAGGGTCAGTACTGAGGGAGTGCCGCACTGTCAGAGGGTCAGTACTGAGGGAGCGCTGCACTGTCAGAGGGTCAGTACTGAGGGAGTGCTGCACTGTCAGAGGGTCAGTACTGAGGGAGTGCCGCACTGTCAGACGGTCAGTACTGAGGGAGTGCTGCACTGTCAGAGGGTCAGTACTGAGGGAGTGCCGCACTGTCAGACGGTCAGTACTGAGGGAGTGCTGCACTGTCAGAGGGTCAGTACTGAGGGAGTGCTGCACTGTCAGAGGGTCAGTACTGAGGGAGTGCCGCACTGTCAGAGGGTCAGTACTGAGGGAGTGCCGCACAGTCAGAGGGTCAGTACTGAGGGAGCGCTGCACTGTCCGACGGTCAGTACTGAGGGAGTGCTGCACTGTCAGGGGGTCAGTGCTGAGAGAATGCCGCACTGTCAGAGGGTCAGTGCTGAGGGAATGCCGCACTGTCAGAGGGTCAGTGCTGAGGGAGTGCCGCACTGTCAGAGGGTCAGTGCTGAGGGAATGCCGCACTGTCAGAGGGTCAGTGCTGAGGGAGTGCCGCACTGTCAGAGGGTCAGTACTGAGGGAGTGCTGCACTGTCAGGGGGTCAGTGCTGAGGGAATGCCGCACTGTCAGAGGGTCAGTGCTGAGGGAGTGCTGCACTGTCAGAGGATCAGTGCTGAGGGAATGCCGCACTGTCAGAGGGTCAGTGCTGAGGGAGTGCTGCACTGTCAGAGGGTCAGTGCTGAGGGAGTGCCGCACTGTCAGAGGTGCCCTCTTACCGAGGAAGCTTTAATTGCCGCCTAGCTGCTCAGCAGATGCAAAGGAAATGTTTTCTAAGGAGAGCCAGGGGAGATGTCCCTCGTGCCTTGGTCAATATTGATCCCTCCTCCAACATCCCAAAAAGCAGATGGTTTGGTCAGGAACACACTGCTCTTTGTAGAGTGTGGGGGCAAAATGGCTGCTACAATTCCGAGGCTCCAGACTGAGCACATTGCAAAGTCCATCACTGGCTGTAACGCGCTTTGGGACTTCTCATTGCCTCTCGTTCTGTACTTTCAGGAATCCTGCGTATAAAATCCTATTCTCAATCCACGGAGACCGGCTCATAGAAACATAGAAAATAGGAGCAGGAGGAGGCTATTTGGCCCCTCGAGCCTGCCCCCCATTCATTATGATCCTGGCTGATCATCAAGTTCAATACCCTGGTCCCTTTAGCCCCAAGAGCTGTATCTAATTCCTTCTTGAAATTACACAATGTATTAGCCTCAACTACTTTCTGTGGGAGTGAATTCCACAGATTCTCCGCTCTCTGGGTGAAGAAATTTCTCCTCACCTCAGTCCTAAAAGGTTTACCCCTTATCCTCAAACTATGACCCCTTGTTCTGGACTCCCCCACCATCAGGAACATTCTATCTGAATCTACCCAGTCTAATCCTGTTAGAATTTTCTATAAATTCCCCACTCACTCTCCTCAACTCCAGTGAACATAATCCGAGCCGATTCAGTCCCTCGTCATATGACAGTCCCGCCATCCCTCCCTCCACAGCAAGAACATCCTTCCTCAGATAAGGGCACCAAAACTGCATTAATTAAGCGAAATGAAGAAAATGGTCAATTCTAACAAAACCTAAACATCAACAAAATGTGCAACACATTTGCAGCAAGCCCTCCCCGAGGGTTTTACTCACCTATCTTTAACAAATGACTGAAAGTCCAGTGAGAAACCCATGCTTTGAGGGAGCAGAGGAGGGTCTTCCTGCAGCACCTTGGTTAACACCTCAAAGTCTGTTTTACAGTTTTTATATGGAAACTGCCCCGTCGCGAGTTCGACCTGCGAACGATCAGAGAGCTGGGTTAGTGTCAGATACTGCACAGAGTAAGGCTCAAAATCCAGATCCTGCTCCACACCAGAGGGCACAGGGATCAGGCCAACTCCAGGACAGGCACAGCAATATTAAATCAAACTACTAATCATCCTCCACGTGTAAAACTACGCAAGCTGATCTGACCAATCAGGTGCAACAATGACAGATGCCAATTACTGATCACATCAGTGTGGTTAGTGTGAATATCAGTGAGTGTGTCAGTGTGGTTAGTGTGAATATCAGTGAGTGTGTCAGTGTGGTTAGTGTGAATATCAGTGAGTGTGTCAGTGTGGTTAGTGTGAATATCAGTGAGTGTGTCAGTTCAGTTAGTGTGAATTTCAGTGAGTGTCTCAGTTTGGTTAGTGTGAATATCAGTGTGTGTGTCAGTGTGGTTAGTGTGAATATCAGTGAGTGTCAGTGTGGTTAGTGTGAATATCAGTGAGTGTGTCAGTTCAGTTAGTGTGAATATCAGTGAGTGTGTCAGTTCAGTTAGTGTGAATATCAATGAGTGTGTCAGTTTGGTTAGTGTGAATATCAGTGAGTGTGTCAGTGTGGTTAGTGTGAATATCAGTGAGTGTGTCAGTGTGGTTAGTGTGAATATCAGTGAGTGTCAGTGTGGTTAGTGTGAACATCAGTGAGTGTGTCGGTGCGGTTAGTGTGAATATCAGTGAGTGTGTCGGTGTGGTTAGTGTGAATATCAGTGAGTGTGTCAGTGTGGTTAGTGTGAATATCAGTGAGTGTGTCGGTGCGGTTAGTGCGAATATCAGTGTGTGTGTCGGTGCGGTTAGTGTGAATATCAGTGAGTGTGTCGGTGCGGTTAGTGTGAATATCAGTGAGTGTGTCGGTGCAGTTAGTGTGAATATCAGTGTGTGTGTGTCGGTGCGGTTTGTGTGAATATCAGTGTGTGTGTCGGTGCGGTTAGTGTGAATATCAGTGAGTGTGTCGGTGTGGTTAGTGTGAATGTCAGTGTGTGTGTCGGTGTGGTTAATGTGAATATCAGTGAGCGTGTCGATGTGAATATCAGTGAGCGTGTCGGTGCGGTTAGTGTGAATATCAGTGTGTGTGTCAGTGCGGTTAGTGTGAATATCAGTGAGCGTGTCGGTGCGGTTAGTGTGAATATCAGTGTGCGTGTCGGTGCGGTTAGTGTGAATATCAGTGTGTGTGTCGGTGCGGTTCGTGTGAATATCAGTGAGTGTGTCGGTGCGGTTAGTGTGAATATCAGTGAGTGTGTCGGTGCGGTTCGTGTGAATATCAGTGAGTGTGTCGGTGCGGTTAGTGTGAATATCAGTGTGTGTGTCGGTGCGGTTTGTGTGAATATCAGTGTGTGTGTCGGTGCAGTTAGTGTGAATATCAGTGAGTGTGTCGGTGTGGTTAGTGTGAATGTCAGTGTGTGTGTCGGTGTGGTTAGTGTTAATATCAGTGAGCGTGTCGATGTGAATATCAGTGAGTGTGTCGGTGTGGTTAGTGTGAATATCAGTGAGCGTGCTGGTGTGAATATCAGTGAGTGTGTCGGTGCGGGTAGTGTGAATATCAGTGTGTTTGTCGGTGCGGTTAGTGTGAATATCAGTGTGTCGGTGTGGTTAGTGTGAATATCAGTGTGTGTGTCGGTGCGGTTAGTGTGAATATCAGTGAGCGTGTCGGTGTGGTTAGTGTGAATATCAGTGTGTGTTGGTGTGGTTAGTGTGAATATCAGTGAGCGTGTCGGTGTGGTTAGTGTGAATATCAGTGTGTGTGTCGGTGTGGTGAGTGTGAATATCAGTGTGTGTGTTGGTGCGGTTAGTGTGAATATCAGTGTGTGTGTCAGTGCGGTTAGTGTGAATATCAGTGAGCGTGTCGGTGTGGTTAGTGTGAATATCAGTGAGCGTGTCGGTGTGAATATCAGTGAGTGTGTCGGTGCGGTTAGTGTGAATATCAGTGTGTGTGTCGGTGTGGTTAGTGTGAATATCAGTGTGTGTGTCGGTGCGGTTAGTGTGAATATCAGTGAGTGCGTCGGTGTGGTTAGTGTGAATATCACTGTGTGTGTCGGTGTGGTTAGTGTGAATATCAGTGTGTGTGTCGGTGCGGTTAGTGTGAATATCAGTGAGTGCGTCGGTGTGGTTAGTGTGAATATCACTGTGTGTCGGTGTGGTTAGTGTGAATATCATTGTGTGTGTCGGTGCGGTTAGTGTGAATATCAGTGAGAGTGTCAGTGTGGTTAGTGTGAATATCAGTGTGTGTGTTGGTGCGGTTAGTGTGAATATCAGTGAGCGTGTCGGTGTGAATATCAGTGAGTGTGTCGGTGTGGTTAGTGTGAATATCAGTGAGCGTGCCGGTGTGAATATCAGTGAGTGTGTTGGTGTGGTTAGTGTGAATATCAGTGAGCGTGTCAGTGTGAATATCAGTGAGTGTGTCGGTGCGGGTAGTGTGAATATCAGTGTGTGTGTCGGTGCGGTTAGTGTGAATATCAGTGAGCGTGTCGGTGTGAATATCAGTGAGTGTGTCGGTGTGGTTAGTGTGAATATCAGTGAGCGTGCCGGTGTGAATATCAGTGAGTGTGTTGGTGTGGTTAGTGTGAATATCAGTGTGTGTGTCGGTGTGGTTAGTGTGAATATCAGTGAGCGTGTCAGTGTGAATATCAGTGAGTGTGTCGGTGCGGTTAGTGTGAATATCAGTGAGTGTGTCGGTGTGGTTAGTGTGAATATCAGTGTGTGTGTCGGTGCGGTTAGTGAGAATATCAGTGAGCGTGTCGGTGTGGTTAGTGTGAATATCAGTGTGTGTGTCGGTGTGGTTAGTGTGAATATCAGTGAGCGTGTCGGTGTGGTTAGTGTGAATATCAGTGTGTGTGTCGGTGCGGTTAGTGTGAATATCAGTGAGTGTGTCGGTGTGGTTAGTGTGAATATCAGTGTGTGCGATGGTGTGGTTAGTGTGAATATCAGTGTGTGTGTCGGTGTGGTTAGTGTGAATATCAGTGTGTGTGTCGATGTGAATATCAGTGTGTGTGTCGGTGTGGTTAGTGTGAATATCAGTGTGTGTGTCGGTGCGGTTAGTGTGAATATCAGTGAGTGTCGGTGTGGTTAGTGTGAATATCAGTCAGTGTGTCGGTGTGGTTAGTGAGAATATCAGTGAGCGTGTCGGTGTGGTTAGTGTGAATATCAGTGTGTGTGTCGGTGTGGTTAGTGTGAATATCAGTGAGCGTGTCGGTGCGGTTAGTGTGAATATCAGTGAGTGTGTCGGTGTGGTTAGTGTGAATATCAGTGTGTGCGATGGTGTGGTTAGTGTGAATATCAGTGTGTGTGTCGGTGTGGTTAGTGTGAATATCAGTGTGTGTGTCGATGTGAATATCAGTGTGTGTGTCGGTGTGGTTAGTGTGAATATCAGTGTGTGTGTCGGTGCGGTTAGTGTGAATATCAGTGAGTGTCGGTGTGGTTAGTGTGAATATCAGTCAGTGTGTCGGTGTGGTTAGTGTGAATATCAGTGTGTGTGTCGGTGTGGTTAGTGTGAATATCAGTGAGTGTGTCGGTGTGGTTAGTGTGAATATCAGTGTGTGTGTCGGTGTGGTTAGTGTGAATATCAGTGTGTGTGTCGGTGTGGTTAGTGTGAATATCAGTGTGTGTGTCGGTGTGGTTAGTGTGAATATCAGTATGTGTGTCAGTGTGAATATCAGTGAGTGTGAATTTCAGTGAGTGTGTCAGTGTGAATATCAGTGAGCGTGTCGGTGTGGTTATTGTGAATATCAGTGTGTGTCGGTGTGGTTAGTGTGAATATCAGTGAGTGTGTCGGTGTGGTTATTGTGAATATCAGTGAGTGTGTCGGTGCGGTTAGTGTGAATATCAGTGAGTGTGTCGGTGTTGCTAGTGTGAATATCAGTGAGCGTGTCAGTGTGAATATCAGTGAGCGTGTCGGTGCGGTTATTGTGAATATCAGTGAGCGTGTCAGTATGGTTAGTGAATATCGGTGTGTGAGTCATTAGTGAAGTTAGTGACTGCAGTATTGCAGTAAAGTTGGAGTGTAGCGGTCCATCATTGTTACAATGAGAATCTCAGTGTCCTGCAGTCCTGTTGGAGAGGGTTTAATTTTCCAACACAATAACCATGTTTCATTGCCGACACTTTTTCCACGTACCAGTGAAATCCCCAGGCTCCAGACGTCCGCTCTGATATCATAATCTGGTTTGGTGGGATCGGGGGGATCTATCCGTTCCGGCTGTGGACAAAGAGGGAATAAACTCAACACATGGCGGGGTAACCGTGCTGACTACCTTACGCACCCCCAGCTCCTTATCGCCCGTTAGTTCAGTCCATCACCCTCCCCCCCCACCCTCGCTGCTTAGACAAGCCGTCATCGGCTGTTTAGCTTTACACCAAAATCGTTGTGCTCTGCCTCTCAAATCCTCCGCCAATGCAAACTGTCTCACTCCATCTCCAGACGGCACATGATTCGGAACACAGTCAAATATCCTCTAAACAGCCACTTCCCCAAGGACATCGATGTCAGCTTCTGTCCTCCATCCACGTAACGCAAGCCCCTCACCCCTGATACCATTCTCGTCAATCGTCTGCACATTGTCTCTGCCCCAATGTCGACACAATACTCCAGGCGAGGGTGAAGGAATCTTATGGACAGGTTCACCTTCCTGCTTGACACCTCCACGTCTAAAGATCAGGATCTCCTTGTCCCCTTTGGCCCTGCCACCCTCACAACCCCCAGCTCCCTATGTTCTTCAAAGCCCTTTCGGACTATCAGCATTCTTTCTGATCACAGTGCTCCAGTTTGCACTGTTCTCCGTTGCAGTCCAGCCGTCCCGTGTCTGCCTGTTCCACTCACCTGCCCACATCCTCCTGAACATGTGGACGAAGAGGAGCAGGCTCAGCCCCCACCAACTGTTGCTCTCCACTGCAAACTCTGGTTCAATAGCTTTACTCTGGAGTAATCCTAGTGCTTTCCCATAGTTAATCAAAACCTCAGGATTCGATCATCGCCATTCCCAAAATGTTCCCCGACTGACACTTGACCCTGATCATTCCCCAGATTCATATTTAGCTCAGCCTCATTCCATTGTTGGAATTCAGTAAGGCGTTTGATAAGGTTCCCCATGGTCGGCTCATGAAGAAAGTAAGGAGGTGTGGGATAGAGGGAAATTTGGCGATTGGATCAGTAACTGGCTATCACATAGAAAACAGAGGGTGGTGGTGGATGGAAAATGTTCAGACTGGAGACCAGTTACCAGCGGTGTACCACAGGGAGCAGTGCTGGGTCCTCTGCTATTTGTGATTTTTATCAATGACATGGAGGAGGGGGCTGAAGGGTGGGTCAGTAAATTTGCTGATGACACCAAGATTGGTGGAGTAGTGGATGAGGTACTACTTGCTGTAGGCTGCAAAGAGACATTGATAGGATGCAGAGCTGGGCCGGAAAACGGCAGATGGCGTTTAACCCTGATAAGTGCGAGGTGATTCATTTTGGTAGAAAAAAATTGAATGCGGATTACAGGGTCAACGGCAGGGTTCTGAGGAATGTGGAGGAACAGAGATATCTTGGGGTTCATGTCCACAGATCTCTGAAGGTTGCCACTCAAGTGGATAGAGCCGTGAAGAAGGCTTTTTGTGTGTTAGCGTTTATTAACAGGGGGCGTGAGTTTAAGAGCCGTGGGGATGTACTGCAACTATACATGACCCTGGCGAGACCACATTTGGAGCACTGTGTGCAGTTCTGGTCACCTCATTATAGGAAGGATGTGGAAGCATTGGCAAGGGCGCAAAGGAGATTTACCAGGATGCTGCTTGGTTTGGAGGATAGGTCTTATGAGGAAAGGTTGAGGGAGCTAGGGCTTTTCTCTTTGGAGCGGAGGAGGATGAGGCGCGACTTAATAGAAGTTTATAAGATAATGAGGGGGATAGATAGAGTGGACGTTCAGAGACTATTTCCTCGGGTGGATGTAGCTGTTGCAAGGGGGCATAACTATAAGATTCAGGGTGGGAGATATAGGAGGGATGTCCGAGGTAGGTTCTTTACTCAGAGAGTGGTTAGGGTGTGGAATGAACTGCCTGCTGTGATAGTGGAGTCGGACACTTTAGGAACTTTCAAGCAGTTATTGGATAGGCACATGGAGCACACCAGAATGACAGGGAGTGGGATAGCTTGATCTTGGTTTCGGACAAAGCTTGGCACATATTTCAGTAAGCTCAGGGAAGGTGGTAAAAGAGGGGGAGGGGTGGCATTGTTAGTCAAGGACAGTATTACGGTGGCAGAAAGGACGTTTGATGAGGACTCGTCTACTGAGGTAGTATGGGCTGAGGTTAGAAACAGGAAAGGAGAGGTCACCCTGTTAGGGGTTTTCTATAGGCCTCCGAAAAGTTCCAGAGATGTAGAGGAGAGGATTGCAAAGATGATTCTGGATAGGAGCGAAAGCAACAGGGTAGTTGTAATGGGGGACTTTAATTTTCCAAATATTGACTGGAAACGCTATAGTTCGAGTACATTAGATGGGTCCGTTTTTGTCCAATGTGTGCAGATTGGTTTCCTGACACAGTATGTAGATAGGCCAACGAGAAGCAAGGCCACATTGGATTTGGTACTGGGTAATGAATCAGGACAGGTGTTAGATTTCGAGGTAGGTGGGCACTTTGGTGATAGTGACCACAATTCGATTACGTTTACTTTAGTGATGGAAAGGGATAGGTATATACCGCAGGGCAAGAGTTATATCTGGGGGAAAGGCAATTATGATGCGATGAGGCAAGACTTAGGATACATCGGATGGAGAGGAAAACTGCAGGTGATGGGCACAATGGAAATGTGGTGCTTGTTCAAGGAACAGCTACTGCGTGTCCTTGATAAGTATGTACCTGTCAGGCAGGGAGGAAGTGGTCGAGTGAGGGAACCGTGATTTACTAAAGCAGTCGAAACACTTGTCAAGAGGAAGAAGGAGACTTATGTAAAGATGAGACATGAAGGTTCAGTTAGGGCGCTCGAGAGTTACAAGTTAGCTTGGAAGGACCTAAAGAGAGAGCTAAGAAGAGCCAGGTGGGGACATAAAAAGTCTTTGGCAGGTAGGATCAAGGATAACCCTAAAGCTTTCTATAGATATGTCAGGAATAAAAGAATGACTAGAGTAAGAGTAGGGCCAGGCAAGGACAGTAGTGGGAAGTTTTGCTTGTAGTCAGAGGAGATAGGAGAGGTGCTAAATGAATATTTTTCGTCAGTATTCACACAGGAAAAAGACAATGTTGTCGAGGAGAATACTGAGATTCAGGCTACTAGACTAGAAGGGCTTGAGGTTCATAAGGAGGAGGTGTTAGCAATTCTGGGAAGTGTGAAAATAGATAAGTCACCTGGGCCAGATGGGATTTATCCTAGGATTCTCTGGGAAGCTCGGGAGGAGATTGCTGAGTCTTTGGCCTTGATCTTGAAGTCATCTTTGTCTACAGGAATAGTGCCAGAAGACTGGAGGATAGCAAATGTTGTCCCCTTGTTCAAGAAGGGGAGTAGAGACAACCCCGGTAACTATAGACCAGAGAGCCTTACTTCTGTTGTGGGCAAAATCTTGGAAAGGTTTATAAGAGATAGGATGTATAATCATCTGGAAAGGAATAATTTTATTAGAGATAGTCAACACGGCTTTGTGAAGGGTAGGTCGTGCCTCACAAACCTTATTGAGTTCTTTGAGAAGGTGACCAAACATGTGGATGAGGGTAAAGCAGTTGATGTGGTGTATATGGATTTCAGTAAAGCGTTTGATAAGGTTCCCCATGGTAGGCTACTGCAGAAAATACGGAGGCATGGGATTCAGGGTGATTTAGCAGTTTGGAGCAGAAATTGGCTAGCTGGAAGAAGACAAAGGGTGGTGGTTGATGGGAAATGTTCAGACTGGAGTCCAGTTACTAGTGGTGTACCACAAGGATCTGTTTTGGAGCCACTGCTGTTTGTCATTTTTATAAATGACCTGGAGGAGGGCGTAGAAGGATGGGTGAGTAAATTTGCAGATGACACTAAAGTCGGTGGAGTTGTGGACAGTGCGGAAGGATGTTACAAGTTACAGAGGGATATAGATAAGCTGCAGCGCTGGGCTGAGAGGTGGCAAATGGAGTTTAATGCAGAAAAGTGTGAGGTGATTCATTTTGGAAGGAATAACAGGAAGACTGAGTACTGGGCTAATGGTAAGATTCTTGGCAGTGTGGATGAGCAGAGAGATCTCGGTGTACATATGCGTAGATCCCTGAAAGTTGCCACCCAGGTTAAGAGGGTTGTTTTGAAGGCTGTCCCATGTTCTATGGTGTCAGAAATATTGAAATGCCATTCAAAATTTTCACACACTCTGCCCTTTGCACTAACACTGCCCCAAGTGCATTCGAATAGTTGCAATCGGGGACTTTAAGATGCAATTGCTCCTCTGAGAAATTTGCTCCCCGTGATGGTGATCGAGAGAATAGCCCCAGTTCTGCCACTTCCATTCTTCCTGAGCTGAATAGATAAGAGTCCAGCCCAGAACATCCTGTCTCTGCCGAACTGTGATATTCACCTGAATCAACATGTTCAATACTCCACTATGATAAACACGGACATCCCCCTCTCCACACTGTGATATACAGTCGATTTCAGCGGGAGCGGTGCGCAAGTGATTTCAGGGAGGTAAGTGTATCCTTTAAAAACTCTTACCTTCACAGGAGCAGGCTAGTCGATTTCAGCAGGAGCGGTGCGCAAGTGATTTCTGGGAGGTAAGTGTATCCTTTAAAAACTCTTACCTTCACAGGAGCAGGCCAGTCGATTTCAGCGGGAGCGGTGCGCAAGTGATTTCTGGGAGGTAAGTGTATCCTTTTAAAAAACACTTCTTTTCTGTTTTATTTTTTTCGACCTGCGGACTTCTGGGAAGACCCCCCCCCAACCAATAAATTCTGGTGGAGAGGAAACCCGAGACACTACACGTGTAGTGTCTCCCACCCGCCCTCCTCCTCTAACCTAATAATAAGACCCATTGGTGTGAGGTAAGTGCCATATTATATTATTAGTATATTATATTATTAGCATTGTGCAGGTCAAGGTTCGGAGGTGGAGGAGCAGTCTCTGTCAGGGAGAGAACCTGAGAACATCTAAGACACTCAGAAGGTAAGTAAGTGATTTTTACTCATTTTTACTTTTATACCTTTTTCAAATTGTGTGTGTCGGGGGAAACTGAAGTGACATCACAGAAAAGCTGTGGCCTGAGTGGCTGGTTGGGAATCTACACTAAATTAAAAAAATTAAGCATTGGTAACTAATTAAACATAATTACTTAATTATAATTTAGAGGGGTATCTAAGCCAGAGATCGGAGAGTACTATATTTAGCTTTCGCATTTCTATTAGAAATCTAGCGCTAGGAAACAGATAGTTAACAGTAACTTTGAAATTTAAAAAAATATATATTAAAAAATTAAAAAAATTTTTTTTTTTTTAAATTTTAATTAATTGACGCAATGTCAGTTAGAGGGGTGCAGTGCTCTGACTGTGAGATGTGGCATGTCCGGGAGGCTTCCAGCGTCCCGGATGGCTTCATCTGCAGAAAGTGCACCCAACTGGAGCTCCTCACAGACCGCATGGTTCGGTTGGAGCGGCAATTGGATGCACTGAGGAACATGCAGGTGGCGGAAAGCGTCATAGATCGCAGTTATGTAAATGTGGTCACACCCAAGGTGCAGGCAGAGAAATGGGTGACCATCGGAAAGGGCAGGCAGTCAGTGCAGGAATCCCCTGTAGTTGTCCCCCTCTCGAACAGGTATACCCCTTTGGATACTGTCGGGGGGGGATAGCCTATCAGGGGAAAACAGCAGCAGCCAGAGCAGTGGCACCACGGCTGGCTCTGATGTTCAGAAGGGAGGGTCAAAGCGCAGAAGAACAATATTAAATGCACGGTAGCATACCGGGTAGCGCAATTGCTTCACAGCTCCAGGGTCCCAGGTTCGATTCCCGGCTGGGTCACTGTCTGTGCGGAGTCTGCACGTTCTCCCCGTGTGTGCGTGGGTTTCCTCCGGGTGCTCCGGTTTCCTCCCACAGTCCAAAGATGTGCAAGTTAGGTGGATTGGCCATGCTAAATTGCCCTTAGTGTCCAAAATTGCCCTTAGTGTTGGTTGAGTGGGGTTGCAGACTCGATGGGCCGAATGGCCTCCTTCTGCACTGTAAATTCTATGAAATAGGGGACTCTATAGTCAGGGGCACAGATAGGCGCTTCTGTGGATGTGAAAGAGACTCCAGGATGGTATGTTGCCTCCCTGGTGCCAGGGTCCAGGATGTCTCAGAACGGGTAGAGGGCATCCTGAAGGGGGAGGGCAAACAGGAGGGAGGGTTTCCGTTATCTGGACCACTGGGAGCTCTTCCGGGGCAGGTGTGACCTATATAAGGACGGGTTGCATCTAAACCGGAGAGGCATAAATATCCTGGCCGCGAGGTTTGCTATTGTCACACGGGAGGGTTTAAACTAGTATGGCAGAGGGGTGGGCACGGGAGCAATAGGTCAGAAGGTGAGAGCATTGAGGGAGAACTAGGGAATAGGGACAGTGGGGCTCTGAGGCAGAGCAGACAGGGAGAAGTTGCTGAACACAGCGGGTCTGGTGGCCTGAAGTGCATATGTTTTAATGCAAGAAGTATTACGGGTAAGGCAGATGAACTTAGAGCTTGGATTAGTACTTGGAACTATGATGTTGTTGCCATTACAGAGACCTGGTTGAGGGAAGGGCAGGATTGGCAGCTAAACGTTCCAGGATTTAGATGTTTCAGGCGGGATAGAGGGGGATGTAAAAGGGGAGGCGGAGTTGCGCTACTGGTTCGGGAGAATATCAGAGCTGTACTGCGGGAGGGCACCTCAGAGGGCAGTGAGGCTATATGGGTAGAGATCAGGAATAAGAAGGGTGCAGTCACAATGTTGGGGGTTTACTACAGGCCTCCCAACAGCCAGCGGGAGATAGAGGAGCAGATAGGTAGACAGATTTTGGAAAAGAGTAAAAACAACAGGGTTGTGGTGATGGGAGACTTCAACTTCCCCAATATTGACTGGGACTCACTTAGTGCCAGGGGCTGAGACGGGGTGGAGTTTGTAAGGAGCATCCAGGAGGGCTTCTTAAAACAATATGTAGACAGTCCAACTAGGGAAGGGGCGGTACTGGACCTGGTATTGGGGAATGAGCCCGGCCAGGTGGGAGATGTTTCAGTGGGGGAGCATTTCGGTAACAGTGACTACAATTCAGTAAGTTTTAAAGTACTGGTGGACAAGGATAAGAGTGGTCCTAGGATGAATGTGCTAAATTGGGGAAAGGCTAATTATAACAATATTAGGCGGGAACTGAAGAACATAGATTGGGGGCGGATGTTTGAGGGCAAATCAACATCTGACATGTGGGAGGCTTTCAAGTGTCAGTTGAAAGGAATTCAGGACCGGCATGTTCCTGTGAGGAAGAAGGATAAATACGGCAATTTTCGGGAACCTTGGATAACGAGAGATATTGTAGGCCTCGTCAAAAAGAAAAAGGAGGCATTTGTCAGGGCTAAAAGGCTGGGAACAGACGAAGCCTGTGTGGAATATAAGGAAAGTAGGAAGGAACTGAAGCAAGCAGTCAGGAGGGCTAGAAGGGGTCACGAAAAGTCATTGGCAAATAGGGTTAAGGAAATTCCCAAGGCTTTTTACACGTACATAAAAAGCAAGAGGGTAGCCAGGGAAAGGGTTGGCCCACTGAAGGATAGGCAAGGGAATCTATGTGTGGAGCCAGAGGAAATGGGCGAGGTACTAAATGAATACTTTGCATCAGTATTCACCAAAGAGAAGAAATTGGTAGATGTTGAGTCTGGAGAAGGGTGTGTAGATAGCCTGGGTCACATTGAGATCCATAAAGACGAGGTGTTGGGTGTCTTAAAAAATATTAAGGTAGATAAGTCCCCAGGGCCTGATGGGATCTACCCCAGAATACTGAAAGAGGCTGGAGAGGAAATTGCTGAGGCCTTGACAGAAATCTTTGGATCCTCACTGTCTTCAGGGGATGTCCCGGAGGACTGGAGAATAGCCAATGTTGTTCCTCTGTTTAAGAAGGGTAGCAAGGATAATCCAGGGAACTACAGGCCGGTGAGCTTTACTTCAGTGGTAGGGAAATTTCTGGAGAGAATTCTTCGAGACAGGATCTACTCCCATTTGGAAGCAAATGGACGTATTAGTGAGAGGCAGCATGGTTTTGTGAAGGGGAGGTCGTGTCTCACTAACTTGATAGAATTTTTCGAGGAGGTCACTAAGATGATTGATGCAGGTAGGGCAGTGGATGTTGTCTATATGGACTTCAGTAAGGCCTTTGACAAGGTCCCTCATGGTAGACTAGTACAAAAGGTGAAGTCACACGGGATCAGGGGTGAGCTGGCAAGGTGGATACAGAACTGGCTAGGTCATAGAAGGCAGAGAGTAGCAATGGAAGGATGCTTTTCTAATTGGAGGGCTGTGACCAGTGGTGTTCCACAGGGATCAGTGCTGGGACCTTTGCTCTTTGTAGTATATATAAATGATTTGGAGGAAAATGTAACTGGTCTGATTAGTAAGTTTGCAGACGACACAAAGGTTGGTGGAATTGCGGATAGCGATGAGGACTGTCAGAGGATACAGCAGGATTTAGATTGTTTGGAGACGTGGGCGGAGAGATGGCAGATGGAGTTTAATCCGGACAAATGTGAGGTAATGCATTTTGGAAGGTCTAATGCAGGTAGGGAATATACAGTGAATGGTAGAACCCTCAAGAGTATTGAAAGTCAAAGAGATGTTTTCCAGGTCCTTAGGGGGGGAGGGGGAGCAGCCCCAAGTCGTGGTCCACATTGGCACTAACGACATAGGTAGGAAAGGGGACAAGGATGTCAGGCAGGCTTTCAGGGAGCTAGGATGGAAGCTCAGAACTAGAACAAACAGAGTTGTTATCTCTGGGTTGTTGCCCGTGCCACGTGATAGTGAGATGAGGAATAGGGAGAGAGAACATTTAAACACGTGGCTACAGGGATGGTGCAGGCGGGAGGGATTCAGATTTTTGGGTAACTGGGGCTCTTTTTGGGGAAGGTGGGACCTCTCCAGACAGGATGGTCTACATCTGAACCTGAGGGGCACAAATATCCTGGGGGGGAGATTTGTTAGTGCTCTTTGGGGGGGTTTAAACTAATGCAGCAGGGGCATGGGAACCTGGATTGTAGTTTTAGGGTAAGGGAGAATGAGAGTATAGAGGTCAGGAGCACAGATTTGACGTCGCAGGAGGGGGCCAGTGTTCAGGTAGGTGGTTTGAAGTGTGTCTACTTCAATGCCAGGAGTATACGAAACAAGGTAGGGGAACTGGCAGCATGGGTTGGTACCTGGGACTTCGATGTTGTGGCCATTTCGGAGACATGGATAGAGCAGGGACAGGAATGGATGTTGCAGGTTCCGGGGTTTAGGTGTTTTAGTAAGCTCAGAGAAGGAGGCAAAAGAGGGGGAGGTGTGGCGCTGCTAGTCAAGAACAGTATTACGGTGGCGGAGAGGATGCTAGATGGGGACTCTTCTTCCGAGGTAGTATGGGCTGAAGTTAGAAACAGGAAAGGAGAGGTCACCCTGTTGGGAGTTTTTTATAGGCCTCCTAATAGTTCTAGGGATGTAGAGGAAAGGATGGCGAAGATGATTCTGGATATGAGCGAAAGTAACAGGGTAGTTATTATGGGAGACTTTAACTTTCCAAATATTGACTGGAAAAGATATAGTTCGAGTACAATAGATGGGTCGTTTTTTGTACAGTGTGCGCAGGAGGGTTTCCTGAAACAATATGTTGACAGGCCAACAAGAGGCGAGGCCACGTTGGATTTGGTTTTGGGTAATGAACCAGGCCAGGTGTTGGATTTGGAGGTAGGAGAGCACTTTGGGGACAGTGACCACAATTCGGTGACGTTTACGTTAATGATGGAAAGGGATAAGTACACACCGCAGGGCAAGAGTTATAGCTGGGGGAAGGGCAATTATGATGCCATTAGACGTGACTTGGGGGGGATAAGGTGGAGAAGTAGGCTGCAAGTGTTGGGCACACTGGATAAGTGGGGCTTGTTCAAGGATCAGCTACTGCGTGTTCTTGATAAGTATGTACCGGTCAGACAGGGAGGAAGGCGTCGAGCGAGGGAACCGTGGTTTACCAAGGAAGTGGAATCTCTTGTTAAGAGGAAGAAGGAGGCCTATGTGAAGATGAAGTGTGAAGTTTCGGTTGGGGCAATGGATAGTTACAAGGTAGCGAGGAAGGATCTAAAGAGAGAGCTAAGACGAGCAAGGAGGGGACATGAGAAGTATTTGGCAGGAAGGATCAAGGAAAACCCAAAAGCTTTCTATAGGTATGTCAGGAATAAGCGAATGACTAGGGAAAGAGTAGGACCAGTCAAGGACAGGGATGGGAAATTGTGTGTGGAGTCTGAAGAGATAGGCGAGATACTAAATGAATATTTTTCGTCAGTATTCACTCAGGAAAAAGATAATGTTGTGGAGGAGAATGCTGAGCCCCAGGCTAATAGAATAGATGGCATTGAGGTACGTAGGGAAGAGGTGTTGGCAATTCTGGACAGGCTGAAAATAGATAAGTCCCCGGGACCTGATGGGATTTATCCTAGGATTCTCTGGGAGGCCAGGGAAGAGATTGCTGGACCTTTGGCTTTGATTTTTATGTCATCATTGGCTACAGGAATAGTGCCAGAGGACTGGAGGACAGCAAATGTGGTCCCTTTGTTCAAAAAGGGGAGCAGAGACAACCCCGGCAACTATAGACCGGTGAGCCTCACGTCTGTAGTGGGTAAAGTCTTGGAGGGGATTATAAGAGACAAGATTTATAATCATCTAGATAGGAATAATATGATCAGGGATAGTCAGCATGGCTTTGTGAAGGGTAGGTCATGTCTCACAAACCTTATTGAGTTCTTTGAGAAGGTGACTGAACAGGTAGACGAGGGTAGAGCAGTTGATGTGGTGTATATGGATTTCAGCAAAGCGTTTGATAAGGTTCCCCACGGTAGGCTATTGCAAAAAATACGGAGGCTGGGGATTGAGGGTGATTTAGAGATGTGGATCAGAAATTGGCTAGCTGAAAGAAGACAGAGGGTGGTGGTTGATGGGATATGTTCAGAATGGAGTACAGTCACAAGTGGAGTACCACAAGGATCTGTTCTGGGGCCGTTGCTGTTTGTCATTTTTATCAATGACCTAGAGGAAGGTGCAGAAGGGTGGGTGAGTAAATTTGCAGACGATACTAAAGTCGGTGGTGTTGTCGATAGTGTGGAAGGATGTAGCAGGTTACAGAGGGATATAGATAAGCTGCAGAGGTGGGTTGAGAGGTGGCAAATGGAGTTTAATGTAGAGAAGTGTGAGGTGATTCACTTTGGAAGGAATAACAGGAATGCGGAATATTTGGCTAATGGTAAAGTTCTTGAAAGTGTGGATGAGCAGAGGGATCTAGGTGTCCATGTACATAGATCCCTGAAAGTTGCCACCCAGGTTGATAGGGTTGTGAAGAAGGCCTATGGAGTGTTGGCCTTTATTGGTAGAGGGATTGAGTTCCGGAGTCGGGAGGTCATGTTGCAGCTGTACAGAACTCTGGTACGGCCGCATTTGGAGTATTGCGTACAGTTCTGGTCACCGCATTATAGGAAGGACGTGGAGGCTTTGGAGCGGGTGCAGAGGAGATTTACCAGGATGTTGCCTGGTATGGAGGCAAAATCTTATGAGGAAAGGCTGATGGACTTGAGGTTGTTTTCGTTGGAGAGAAGAAGGTTAAGAGGAGACTTAATAGAGGCATACAAAATGATCAGGGGGTTGGATAGGGTGGACAGTGAGAGCCTTCTCCCGCGGATGGATATGGCTGGCACGAGGGGACATAACTTTAAACTGAGGGGTAATAGATATAGGACAGAGGTCAGAGGTAGGTTCTTTACGCAAAGAGTAGTGAGGCCGTGGAATGCCCTACCTGCTACAGTAGTGAACTCGCCAACATTGAGGGCATTTAAAAGTTTATTGGTTAAACATATGGATGATAATGGCATAGTGTAGGTTAGATGGTTTTTGTTTCGGTGCAACATCGTGGGCTGAAGGGCCTGTACTGCGCTGTATTGTTCTATGTTCTATAGATCTAGGAGTACAGGTCCATAGGTCATTGAAAGGGGCAACACAGGTGGAGAAGGTAGTCAAGAAGGCATACGGCATGCTTGCCTTCATTGGCCGGGGCATTGAGTATAAGAATTGGCAAGTCATGTTGCAGCTGTATAGAACAGCGCGGGAGCTGCGAGGCAGAGGGGACAGATTAAAAGGTCGCTGCCTGGGTGAGGTAAGTACTGATTAACCACTTCCTTACCTTGCAGGTCAGCTGTTCGGGAGAGAGAGGGAGCCGGGACCTTGGAAACAGCGCGGGAGTTTGAAAAAGCGCGGGAGCTGCGAGGCAGAGGGGACAGATTAAAAGGGCGCGCCGTGGGTGAGTTAAGTACTGATTAACCACTTCCTTACCTTGCAGGTCAGCTGTTAGTTTCGGGAGAACAGTTTTGGGAGCAGGCCTATTGGCTGACTGTAAATCAGGAAGGAGACAAAGGGTGTGGCTGAAGTGCCTTTAGAAATGGAGTGCTGGAAGCAAACAGAGTGTATCTGAGTTTGGGTAAGGCTGAGTTTGGGTAAGAGGTGAGTGAGGGCTGTGTTTGTTTTTTGGAGTTTGGTGTTTGGGGTTGAGTTTCCAAAAAAAAAACCCAATTATTAATTAACTAGTAAGGGAATTTGGTGCTCATCTTAAGGAGGTGCAGAGAAGCAGACCTGTGAGAGAGTCTCGGGAGCAATTACATCACAGCCAGCAGGTAAGTGATTGGCTTGTAACTGGTAAGTGATTTCTCTCTCTTTGACTTTCTCTTAGCTTTGTAGTGTAGTTCAAATTTAACTTCAGGTTTCAGTCATGGCAGGAGAGCTCAGACCCGTGTCATGCTCCTCTTGTGAGATGTGGCAAGTCAGGGACCCTTCTGGTGTCCCTGACTCCTTCATCTGCAAGAAGTGTGTCCAACTGCAGCTCCTGTTAGACCGCTTGACGGCTCTGGAGCTGCGGATGGACTCACTTTGGAGCGTCCGCGATGCTGAGGAAGTTGTGGATAGCACATTCAGTGAGTTGGTCACACCGCAGATTAAAATTACTGAGGCAGATAGGGAAAGGGTGACCAACAGACAGAGGAAGAGTAGGAAGGCAGTGCAGGGATCCCCTGCGGTCATCTCCCTCCAAAACAGATTTACCGTTTTGGAAACTGTTGGGGGAGATGGCTCACCAGGGGAAGGTGGCAGCAGCCAGGTTCATGGCACCATGGCTGGCTCTGCTGCACAGAAGGGCGGGAAAAAGAGTGGCAGAGCTATAGTGATAGGGGATTCAATTGTAAGGGGAATAGACAGGCGTTTCTGTGGACGCAACGAGAATCCAGGTTGGTATGTTGCCTCCCTGGTGCAAGGGTCAAGGATGTCTCGGAGCGGCTGCAGGGCATTCTGGAGGGGGAGGGTGAACAGCCAGCTGTCGTGGTGCATATAGGCACCAACGATATAGGTAAAAAACGGGATGAGGTCCTCCAAGCTGAATTTAGGGAGTTAGGAGTTAAACTAAAAAGTAGGACCTCAAAGGTAGTAATCTCAGGATTGCTACCAGTGCCACGTGATAGTCAGAGTAGGAATGACAGGATAGCTAGGATGAATACGTGGCTTGAGAGATGGTGCAAGAGGGAGGGTTTCAAATTCCTGGGACACTGGGACCGGTTCTGGGGGAGGTGGGACCTGTACAAATTGGACGGTCTGCATCTGGGTGGGACCGGAACCAATGTTCTCGGGGTGTGTTTGCTAGTGCAGTTGGGGAGGGTTTAAACTAATGTGGCAGGGGGATGGGAACCAATGTAGGAAGTCAGTGGGGACAGAAACAAAAGGCAGGAAGGGAGAGTGTGTAAAGCATGACCTGAGAAAGCAGGGCAGAGAGCAAGGAAGGTCTACATTAAACTGCATTTATTTCAATGCAAGGGGCCTGATGGGCAAAGCGGATGAACTCAGGGCATGGACGGGCACATGGGACTGGGATATTATAGCTATGACTGAAACATGGCTAAGGGAGGGGCAGGACTGGCAGCTCAATGTTCCGGGGTACAGATGCTATAGAAAGGATAGAACAGGAGGTAAGAGAGGAGGGGGAGTGGCGTTTTTGATTAGGGAGAACATCACGGCAGTACTTAGAGGGGATATATCCGAGGGTTCGCCCACTGAGTCTATATGGGTGGAACTGAAAAATAAGAAGGGAGAGATCACCTTGGTAGGACTGTACTACAGGCCCCCAAATAGTCAGCGGGAAATTATATTACCGGAAATTACCGGAGGAGGTAGTGGAAGCAGGGACGATAGGGACATTTAAGGGGCATCTTGACAAATATATGAATAGGATGGGAATAGAAGGATACGGACCCAGGAAGTGTAGAAGGTTGTAGTTTAGTCGGGCAGCATGGTCGGCACGGGCTTGGAGGGCCGAAGGGCCTGTTCCTGTGCTGTACATTTCTTTGTTCTTTGTTCTTTTTGAAATTGAGGAGCAAATATGTAAGGAGATTACAGATAGCTGCAAGAATAATAGGGTGGTAGTAGTAGAGGACTTTAACTTTCCCAACATTGACTGGGACAGCCATAGCATTAGGGGCTTGGATGGAGGGAAATTTGTTGAGTGTATTCAGGAGGAATTTCTCATTCAGTCTGTGGATGGACCGACTAGAGAGGGGGCAAAACTTGACCTCGTCTTGGGAAATAAGGAAGGGCAAGTGACAGAAGTGCTAGTGAGGGATCACTTTGGGACAAGTGACCATAATTCCATTAGTTTTAAGATAGCTATGGAGAATGATAGGTCTGGCCCAAGAGTTAAAATTCTTAATTGGGGCAAGGCCAATTTTGATGGTATCAGACAGGAACTTGCAGAGGTAGATTAGGGGAGACTATTGGCAGGCAAAGGGACGGCTGGTAAATGGGAGGCTTTTAAAAATGTGTTAACCAGGGTGCAGGGTAAGCACATTCCCTTTAGAGTGAAGGGCAAGGCTGGTAGAAGTAGGGAACCCTGGATGACTCGAGATATTGAGACTCTGGTCAAAAAGAAGAAGGAGGCATATGACGTACATAAGCAACTGGGATCAAGTAGATCCCTTGAAGAGTATAGAGATTGTCGAAATAGAGTTAAGAGGGAAATCAGGAGGGCAAAAAGGGGACATGAAATTGCTTTGGCAAATAATGCAAGGGAGAATCCAAAGAGATTCTACAAATACATAAAGGGGAAAAGAGTAACTAGGGACAGAGTAGGGCCTCTTAAGGATCAACAAGGACATCTATGTGCAGAGCCACAAGAGTTGGGTGAGATCCTGAATTAATATTTCTCATCGGTATTCACGGTGGAGAAAGGCATGGATGTTAGGAAACTAAGGGAAATAAATAGTGATGTCTTGAGAACTGTGCATATTACAGAGGAGGAGGTGCTGGAAGTCTTAAAGCGTATAAAAGTAGATAAATCCCCTTACCTGATGAAATGTATCCCAGGATGTTGTGGGAGGCTAGGGAGGAAATTGCGGGTCCCCTAACAGAGATATTTGAATCATCGGCAGCCACAGGTGAGGTGCCTGAAGATTGGAGAGTGGCGAATGTTGTGCCCTTGTTTAAGAAGGGCAGCAGGGAAAAGCCTGGGAACTACAGACCGGTGAGCCTAACGTCTGTAGTAGGTAAGTTGCTAGAAGGTATTCTGAGAGACAGGATCTACAAGCATTTAGAGAGGCAAGGACTGATTCGGGGCAGTCAGCATGGCTTTGTGCGTGGAAAATCATGTCTCACAAATTTGATTGAGTTTTTTGAGAGGGTGACCAAGAAGGTAGATGAGGGCAGTGCAGTAGACGTTGTCTACATGGACTTTAGCAAAGCCTTTGACAAGGTACCGCATGGTAGGTTGTTGCAGAAGGTTAAAACTCACGGGATCCAGGGTGAGGTTGCCAATTGGATTCAAAATTGGCTGGACGACAGAAGGTGGTTGTAGAGGGTTGTTTTTCAAACTGGAGGCCTGTGACCAGTGGTGTGCCTCAGGGATCGGTGCTGGGTCCACTGTTATTTGTGATTTATATTAATGATTTGGATGAGAATTTAGGAGGCATGGTTAGTAAGTTTGCAGATGACACCAAGATTGGTGGCACAGTGGATAGTGAAGAAGGTTATCTAGGATTGCAACGGGATCTTGATCAATTAGGCCAGTGGGCCGACGAATGGCAGATGGAGTTTAATTTAGATAAATGTGAGGTGATGCATTTTGGCAGATCGAATCAGGCCAGGACCTACTCAGTTAATGGTATGGCGTTGGGGAGAGTTATAGAACAAAGAGATCTAGGAGTACAGGTTCATAGCTCCTTGAAGGTGGAGTCGCAGGTGGACAGGGTGGTGAAGAAGGCATTCGGCATGCTTGGTTTCATTGGTCAGAACATTGAATACAGGAGTTGGGACGTCTTGTTGAAGTTGTACAAGACATTGGTACGGCCACACTTGGAATACTGTGTGCAGTTCTGGTCACCCTATTATAGAAAGGATATTATTAAACTGGAAAGAGTGCAGAAAAGATTTACGAGGATGTTGCCGGGACTTGATGGTTTGAGTTATAAGGAGAGGCTGGATAGACTGGGACTTTTTTCCTTGGAGCGTAGGAGGCTTAGGGGTGATCTTATAGAGGTCTATAAAATAATGAGGGGCATAGATAAGGTAGATAGTCAACATCTTTTCCCAAAAGTAGGGGAGTCTAAAACTAGAGGGCATAGGTTTAAGGTGAGAGGGGAGAGATTCAGAAGGGCCCAGAGGGGCAATTTCTTCACTCTGAGGGTTGTGAGTGTCTGGAATGGGCTGCCAGAGGTAGTAGTAGAGGCGGGTACAATTGTGTCTTTTAAAAAACATTTAGATAGTTACATGGGTAAGATGGGTATAGAGGGTTATGGGCCAAGTGCGGGCAACTGGGACTAGCTTAATGGTAAAAACTGGGCGGCATGGACTGGTTGGGCCGAAGGGCCTGTTTCCATGCTGTAAACTTCTATGATTCTATGAACCTTAGTTAGGCCACACTTGGAGTATAGTGTTCAATTCTGGTCGCCAGACTATCAGAAGGATGTGGAGGCTTTAGAGAGGGTGCAGAAGAGATTTACCAGAATGTTGCCGGGTATGGAGGGCATTCTCTATAAGGAGCAGTTGAATAAACTCGGTTTGTTCTCACTGGAACGAAGGAGGTTGAGGGGAGACCTGATAGAGGTCTACAAAATTATGAGGGGCATAGACAGAGTGGATAGTCAGAGGCTTTTCCCCAGGGTAGAGGGGTCAATTACTAGGGGGCATAGTTTTAAGGTGAGAGGGGCAAGGTTTAGAGTAGATGTACGAGGCAAGTTTTTTACGCAGAGGGTAGTGGGTGCCTGGAACTCGCTACCGGAGGAGGTGGTGGAAGCAGGGACGATAGTGACATTTAAGGGGCATCTTGACAAATACATGAATAGGATGGGAATAGAGGGATACGGACCCAGGAAGTGTAGAAGATTGTAGTTCAGTCGGGCAGCATGGTCGGCACGGGCTTGGAGGGCCGAAGGGCCTGTTCCTGTGCTGTACATTGCTTTGTTCTTTGTTTGTACACCGATATCCCCCTCTCCACACTGATATACACCGATATCCCCCTCTCCACCACACTGTGATATGCACCGATATCCCCCTCTCCTCACTGTGATATACACCGATATGCCCCACTCCACACTGTGATATACACCGATATCCCCCTCTCCACACTGTGATATACACCGATATGCCCCTCTCCACACTGTGATATACACCGATATCCCCCTCTCCACACTGTGATATACACCGATATCCCCCTCTCCACCACACTGTGATATGCACCGATATCCCCTTCTCCACTGTGATATAAACTGATATCTCCCTCTCCATACTGTGATATACATAGAACATAGAACATAGAACAATACAGCGCAGTACAGGCCCTTCGGCCCACGATGTTGCACCGAAACAAAAGCCATCTAACCTACACTATACCATTATCATCCATATGTTTATCCAATAAACTTTTAAATGCCCTCAATGTTGGCGAGTTCACTACTGTAGCAGGTAGGGCATTCCACGGCCTCACTACTCTTTGCGTAAAGAACCTACCTCTGACCTCTGTCCTATATCTATTACCCCTCAGTTTAAAGTTATGTCCCCTCGTGCCAGCCATTTCCATCCGCGGGAGAAGGCTCTCACTGTCCACCCTATCCAACCCCCTAATCATTTTGTATGCCTCTATTAAGTCTCCTCTTAACCTTCTTCTCTCCAACGACAACAACCTCAAGTCCATCAGCCTTTCCTCATAAGGTTTTCCCTCCATACCAGGCAACATCCTGGTAAATCTCCTCTGCACCCGCTCCAAAGCCTCCACGACTTCCTATAATGCGGTGACCAGAACTGTACGCAATACTCCAAATGCGGCCGTACCAGAGTTCTGTACAGCTGCAACATGACCTCCTGACTCCGGAACTCAATCCCCCTACCAATAAAGGCCAACACTCCATAGGCCTTCTTCACAACCCTATCAACCTGGGTGGCAACTTTCAGGGATCTATGTACATGGACACCTAGATCCCTCTGCTCATCCACACTTCCAAGAAATTTACCATTAGCCAAATATTCCGCATTCCTGTTATTCCTTCCAAAGTGAATCACCTCACACTTCTCTACATTAAACTCCATTTGCCACCTCTCAGCCCAGCTCTGCAGCTTATCTATGTCCCTCTGTAACCTGCTACATCTTTCCACACTGTCGACAACACCACCGACTTTAGTGTCGTCTGCAAATTTACTCACCCACCCTTCTGCGCCTTCCTCTAGGTCATTGATAAAAATGACAAACAGCAACGGCTCCAGAAAAGATCCTTGTGGTACGCCACTTGTAACTGAACTCCATTCTGAACATTTCCCATCAACCACCACCCTCTGTCTTCTTTCAGCTAGCCAATTTCTGATCCACATCTCTAAATCACCCTCAAGCCCCAGCCTCCGTATTTTCTACCGTGGGGAACCTTATCAAACGCTTTACTGAAATCCATATACACCACATCAACTGCTCTACCCTCGTCTACCTGTTCAGTCACCTTCTCAAGGAACTCGATAAGGTTTGTGAGGCATGACCTACCCTTCACAAAGCCACGCTGACTATCCCTGATCATATTATTCCTATCTAGATGATTATAAATCTTGTCTCTTATAATCCCCTCCAAGACTTTACCCACTACAGACGTGAGGCTCACCGGTCTATAGTTGCCGGGGTTGTCTCTGCTCCCCTTTTTGAACAAAGGGACCACATTTGCTATCCTCCAGTCCTCTGGCACTATTCCTGTAGCCAATAATGACATAAAAATCAAAGCCAAAGGTCCAGCAATCTCTTCCCTGGCCTCCCAGAGTATCCTAGGATAAATCCCATCAGGCCCCGGGGACTTATCTATTTTCAGCCTGTCCAGAATTGCCAACTCCTCTTCCCTCCGTACCTCAATGCCATCTATTCTATTAGCCTGGGTCTCAGCATTCTCCTCCACAACATTATCTTTTTCCTGAGTGAATACGGACGTAAAATATTCATTTAGTATCTCGCCTATCTCTTCAGACTCCACACACAATTTCCCATCCCTGTCCTTGACTGGTCCTACTCTTTCCCGAGTCATTCGCTTATTCCTGACATACCTACAGAAAGCTTTTGGGCTTTCCTTGATCCTACCTGCCAAATACTTCTCATGTCCCCTCCTTGCTCGTCTTAGCTCTCTCTTTAGATCCTTCCTCGCTACCTTGTAACTATCCATCGCCCCAACTGAAACTTCACACCTCATCTTCACATAGGCCTCCTTCTTCTTCTTAACAAGAGATTCCACTTCTTTGGTAAACCACGGTACTTATCAAGAACACGCAGTAGCTAATCCTTGACCAAGCTCCACTTATCCAGTGTGCCCAACACTTGCAGCCTACTTCTCCAACCTATCCCCCCCAAGTCACGTCTAATGGCATCATAATTGCCCTTCCCCCAGCTATAACTCTTGCCCTGCGGTGTATACTTATCCCTTTCCATCATTCACGTAAACGTCACCGAATTGTGGTCACTGTCCCCAAAGTGCTCTCCTACCTCCAAATCCAACACTTGGCCTGGTTCATTACCCAAAACCAAATCCAACGTGGCCTCGCCTCTTGTTGGCCTGTCAACATATTGTGTCAGGAAACCCTCCTGCACACACTGTACAAAAAACGACCCATCTAATGTACTCGAACTATATCTTTTCCAGTCAATATTTGGAAAGTTAAAGTCTCCCATAATAACTACCCTGTTACTTTCGCTCTTATCCAGGATCATCCTCGCCATCCTTTCCTCTACATCCCTAGAACTATTTGGAGGCCTATAGAAGACTCCCAACAGTGTGACCTCTCCTTTCCTGTTTCTAACCTCAGCCCATACTACCTCGGAAGATGAGTCCCCATGTCTCTCCGCCACCGTAATACTGCTCTTGACTAGCAGCGCCACACCTCCCCCTCTTTTGCCTCCTTCTCCGAGCTTACTAAAACACCTAAACCCCGGAATCTGCAACATCCATTCCTGTCCCTGCTCTATCCATGTCTCCGAAAAGGCCACAACATCGAAGTCCCAGGTACCAACCCATGCTGCCAGTTCCCCTACCTTATTTCGTATACTCCTGGCATTGAAGTAGACACACTTCAAACCACCTACCTGAACACTGGCCCCCTCCTGCGACATCAAATCTGTGCTCCTGACCTCTATACTCTCAATCTCCCGTACCCTAAAACTACAATCCAGGTTCCCATGCCCCTGCTGCATTAGTTTAAACCCCCCCAAAGAGCACTAACAAATCTCCCCCCCAGGATATTTGTGCCCCTCAGGTTCAGATGTAGATCATCCTGTCTGCAGAGGTCCCACCTTCCCCTGAAAGAGCCCCAGTTATCCAGAAATCTGAATCCCTCCCGCCTGCACCATCCCTGTAGCCACGTGTTTAATTGCTCTCTCTCCCTATTCCTCATCTCATTATCACGTGGCACGGGCAACAACCCAGAGATAACAACTCTGTTTGTTCTCGTTCTGAGCTTCCATCCTAGCTCCCTGAAAGCCTGCCTGACATCCTTGTCCCCTTTCCTACCTATGTCGTTAGTGCCAATGTGGACCACGACTTGGGGCTGCTCCCCTCCCCCTGAAGGACCCGGAAAACACGATCCGAGACATCACGTACCCTTGCACCTGGGAGGCAACATACCAAACGTGAGTCTCTCACGCTCCCACAAAATCTCCTATCTGTGTCCCTGACTATCGAGTCCCCAATTACTAATGCCAATTACTCCTCTTCCCCCTTCCCTTCTGAGCAACAGGGACAGACTCCGTGCCAGAGGCCCGTACCCCGTGGCTTACCCCTGGTAAGTCCCCCCCCCCCCCCCACAAGTATCCAAAGCGGTATACTTGTTACTCAGGGGAACAACCGCAGGGGATCCCTGCACTGACTGCTTCTTCCCAGTCCCTCTTACAGTTACCCACCTATCTCCAATCTTTGGTGTAACTAATTCCCTGAAGCTGCTATCTACGACCCCCTCTGCCTCCCGAATGATCTGAAGTTCTTCCAACTCCAGCTCCAGTTCCCTAACTCGGTCTTGGAGGAGCTGGAGATGGCAGCACTTCCTGCAGGTAAAATCAGCAGGGACACTAACGGCATCCCTCACCTCAAACATCCTGCAGGAGGAACATTGCACTCCCTTCCCTGCCATCCCTCTAACTTTCTACCAAGATCTGGCTAACAACTAAATTAAAAAAAAAAAATAATAATAATAATAAAATATGGTACTTACCTCAGACCAATGGGTTTTATTATTAGGTTAGAGGAGGAGGGCGGGTGGGAGACAGTACACGTGTATTGTCTCGGGTTTCCTCTCCACCAGAATTTATTGGTGAGGGACTTCCCAGAAGTCCGCGGGTCGACTTCCTGTTCCCGCCTAAAAAACTAATTTAAAAAAAAATACAACAGCAAAAGAGGAACAGAAATGGTACCAGGTAAGTGTTTACTTAAATACTCACCCACCAGCAGCCTCTGCGCTCCGCTCCCGCTGAAACTCCAAGTTTATCCCCCATTTCCACACAGCGATATAGACCGATAACTCCTTTTCTGCATCGTCAATTACACAGATATCCCCAGCTTTGCGCACCGCGGATGACACCGATATCCCTATCAGCAACTTCACCTGTACATGGAAGACACTTACCGCCATATAGGCCGCACAGCCAGCAGTCCTCGTCTTTGCCTTCGAATCCACGAGCCTCCCGCTGATCCCAAAATCACAGAGTTTGATTTGACCCTGCTCGTCCAGCAGAATATTTGATGGTTTGACATCTCTGTGAATGACCCCGTGCTTTTCCTTCAGGTAGAAGAGAGCTTTGACAATCTGTTCAAATGAAAAAGCGGGCATATCATTGAATTGGATTTGCTCACCGTTACGCCAGCAATGCTTCAATCATTTATCATCACTGCGCCGTTTCTCCTGCCAGTGGTTTATGTTACAGACATAATAGGAAGAGTACACCATTCGTCCCCTCGAGCCTGCTCCACAATTCAATCCCATCATTCCTGGTTATCTACCGCAACTCCACCATATTACCCGCTCCCATATACCTCTAATTCCCCAAAACACCAACAATCTGTCAATTCCAGCCTTAAATATATTCAGCAATGGAGCATCCACAACCCTCTGGGATACAGAATTCCAAAATTCTCAGCCATCTGAGTGAAGAAACAGCACCTCAGTCTGAAACGGTCGCCCACCTATTCCGAGGCGGCATTCCACCTAATCATTTTCAGCTCCCCAGCCCAAACACCGAGTTCACAAACGGAGCGGTCTGCCTGCTCTGTGCAGGTGGCTGCTCTGTGAAGGAGGCTGCTCTGTGCAGGTGGCTGCTCTGCGAAGGAGGCTGCTCTGCGAAGGTGGCTGCTCTGTGCAGGTGGCTGCTCTGCGCAGGTGGCTGCTCTGTGAAGGAGGCTGCTCTGCGAAGGTGGCTGCTCTGTGCAGGTGGCTGCTCTGCGCAGGTGGCTGCTCTGTGAAGGAGGCTGCTCTGCGAAGGAGGCTGCTCTGCGAAGGAGGCTGCTCTGCGAAGGAGGCTGCTCTGCGAAGGTGGCTGCTCTGCGCAGGAGGCTGCTCTGCGAAGGAGGCTGCTCTGTGAAGGAGGCTGCTCTGTGAAGGAGGCTGCTCTGTGCAGGTGGCTGCTCTGCGAAGGAGGCTGCTCTGCGACGGTGGCTGCTCTGTGCAGGTGGCTGCTCTGTGCAGGTGGCTGCTCTGCGAAGGAGGCTGCTCTGCGACGGTGGCTGCTCTGCGACGGTGGCTGCTCTGTGAAGGAGGCTGCTCTGCGAAGGTGGCTGCTCTGTGCAGGTGGCTGCTCTGTGCAGGAGGCTGCTCTGCGAAGGAGGCTGCTCTGTGCAGGAGGCTGCTCTGCGAAGGAGGCTGCTCTGTGAAGGAGGCTGCTCTGTGCAGGAGGCTGCTCTGCGAAGGAGGCTGCTCTGTGAAGGAGGCTGCTCTGTGCAGGTGGCTGCTCTGCGAAGGAGGCTGCTCTGCGACGGTGGCTGCTCTGCGACGGTGGCTGCTCTGTGAAGGAGGCTGCTCTGCGAAGGTGGCTGCTCTGTGCAGGTGGCTGCTCTGTGCAGGTGGCTGCTCTGCGAAGGAGGCTGCTCTGCGCAGGTGGCTGCTCTGTGCAGGTGGCTGCTCTGTACAGGTGGCTGCTCTGTGAAGGAGGCTGCTCTGTGCAGGTGGCTGCTCTGCGAAGGAGGCTGCTCTGCGAAGGTGGCTGCTCTGTGCAGGTGGCTGCTCTGCGCAGGTGGCTGCTCTGTGAAGGAGGCTGCTCTGCGAAGGTGGCTGCTCTGCGAAGGTGGCTGCTCTGTGCAGGTGGCTGCTCTGCGCAGGTGGCTGCTCTGTGAAGGAGGCTGCTCTGCGAAGGAGGCTGCTCTGCGAAGGAGGCTGCTCTGCGAAGGAGGCTGCTCTGCGAAGGAGGCTGCTCTGCGAAGGTGGCTGCTCTGCGCAGGTGGCTGCTCTGCGAAGGAGGCTGCTCTGCGAAGGTGGCTGCTCTGCGAAGGAGGCTGCTCTGTGCAGGTGGCTGCTCTGCGCAGGTGGCTGCTCTGTGAAGGAGGCTGCTCTGTGCAGGAGGCTGCTCTGCGAAGGAGGCTGCTCTGCGAAGGAGGCTGCTCTGCGAAGGAGGCTGCCCTGCGAAGGAGGCTGCTCTGCGAAGGAGGCTGCTCTGTGCAGGTGGCTGCTCTGCGAAGGAGGCTGCTCTGCGAAGGAGGCTGCCCTGCGAAGGAGGCTGCTCTGCGAAGGAGGCTGCTCTGTGCAGGTGGCTGCTCTGCGAAGGTGGCTGCTCTGCGCAGGAGGCTGCTCTGCGAAGGTGGCTGCTCTGTGAAGGAGGCTGCTCTGCGAAGGAGGCTGCTCTGCGAAGGAGGCTGCTCTGCGACGGTGGCTGCTCTGCGAAGGAGGCTGCTCTGCGACGGTGGCTGCTCTGCGAAGGAGGCTGCTCTGCGAAGGAGGCTGCTCTGCGACGGTGGCTGCTCTGTGCAGGTGGCTGCTCTGCGACGGTGGCTGCTCTGCGAAGGAGGCTGCTCTGCGAAGGAGGCTGCTCTGTGCAGGTGGCTGCTCTGTGAAGGAGGCTGCTCTGCGAAGGAGGCTGCTCTGCGAAGGAGGCTGCTCTGCGCAGGAGGCTGCTCTGTGAAGGAGGCTGCTCTGTGCAGGTGGCTGCTCTGCGAAGGAGGCTGCTCTGCGCAGGAGGCTGCTCTGCGAAGGAGGCTGCTCTGCGAAGGAGGCTGCTCTGCGAAGGAGGCTGCTCTGCGAAGGAGGCTGCTCTGCGAAGGAGGCTGCTCTGTGCAGGTGGCTGCTCTGCGAAGGAGGCTGCTCTGCGAAGGAGGCTGCTCTGCGAAGGAGGCTGCTCTGCGAAGGAGGCTGCTCTGCGAAGGTGGCTGCTCTGCGAAGGTGGCTGCTCTGTGCAGGTGGCTGCTCTGTGAAGGTGGCTGCTCTGTGCAGGTGGCTGCTCTGTGAAGGAGGCTGCTCTGTGCAGGTGGCTGCTCTGCGAAGGAGGCTGCTCTGTGCAGGTGGCTGCTCTGCGAAGGTGGCTGCTCTGCGAAGGAGGCTGCTCTGCGACGGTGGCTGCTCTGCGAAGGAGGCTGCTCTGTGCAGGTGGCTGCTCTGCGACGGTGGCTGCTCTGCGAAGGTGGCTGCTCTGCGAAGGAGGCTGCTCTGCGAAGGAGGCTGCTCTGCGAAGGTGGCTGCTCTGCGAAGGAGGCTGCTCTGCGAAGGAGGCTGCTCTGTGCAGGTGGCTGCTCTGCGACGGTGGCTGCTCTGCGACGGAGGCTGCTCTGTGAAGGAGGCTGCTCTGCGAAGGAGGCTGCTCTGCGAAGGAGGCTGCTCTGCGACGGTGGCTGCTCTGCGAAGGAGGCTGCTCTGTGAAGGAGGCTGCTCTGCGAAGGAGGCTGCTCTGCGAAGGAGGCTGCTCTGCGACGGTGGCTGCTCTGCGACGGAGGCTGCTCTGCGACGGAGGCTGCTCTGCGCAGGAGGCTGCTCTGCGAAGGAGGCTGCTCTGCGCAGGAGGCTGCTCTGCGAAGGAGGCTGCTCTGTGCAGGAGGCTGCTCTGTGCAGGTGGCTGCTCTGCGAAGGAGGCTGCTCTGTGCAGGAGGCTGCTCTGCGACGGAGGCTGCTCTGCGCAGGAGGCTGCTCTGCGAAGGAGGCTGCTCTGCGAAGGAGGCTGCTCTGCGCAGGAGGCTGCTCTGTGCAGGTGGCTGCTCTGCGAAGGAGGCTGCTCTGCGAAGGAGGCTGCTCTGCGAAGGAGGCTGCTCTGCGAAGGAGGCTGCTCTGCGCAGGAGGCTGCTCTGTGCAGGTGGCTGCTCTGCGAAGGAGGCTGCTCTGCGAAGGAGGCTGCTCTGCGAAGGAGGCTGCTCTGCGCAGGAGGCTGCTCTGCGAAGGAGGCTGCTCTGCGAAGGAGGCTGCTCTGTGCAGGTGGCTGCTCTGCGACGGTGGCTGCTCTGCGAAGGAGGCTGCTCTGCGAAGGAGGCTGCTCTGCGAAGGAGGCTGCTCTGCGAAGGAGGCTGCTCTGCGACGGTGGCTGCTCTGCGAAGGAGGCTGCTCTGCGAAGGAGGCTGCTCTGCGAAGGAGGCTGCTCTGCGAAGGAGGCTGCTCTGTGAAGGAGGCTGCTCTGCGAAGGAGGCTGCTCTGCGACGGTGGCTGCTCTGCGAAGGAGGCTGCTCTGCGAAGGAGGCTGCTCTGCGAAGGAGGCTGCTCTGCGAAGGAGGCTGCTCTGCGAAGGAGGCTGCTCTGCGACGGTGGCTGCTCTGCGAAGGAGGCTGCTCTGCGAAGGAGGCTGCTCTGCGACGGTGGCTGCTCTGCGAAGGAGGCTGCTCTGCGAAGGAGGCTGCTCTGCGAAGGAGGCTGCTCTGCGAAGGAGGCTGCTCTGCGAAGGAGGCTGCTCTGCGAAGGAGGCTGCTCTGCGCAGGAGGCTGCTCTGCGAAGGAGGCTGCTCTGCGAAGGAGGCTGCTCTGCGAAGGAGGCTGCTCTGTGCAGGTGGACTGCTCTGCGAAGGAGGCTGCTCTGCGAAGGAGGCTGCTCTGTGCAGGAGGCTGCTCTGCGAAGGAGGCTGCTCTGCAAAGGAGGCTGCTCTGCGAAGGTGGCTGCTCTGCGAAGGTGGCTGCTCTGTGCAGGAGGCTGCTCTGTGAAGGTGGCTGCTCTGCGAAGGAGGCTGCTCTGCGAAGGAGGCTGCTCTGCGAAGGTGGCTGCTCTGTGCAGGAGGCTGCTCTGTGCAGGTGGCTGCTCTGTGCAGGAGGCTGCTCTGCGAAGGAGGCTGCTCTGCGAAGGAGGCTGCTCTGCGAAGGAGGCTGCTCTGCGAAGGAGGCTGCTCTGCGAAGGAGGCTGCTCTGCGAAGGAGGCTGCTCTGCGAAGGAGGCTGCTCTGCGCAGGAGGCGGCTCTGTGAAGGAGGCTGCTCTGCGCAGGTGGCTGCTCTGCGCAGGTGGCTGCTCTGCGAAGGTGGCTGCTCTGCGAAGGAGGCTGCTCTGCGCAGGTGGCTGCTCTGCGAAGGAGGCTGCTCTGCGCAGGAGGCTGCTCTGTGCAGGAGGCTGCTCTGCGAAGGAGGCTGCTCTGCGAAGGAGGCTGCTCTGCGCAGGAGGCTGCTCTGCGAAGGAGGCTGCTCTGTGAAGGAGGCTGCTCTGTGCAGGTGGCTGCTCTGCGAAGGAGGCTGCTCTGTGAAGGAGGCTGCTCTGTGCAGGTGGCTGCTCTGCGAAGGTGGCTGCTCTGCGAAGGAGGCTGCTCTGTGAAGGTGGCTGCTCTGCGAAGGAGGCTGCTCTGTGCAGGTGGCTGCTCTGCGACGGTGGCTGCTCTGCGAAGGAGGCTGCTCTGCGACGGTGGCTGCTCTGCGAAGGAGGCTGCTCTGCGAAGGTGGCTGCTCTGCGAAGGAGGCTGCTCTGTGCAGGTGGCTGCTCTGTGCAGGAGGCTGCTCTGCGAAGGAGGCTGCTCTGCGAAGGTGGCTGCTCTGCGCAGGTGGCTGCTCTGCGCAGGTGGCTGCTCTGCGAAGGAGGCTGCTCTGCGAAGGAGGCTGCTCTGTGCAGGAGGCTGCTCTGCGACGGTGGCTGCTCTGCGAAGGAGGCTGCTCTGTGCAGGTGGCTGCTCTGCGACGGTGGCTGCTCTGCGAAGGAGGCTGCTCTGCGAAGGTGGCTGCTCTGCGAAGGAGGCTGCTCTGTGCAGGAGGCTGCTCTGCGAAGGAGGCTGCTCTGTGCAGGTGGCTGCTCTGCGACGGTGGCTGCTCTGCGAAGGAGGCTGCTCTGCGACGGTGGCTGCTCTGCGAAGGAGGCTGCTCTGCGAAGGTGGCTGCTCTGCGAAGGAGGCTGCTCTGCGAAGGAGGCTGCTCTGTGCAGGTGGCTGCTCTGTGAAGGAGGCTGCTCTGCGAAGGAGGCTGCTCTGCGAAGGAGGCTGCTCTGCGAAGGAGGCTGCTCTGTGCAGGAGGCTGCTCTGCGAAGGAGGCTGCTCTGTGCAGGTGGCTGCTCTGCGACGGTGGCTGCTCTGCGAAGGAGGCTGCTCTGCGACGGTGGCTGCTCTGCGAAGGAGGCTGCTCTGCGAAGGAGGCTGCTCTGCGAAGGTGGCTGCTCTGCGAAGGAGGCTGCTCTGCGAAGGAGGCTGCTCTGCGAAGGAGGCTGCTCTGCGAAGGAGGCTGCTCTGTGCAGGAGGCTGCTCTGCGACGGTGGCTGCTCTGTGCAGGTGGCTGCTCTGCGAAGGAGGCTGCTCTGTGCAGGAGGCTGCTCTGCGAAGGAGGCTGCTCTGCGAAGGAGGCTGCTCTGCGAACGGGGCTGCTCTGCGAAGGAGGCTGCTCTGTGCAGGTGGCTGCTCTGCGAAGGAGGCTGCTCTGTGCAGGTGGCTGCTCTGCGAAGGAGGCTGCTCTGTGCAGGTGGCTGCTCTGCGAAGGAGGCTGCTCTGTGCAGGTGGCTGCTCTGCGAAGGAGGCTGCTCTGCGAAGGAGGCTGCTCTGCGAAGGAGGCTGCTCTGCGAAGGAGGCTGCTCTGCGAAGGAGGCTGCTCTGCGAAGGAGGCTGCTCTGCGAAGGAGGCTGCTCTGCGACGGTGGCTGCTCTGCGAAGGAGGCTGCTCTGCGACGGTGGCTGCTCTGCGAAGGAGGCTGCTCTGCGCAGGAGGCTGCTCTGCGCAGGAGGCTGCTCTGCGAAGGAGGCTGCTCTGCGACGGTGGCTGCTCTGCGAAGGAGGCTGCTCTGCGAAGGAGGCTGCTCTGTGCAGGAGGCTGCTCTGCGAAGGAGGCTGCTCTGCGACGGTGGCTGCTCTGCGAAGGAGGCTGCTCTGCGACGGTGGCTGCTCTGTGAAGGAGGCTGCTCTGCGACGGTGGCTGCTCTGCGCAGGAGGCTGCTCTGCGAAGGAGGCTGCTCTGCGACGGTGGCTGCTCTGCGAAGGAGGCTGCTCTGCGAAGGAGGCTGCTCTGCGAAGGAGGCTGCTCTGCGACGGTGGCTGCTCTGCGAAGGAGGCTGCTCTGTGAAGGAGGCTGCTCTGCGAAGGAGGCTGCTCTGCGACGGTGGCTGCTCTGCGAAGGAGGCTGCTCTGCGACGGTGGCTGCTCTGCGAAGGAGGCTGCTCTGCGACGGTGGCTGCTCTGCGAAGGAGGCTGCTCTGCGACGGTGGCTGCTCTGCGAAGGAGGCTGCTCTGCGACGGTGGCTGCTCTGCGAAGGAGGCTGCTCTGTGAAGGAGGCTGCTCTGCGAAGGAGGCTGCTCTGTGAAGGAGGCGGCTCTGCGCAGGAGGCTGCTCTGCGAAGGAGGCTGCTCTGCGAAGGAGGCTGCTCTGCGACGGTGGCTGCTCTGCGAAGGAGGCTGCTCTGCGACGGTGGCTGCTCTGCGAAGGAGGCTGCTCTGTGCAGGTGGCTGCTCTGCGAAGGAGGCTGCTCTGCGACGGTGGCTGCTCTGTGCAGGAGGCTGCTCTGCGACGGTGGCTGCTCTGCGAAGGTGGCTGCTCTGCGAAGGAGGCTGCTCTGCGAAGGTGGCTGCTCTGCGAAGGAGGCTGCTCTGCGAAGGAGGCTGCTCTGCGCAGGTGGCTGCTCTGCGAAGGAGGCTGCTCTGTGCAGGAGGCTGCTCTGCGAAGGTGGCTGCTCTGTGCAGGAGGCTGCTCTGTGCAGGTGGCTGCTCTGCGAAGGAGGCTGCTCTGTGCAGGTGGCTGCTCTGCGAAGGAGGCTGCTCTGCGACGGTGGCTGCTCTGCGACGGTGGCTGCTCTGCGAAGGTGGCTGCTCTGCGACGGTGGCTGCTCTGCGAAGGAGGCTGCTCTGCGAAGGAGGCTGCTCTGTGAAGGAGGCTGCTCTGCGACGGTGGCTGCTCTGCGAAGGAGGCTGCTCTGCGACGGTGGCTGCTCTGTGCAGGAGGCTGCTCTGCGAAGGAGGCTGCTCTGCGCAGGAGGCTGCTCTGTGCAGGAGGCTGCTCTGTGCAGGAGGCTGCTCTGCGAAGGAGGCTGCTCTGCGACGGTGGCTGCTCTGCGCAGGAGGCTGCTCTGTGAAGGAGGCTGCTCTGCGACGGTGGCTGCTCTGTGCAGGAGGCTGCTCTGTGCAGGAGGCTGCTCTGCGAAGGAGGCTGCTCTGCGACGGTGGCTGCTCTGCGCAGGAGGCTGCTCTGCGAAGGAGGCTGCTCTGCGACGGTGGCTGCTCTGCGAAGGAGGCTGCTCTGTGCAGGAGGCTGCTCTGTGCAGGAGGCTGCTCTGCGAAGGAGGCTGCTCTGCGAAGGTGGCTGCTCTGCGCAGGAGGCTGCTCTGTGAAGGAGGCTGCTCTGCGAAGGTGGCTGCTCTGCGCAGGAGGCTGCTCTGTGCAGGAGGCTGCTCTGTGCAGGAGGCTGCTCTGCGAAGGAGGCTGCTCTGCGAAGGAGGCTGCTCTGTGAAGGAGGCTGCTCTGTGAAGGAGGCTGCTCTGCGAAGGTGGCTGCTCTGCGCAGGAGGCTGCTCTGCGAAGGAGGCTGCTCTGTGAAGGAGGCTGCTCTGTGAAGGAGGCTGCTCTGTGAAGGAGGCTGCTCTGCGAAGGAGGCTGCTCTGCGACGGTGGCTGCTCTGCGCAGGAGGCTGCTCTGCGAAGGAGGCTGCTCTGTGAAGGAGGCTGCTCTGTGAAGGAGGCTGCTCTGTGAAGGAGGCTGCTCTGCGACGGAGGCTGCTCTGCGAAGGAGGCTGCTCTGTGAAGGAGGCTGCTCTGTGAAGGAGGCTGCTCTGCGACGGTGGCTGCTCTGTTCAGGTGGCTGCTCTGTGAAGGAGGCTGCTCTGTGAAGGAGGCTGCTCTGTGAAGGAGGCTGCTCTGCGAAGGAGGCTGCTCTGTGCAGGTGGCTGCTCTGTGAAGGAGGCTGCTCTGTGCAGGTGGCTGCTCTGCGACGGTGGCTGCTCTGCGACGGAGGCTGCTCTGCGCAGGAGGCTGCTCTGCGAAGGAGGCTGCTCTGCGAAGGAGGCTGCTCTGCGACGGTGGCTGCTCTGCGAAGGAGGCTGCTCTGCGAAGGAGGCTGCTCTGCGAAGGAGGCTGCTCTGTGAAGGAGGCTGCTCTGCGAAGGAGGCTGCTCTGCGACGGTGGCTGCTCTGCGAAGGAGGCTGCTCTGCGAAGGAGGCTGCTCTGCGAAGGAGGCTGCTCTGCGAAGGAGGCTGCTCTGCGAAGGAGGCTGCTCTGCGAAGGAGGCTGCTCTGCGAAGGAGGCTGCTCTGCGCAGGAGGCTGCTCTGCGAAGGAGGCTGCTCTGCGAAGGAGGCTGCTCTGCGAAGGAGGCTGCTCTGTGCAGGTGGACTGCTCTGCGAAGGAGGCTGCTCTGCGAAGGAGGCTGCTCTGTGCAGGAGGCTGCTCTGCGAAGGAGGCTGCTCTGCAAAGGAGGCTGCTCTGCAAAGGAGGCTGCTCTGCGAAGGTGGCTGCTCTGCGAAGGTGGCTGCTCTGTGCAGGAGGCTGCTCTGTGAAGGTGGCTGCTCTGCGAAGGAGGCTGCTCTGCGAAGGAGGCTGCTCTGCGAAGGTGGCTGCTCTGTGCAGGAGGCTGCTCTGTGCAGGTGGCTGCTCTGTGCAGGAGGCTGCTCTGCGAAGGAGGCTGCTCTGCGAAGGAGGCTGCTCTGCGAAGGAGGCTGCTCTGCGAAGGAGGCTGCTCTGCGAAGGAGGCTGCTCTGCGAAGGAGGCTGCTCTGCGCAGGAGGCGGCTCTGTGAAGGAGGCTGCTCTGCGCAGGTGGCTGCTCTGCGCAGGTGGCTGCTCTGCGAAGGAGGCTGCTCTGCGCAGGTGGCTGCTCTGCGAAGGAGGCTGCTCTGCGCAGGAGGCTGCTCTGTGCAGGAGGCTGCTCTGCGAAGGAGGCTGCTCTGCGAAGGAGGCTGCTCTGCGCAGGAGGCTGCTCTGCGAAGGAGGCTGCTCTGTGAAGGAGGCTGCTCTGTGCAGGTGGCTGCTCTGCGAAGGAGGCTGCTCTGTGAAGGAGGCTGCTCTGTGCAGGTGGCTGCTCTGCGAAGGTGGCTGCTCTGCGAAGGAGGCTGCTCTGTGAAGGTGGCTGCTCTGCGAAGGAGGCTGCTCTGTGCAGGTGGCTGCTCTGCGACGGTGGCTGCTCTGCGAAGGAGGCTGCTCTGCGACGGTGGCTGCTCTGCGAAGGAGGCTGCTCTGCGAAGGTGGCTGCTCTGCGAAGGAGGCTGCTCTGTGCAGGTGGCTGCTCTGTGCAGGAGGCTGCTCTGCGAAGGAGGCTGCTCTGCGAAGGTGGCTGCTCTGCGCAGGTGGCTGCTCTGCGACGGTGGCTGCTCTGCGAAGGAGGCTGCTCTGCGAAGGAGGCTGCTCTGTGCAGGAGGCTGCTCTGCGACGGTGGCTGCTCTGCGAAGGAGGCTGCTCTGTGCAGGTGGCTGCTCTGCGACGGTGGCTGCTCTGCGAAGGAGGCTGCTCTGCGAAGGTGGCTGCTCTGCGAAGGAGGCTGCTCTGTGCAGGAGGCTGCTCTGCGAAGGAGGCTGCTCTGTGCAGGTGGCTGCTCTGCGACGGTGGCTGCTCTGCGAAGGAGGCTGCTCTGCGACGGTGGCTGCTCTGCGAAGGAGGCTGCTCTGCGAAGGTGGCTGCTCTGCGAAGGAGGCTGCTCTGCGAAGGAGGCTGCTCTGTGCAGGTGGCTGCTCTGTGAAGGAGGCTGCTCTGCGAAGGAGGCTGCTCTGCGACGGTGGCTGCTCTGCGAAGGAGGCTGCTCTGCGAAGGAGGCTGCTCTGTGCAGGTGGCTGCTCTGCGACGGTGGCTGCTCTGCGAAGGAGGCTGCTCTGCGACGGTGGCTGCTCTGCGAAGGAGGCTGCTCTGCGAAGGAGGCTGCTCTGCGAAGGTGGCTGCTCTGCGAAGGAGGCTGCTCTGCGAAGGAGGCTGCTCTGCGAAGGAGGCTGCTCTGCGAAGGAGGCTGCTCTGCGAAGGAGGCTGCTCTGTGCAGGAGGCTGCTCTGCGACGGTGGCTGCTCTGTGCAGGTGGCTGCTCTGCGAAGGAGGCTGCTCTGTGCAGGAGGCTGCTCTGCGAAGGAGGCTGCTCTGCGAAGGAGGCTGCTCTGCGAACGGGGCTGCTCTGCGAAGGAGGCTGCTCTGTGCAGGTGGCTGCTCTGCGAAGGAGGCTGCTCTGTGCAGGTGGCTGCTCTGCGAAGGAGGCTGCTCTGTGCAGGTGGCTGCTCTGCGAAGGAGGCTGCTCTGTGCAGGTGGCTGCTCTGCGAAGGAGGCTGCTCTGCGAAGGAGGCTGCTCTGCGAAGGAGGCTGCTCTGCGAAGGAGGCTGCTCTGCGAAGGAGGCTGCTCTGCGAAGGAGGCTGCTCTGCGAAGGAGGCTGCTCTGCGAAGGAGGCTGCTCTGCGAAGGAGGCTGCTCTGCGAAGGAGGCTGCTCTGCGACGGTGGCTGCTCTGCGAAGGAGGCTGCTCTGCGACGGTGGCTGCTCTGCGAAGGAGGCTGCTCTGCGCAGGAGGCTGCTCTGCGCAGGAGGCTGCTCTGCGAAGGAGGCTGCTCTGCGACGGTGGCTGCTCTGCGAAGGAGGCTGCTCTGCGAAGGAGGCTGCTCTGTGCAGGAGGCTGCTCTGCGAAGGAGGCTGCTCTGCGACGGTGGCTGCTCTGCGAAGGAGGCTGCTCTGCGACGGTGGCTGCTCTGTGAAGGAGGCTGCTCTGCGACGGTGGCTGCTCTGCGCAGGAGGCTGCTCTGCGAAGGAGGCTGCTCTGCGACGGTGGCTGCTCTGCGAAGGAGGCTGCTCTGCGAAGGAGGCTGCTCTGCGAAGGAGGCTGCTCTGCGACGGTGGCTGCTCTGCGAAGGAGGCTGCTCTGTGAAGGAGGCTGCTCTGCGAAGGAGGCTGCTCTGCGACGGTGGCTGCTCTGCGAAGGAGGCTGCTCTGCGACGGTGGCTGCTCTGCGAAGGAGGCTGCTCTGCGACGGTGGCTGCTCTGCGAAGGAGGCTGCTCTGCGACGGTGGCTGCTCTGCGAAGGAGGCTGCTCTGCGACGGTGGCTGCTCTGCGAAGGAGGCTGCTCTGTGAAGGAGGCTGCTCTGCGAAGGAGGCTGCTCTGTGAAGGAGGCGGCTCTGCGCAGGAGGCTGCTCTGCGAAGGAGGCTGCTCTGCGAAGGAGGCTGCTCTGCGACGGTGGCTGCTCTGCGAAGGAGGCTGCTCTGCGACGGTGGCTGCTCTGCGAAGGAGGCTGCTCTGTGCAGGTGGCTGCTCTGCGAAGGAGGCTGCTCTGCGACGGTGGCTGCTCTGTGCAGGAGGCTGCTCTGCGACGGTGGCTGCTCTGCGAAGGTGGCTGCTCTGCGAAGGAGGCTGCTCTGCGAAGGTGGCTGCTCTGCGAAGGAGGCTGCTCTGCGAAGGAGGCTGCTCTGCGCAGGTGGCTGCTCTGCGAAGGAGGCTGCTCTGTGCAGGAGGCTGCTCTGCGAAGGTGGCTGCTCTGTGCAGGAGGCTGCTCTGTGCAGGTGGCTGCTCTGCGAAGGAGGCTGCTCTGTGCAGGTGGCTGCTCTGCGAAGGAGGCTGCTCTGCGACGGTGGCTGCTCTGCGACGGTGGCTGCTCTGCGAAGGTGGCTGCTCTGCGACGGTGGCTGCTCTGCGAAGGAGGCTGCTCTGCGAAGGAGGCTGCTCTGTGAAGGAGGCTGCTCTGCGACGGTGGCTGCTCTGCGAAGGAGGCTGCTCTGCGACGGTGGCTGCTCTGTGCAGGAGGCTGCTCTGCGAAGGAGGCTGCTCTGCGCAGGAGGCTGCTCTGTGCAGGAGGCTGCTCTGTGCAGGAGGCTGCTCTGCGAAGGAGGCTGCTCTGCGACGGTGGCTGCTCTGCGCAGGAGGCTGCTCTGTGAAGGAGGCTGCTCTGCGACGGTGGCTGCTCTGTGCAGGAGGCTGCTCTGTGCAGGAGGCTGCTCTGCGAAGGAGGCTGCTCTGCGACGGTGGCTGCTCTGCGCAGGAGGCTGCTCTGTGAAGGAGGCTGCTCTGCGACGGTGGCTGCTCTGCGAAGGAGGCTGCTCTGTGCAGGAGGCTGCTCTGTGCAGGAGGCTGCTCTGCGAAGGAGGCTGCTCTGCGCAGGAGGCTGCTCTGAGAAGGAGGCTGCTCTGCGAAGGTGGCTGCTCTGCGCAGGAGGCTGCTCTGTGCAGGAGGCTGCTCTGTGCAGGAGGCTGCTCTGCGAAGGAGGCTGCTCTGTGAAGGGGGCTGCTCTGTGAAGGAGGCTGCTCTGTGAAGGAGGCTGCTCTGCGAAGGTGGCTGCTCTGCGCAGGAGGCTGCTCTGCGAAGGAGGCTGCTCTGTGAAGGAGGCTGCTCTGTGAAGGAGGCTGCTCTGTGAAGGAGGCTGCTCTGCGAAGGAGGCTGCTCTGCGACGGTGGCTGCTCTGCGCAGGAGGCTGCTCTGCGAAGGAGGCTGCTCTGTGAAGGAGGCTGCTCTGTGAAGGAGGCTGCTCTGTGAAGGAGGCTGCTCTGCGACGGAGGCTGCTCTGCGAAGGAGGCTGCTCTGTGAAGGAGGCTGCTCTGTGAAGGAGGCTGCTCTGCGACGGTGGCTGCTCTGTGCAGGTGGCTGCTCTGTGAAGGAGGCTGCTCTGTGAAGGAGGCTGCTCTGCGAAGGAGGCTGCTCTGTGCAGGTGGCTGCTCTGTGAAGGAGGCTGCTCTGTGCAGGTGGCTGCTCTGTGAAGGAGGCTGCTCTGCGAAGGAGGCTGCTCTGTGAAGGAGGCTGCTCTGTGAAGGAGGCTGCTCTGTGCAGGTGGCTGCTCTGTGAAGGAGGCTGCTCTGCGACGGTGGCTGCTCTGTGAAGGAGGCTGCTCTGCGCAGGAGGCGGCTCTGCGCAGGTGGCTGCTCTGCGAAGGAGGCTGCTCTGTGAAGGAGGCTGCTCTGCGAAGGAGGCTGCTCTGTGCAGGTGGCTGCTCTGCGAAGGAGGCTGCTCTGTGAAGGAGGCTGCTCTGTGAAGGAGGCTGCTCTGCGAAGGAGGCTGCTCTGTGCAGGTGGCTGCTCTGTGAAGGAGGCTGCTCTGCGACGGTGGCTGCTCTGCGACGGTGGCTGCTCTGTGAAGGAGGCTGCTCTGCGACGGTGGCTGCTCTGCGAAGGAGGCTGCTCTGCGAAGGAGGCGGCTCTGTGCAGGTGGCTGCTCTGCGAAGGAGGCGGCTCTGCGAAGGAGGCGGCTCTGCGAAGGAGGCTGCTCTGCGACGGTGGCTGCTCTGCGACGGTGGCTGCTCTGCGAAGGAGGCTGCTCTGCGACGGTGGCTGCTCTGTGAAGGAGGCTGCTCTGCGACGGTGGCTGCTCTGCGAAGGAGGCTGCTCTGCGAAGGAGGCGGCTCTGTGCAGGTGGCTGCTCTGCGAAGGAGGCGGCTCTGCGAAGGAGGCGGCTCTGCGAAGGAGGCTGCTCTGCGAAGGAGGCTGCTCTGCGAAGGAGGCTGCTCTGCGACGGTGGCTGCTCTGCGACGGTGGCTGCTCTGCGACGGTGGCTGCTCTGCGAAGGAGGCTGCTCTGCGAAGGAGGCTGCTCTGCGAGGGTGGCTGCTCTGCGAAGGAGGCTGCTCTGCGAAGGAGGCTGCTCTGCGCAGGAGGCTGCTCTGCGACGGTGGCTGCTCTGCGAAGGAGGCTGCTCTGCGACGGTGGCTGCTCTGCGAAGGAGGCTGCTCTGCGAAGGAGGCTGCTCTGCGACGGTGGCTGCTCTGCGAAGGAGGCTGCTCTGTGCAGGAGGCTGCTCTGCGAAGGAGGCTGCTCTGCGAAGGAGGCTGCTCTGCGAAGGAGGCTGCTCTGTGAAGGAGGCTGCTCTGCGAAGGAGGCTGCTCTGTGCAGGAGGCTGCTCTGTGAAGGTGGCTGCTCTGTGAAGGAGGCTGCTCTGTGCAGGAGGCTGCTCTGCGAAGGAGGCTGCTCTGCGAAGGTGGCTGCTCTGCGAAGGAGGCTGCTCTGTGCAGGAGGCTGCTCTGCGAAGGAGGCTACTCTGCGAAGGAGGCTGCTCTGCGAAGGAGTCTGCTCTGCGAAGGAGGCTGCTCTGTGCAGGAGGCTGCTCTGCGAAGGAGGCTACTCTGCGAAGGTGGCTGCTCTGTGAAGGTGGCTGCTCTGCGAAGGAGGCTGCTCTGCGAAGGAGGCTGCTCTGCGACGGTGGCTGCTCTGCGAAGGTGGCTGCTCTGCGAAGGTGGCTGCTCTGCGAAGGTGGCTGCTCTGCGCAGGAGGCTGCTCTGCGAAGGAGGCTGCTCTGCGAAGGAGGCTGCTCTGCGCAGGAGGCTGCTCTGTGAAGGTGGCTGCTCTGTGAAGGAGGCTGCTCTGTGCAGGAGGCTGCTCTGCGCAGGAGGCTGCTCTGCGCAGGAGGCTGCTCTGCGAAGGAGGCTGCTCTGTGCAGGAGGCTGCTCTGCGCAGGAGGCTGCTCTGCGAAGGAGGCTGCTCTGCGAAGGAGGCTGCTCTGTGCAGGAGGCTGCTCTGCGCAGGAGGCTGCTCTGCGCAGGAGGCTGCTCTGCGAAGGAGGCTGCTCTGCGAAGGAGGCTGCTCTGCGAAGGAGGCTGCTCTGTGCAGGAGGCTGCTCTGTGCAGGAGGCTGCTCTGCGAAGGAGGCTACTCTGCGAAGGAGGCTGCTCTGTGCAGGTGGACTGCTCTGCGAAGGAGGCTGCTCTGCGAAGGAGGCGGCTCTGCGAAGGAGGCGGCTCTGCGAAGGAGGCTGCTCTGTGCAGGTGGACTGCTCTGCGAAGGAGGCTGCTCTGCGAAGGAGGCTGCTCTGCGAAGGAGGCTGCTCTGCGAAGGAGGCTGCTCTGTGCAGGTGGACTGCTCTGCGAAGGAGGCTGCTCTGCGAAGGAGGCTGCTCTGCGACGGTGGCTGCTCTGCGAAGGAGGCTGCTCTGTGCAGGAGGCTGCTCTGCGAAGGAGGCTGCTCTGCGAAGGAGGCTGCTCTGCGAAGGAGGCTGCTCTGTGAAGGAGGCTGCTCTGCGAAGGAGGCTGCTCTGCGAAGGAGGCTGCTCTGCGAAGGTGGCTGCTCTGCGAAGGAGGCTGCTCTGCGAAGGAGGCTGCTCTGTGCAGGAGGCTGCTCTGCGAAGGAGGCTGCTCTGCGAAGGAGGCTGCTCTGCGAAGGTGGCTGCTCTGCGAAGGAGGCTGCTCTGCGCAGGAGGCTGCTCTGCGAAGGAGGCTGCTCTGTGAAGGTGGCTGCTCTGTGAAGGAGGCTGCTCTGTGAAGGAGGCTGCTCTGTGCAGGAGGCTGCTCTGCGAAGGAGGCTGCTCTGCGAAGGTGGCTGCTCTGCGAAGGAGGCTGCTCTGTGCAGGAGGCTGCTCTGCGAAGGAGGCTGCTCTGCGAAGGAGGCTGCTCTGCGAAGGAGGCTACTCTGCGAAGGAGGCTGCTCTGCGAAGGAGGCTGCTCTGTGCAGGAGGCTGCTCTGCGAAGGAGGCTGCTCTGTGCAGGAGGCTGCTCTGTGAAGGTGGCTGCTCTGTGAAGGAGGCTGCTCTGTGCAGGAGGCTGCTCTGCGCAGGAGGCTGCTCTGCGCAGGAGGCTGCTCTGCGAAGGAGGCTGCTCTGCGAAGGAGGCTGCTCTGCGAAGGAGGCTGCTCTGTGCAGGAGGCTGCTCTGTGCAGGAGGCTGCTCTGCGAAGGAGGCTACTCTGCGAAGGAGGCTGCTCTGTGCAGGTGGACTGCTCTGCGAAGGAGGCTGCTCTGCGAAGGAGGCGGCTCTGCGAAGGAGGCGGCTCTGCGAAGGAGGCTGCTCTGTGCAGGTGGACTGCTCTGCGAAGGAGGCTGCTCTGCGAAGGAGGCTGCTCTGCGAAGGAGGCTGCTCTGCGAAGGAGGCTGCTCTGTGCAGGTGGACTGCTCTGCGAAGGAGGCTGCCCTGTGCAGGTGGACTGCTCTGTGCAGGTGGACTGCTCTGTGCAGGTGGACTGCTCTGCGAAGGAGGCTGCTCTGTGCAGGTGGACTGCTCTGTGCAGGTGGACTGCCCTGTGCAGGTGGACTGCTCTGCGAAGGAGGCTGCTCTGTGCAGGTGGACTGCTCTTCATTGTCAAATGGAAACCTGATGTGAGCCAGAGCTGGAATGTGTGACGTAGTGGTACCCTGGGAAGGTGGGTACACATGTACACACAAAAGTACACACACGCACGTATACACACACACACACGCCGCACGTATACACACGCACGTACACAGACACATGCCGCACGTATACACACGCACGTATACAGACACACGCCGCACGTATACACACGTACGAATACACATGCATGAATACACACACGTAGACACGCACGCACGTATACACACGCATGTATACACACACGTACAGACACGCACGTATACACACACGTATACACACGCACGTATACACACACGTATACACACGCACATATACATACGCATGTATACACGTGTATACACACGCGTATACACACGCACATATACACACGCATGTGCACGCACGTACACACATGCACGTATACAGACGCACGTATACACACGCACGTACACACGTACACACACTCGCATGTACACACGCACGCACGTACACACGCACGCATACACACGCACGCATACACACACATACACGTATACACACACACGTACAGACACGCACACGTATACGCACGCACGTATACGCACGCACGTATACGCACGCACGTATACACACGCACGTATACACACGCACGTATACACACGCACGTATACACACGCACGTATACACACACGTATACACGCACGTATACACACGCACGTATACACACACGTATACACACACGTATACACACATGTATACACACATATATACACACACATACACACATATACACACATATACACACACATGTACAGACACGCACACACATACACGTGCACATACACACAAACGTACACGCACCTAAGTGAAGAGCTGACAGATTCTTGTTAAAAAATTTAGACTACCTGATTCTTTTGTTTCCCAATTAAGGGGCAATTTAGCGTGGCCAATCCACCTACCCTGCACATCTTTGGGTTGTGGGGGTGAAACTCACGCAGACCCAGGGAGAATGTGCAAACTCCACACGGACAGTGACTCAGAGCCGGGATCGAACCTGGGTCCTCGGAGCCGTGAGGCTGCAGTGCTAGCCACTACGCCACCATGCCACCCTGGGAGCTGACAGATTCTCACTGATGCGGATGCTGGAATCTGAAACAAAAACATAAAATGCTCGAAAATCTCAGCGAGTCTGACAGCATCTGTGGAGAGAGGACGGAACTGACGTTTCGAGTTTGGTTGACTCTTTTGTCAGCGCGTCAGGTTGGAACAGAGAGAAGAGCGGGATTCCAAATGTAGTTTTCTTACTGTCTCCGTCGCTTTGAGGAAGTGACAAAGTTGATTGATGAGGGAAGGGCTGTAAATGTCATATACATGGACTTCAGTAAGGTGTTTGATAACGTTTCCCATGGCAGGTTGATGGAAAAAGTGAAGTCGTCTGGGGTTCAGGGTGTACTAGCTAGATGGATAAAGAACTGGCTGGGCAACAGGAGACAGAGAGTAGTGTTGGAAGGGAGTGTCTCGAAATGGAGAGCGGTGACTAGTGGTGTTCCACAGGGATCCGTGCTCGGACCACTGTTGTTTGTGATATACATAAATGATCTGGACGAAGGTATAGGTGGTCTGATTAGCAAGTTTGCAGATGATACTAAGATTGGTGGAGTTGCAGATAGCGAGGAGGACTGTCAGAGAATACAGCAAAATATAGATAGATTGGAGAGTTGGGCAGAGAAATGGCAGATGGAGTTCAATCCAGGCAAATGCGACGCGATGCATTTTGGAAGATCCAATTCAAGAGCGGACTATACGGTCAATGGAAGAGTCCTGGGGAAAATTGATGTACAGAGAGATCTGGGAGTTCAGGTCCATTGTACCCTGAAGGTGGCAACGCAGGTCAATAGAGTGGTCAAGAAGGCATACGGCATGCTTTCCTTCATTGGACGGGGTATTGAGTACAAGAGTTGGCAGGTCATGTTACAGTTGTATAAGACTTTGGTTAGGTCACATTTGGAATACTGCGTACAGTTCTGGTCGCCACATTGCCAAAAGGATGTAGATGCTTTAGAGAGGGTGCAGAGGAGGTTCACCAGGATGTTGCCTGGTATGGAGGGTGCTAGCTATAAAGAAAGGTTGAGTAGATTAGGATTATTTTCATTAGAAAGACGGAGGTTGACGGGGGACCTGATTGAGGTCTACAAAATCATGAGAGGTATAGACAGGGTGGATAGCAAGAAGCTTTTTCCCAGAGTGGGGGACTCAATTACTAGGGGTCACAAGTTCAAGGTGAGAGGGGAAATGTTTAAGGGAGATATGCGTGGAAAGTTCTTTACGCAGAGGGTGGTGGGTGCCTGGAATGCATTGCTAGTGGAGGTGGTAGAGGCGGGCACGATAGCGTAATTTAAGATGTATCTGGACAGATACATGAATGGGCAGGGAGCAGAGGGATACAGATCCTTAGAAAATAGGCGACAGGTTTAGATAAAGGATCTGGATCGGCGCAGGCTGGGAGGGCCGAAGGGCCTGTTCCTGTGCTGTAATTTTTCTTTGTTCTGTGTTCTCTTTGTTCTTTGGGTACTTCCGTGGAAATACACAACTACGTTTCTTTAACGTGTGTAAACCCAATAGTCAGCTTGGCTCTCTTGCCTTGAATGGGTTTCAGGCACCATGTAACCTTGCGCTCAGAAACTAAGATGCCATTGGGAGTGACCTGTTGAAGGTGAAGGATTGACGTCAGGCCCCGCCTGCCTTCTCAGACGGACAGAGAGATCGGTCCCATGGCATTGAGTCGGGGTTCCTCCAGTGACCTGGAAAATGCTCCTTCCACAAATCCCACCATCAAAAAGATCGCTCCGGCATTGCGGTCACCGAATCCTGATATATACAAAGTGACCACCGCACGTGAGAACAGAGAGCACTTTTCCCGACATTAGAATGTCCCTTTACCTCGTAGTGAGACATTTAAACATCGAGTGACACGAGGATAGCGCAGGAAAATAGTGAAGTGGAACTCAGCCACAGTTTCACGGAATGGTGGAGGGGGTTCAAGGGCCGAATGGCCTCCTCCTGCTCCTATGTTCTTATACGGCCAACCGTGACCCTTCTCAAACCTTACTCACCGCCACAGTCATCTTGCCCAGGATCCTTTCCGGAATAGGCCCCTGAATCCGTTTCTTCAGCTTCTCCGCACATGTGCCCATCAGTTCCATCGCGATGAACACGTCAGTCTGCGTAATAGACACAATATCTCAACACCCTTGCACAGTTTGGTTCTTTCGCAAGTTGTTTTTTAACGGCATGCATTGGCAGCCTGTGCATTTCTATGAGGGCTGATTTTTGGGGGAGGCGGCTGGTTTGGACAACAGCAGACGGTGGTGCTCTTCCAGTCATCGAATTACTGCCCAGAAAGGTGCAGCGCTCCAGAGACAAGATGAACGACTTCAGAGTGCGCTCAATGGCTACAACGCTGCTGCAGAACTATTAAAGCCCAACTTCCTCAATTCCCTGCGACATTATTAGGTACACATTAAAAAATCAAGGGGAAAGAGAAACGTACCGGAGAACTGGCAGACAACTGAAATAAGACCTACATTTAGCACAGGAGGTAGAATAAGTCCAGGGTACGATATGGACCAGCTAACCCAACACTGGCGTCAGGAAAATAATCCAATTCTTCCAGAAAGGGGTGAGAGAAAAACAGGTACAAAACAAAAATATGATAAAGAATAGCAAAACCAGATTTAGAGAACGTCACACTTGGCCAAACTTCTAGAATCTTTGAAGAAGAACCAGAAAGAGTAGTCAAGGGTAATGCAGTCCATGAAATGTATTTAGATAATAAAGGTCTTCATAGAATCATAGAATAATCATAGAATTTACAGTGCAGGAGGAGGCCATTCGGCCCATCGAGTCTGTACCGGCTCTTGGAAAGAGCACCCTACCCAAGGTCAACACCTCCACCCTATCCCCATAACCCAGTTACCCCACCCAACACTAAGGGCAATTTTGGACACTAAGGGCAATTTATCATTGGCCAATCCACCCAACCTGCACATCTTTGGACTGTGGGAGGAAACCGGAGCACCCGGAGGAAACCCACGCACACACGGGGAGGATGTGCAGACTCCACACAGACAGTGACCCAAGCCGGAATCGAACCTGCGACCCTGGAGCTGTGAAGCAATTGTGCTATCCACAATGCTACCGTGCTGCCCTACTCTCTCGTTCTCCCTTCCTCTCTCTCACTCCCCCTCCCTCTCTCTCGCTCCCCCTCTCTCTCTCTCTCTCCCCCTTCCTCTCTCTCACTCCCCCTCCCTCTCTCTCGCTCCCCCTTCCTCTCTCTCGCTCCCCCTTCCTCTCTCTCGCTCCCCCTCCCTCTCTCTCGCTCCCCCTCCCTCTCTCTCGCTCCCCCTCCCTCTCTCTCTCTCACTCCCCCTCCCTCTCTCTCTCCCCCTCCCTCTCTCCCCCTCCCTCTCTCTCTCTCTCTCTCTCTCTCCCCCTCCCTCTCTCTCTCCCCCTCCCTCTCTCTCTCCCCCTCCCTCTCTCTCTCCCCCTCCCTCTCTCTCTCCCCCTCCCTCTCTCTCTCCCCCTCCCTCTCTCTCTCCCCCTCCCTCTCTCTCTCCCCCTCCCTCTCTCTCTCCCCCTCCCTCTCTCTCCCCCTCCCTCTCTCTCTCCCCCTCCCTCTCTCTCTCCCCCTCCCTCTCTCTCTCCCCCTCCCTCTCTCTCTCCCCCTCCCTCTCTCTCTCTCCCCCTCCCTCTCTCACTCCCCCCTCCCTCTCTCTCACTCCCCCCTCCCTCTCTCTCACTCCCCCTTCCTCTCTCTCCCCCTCCCTCTCTCTCTCCCCCTCCCTGTCTCTCGCTCCCTCCCTCCCGCTCCCTCCCTCCCTCTCTCACACCCCCTCCCTCTCTCTCCCCCTCCCTGTCTCTCGCTCCCTCCCTCTCGCTCACACCCCCTCCCTCTCTCTCACTCCCCCTCCCTCTCTCTCACTCCCCCTCCCTCCCACTCTCTCCCCCTCCCTCTCTCTCTCCCCCTCCCTGTCTCTCGCTCCCTCCCTCTCTCACACCCCCTCCCTCTCTCTCACTCCCCCTCCCTCTCTCTCACACCCCCTCCCTCTCTCTCTCCCCCTCCCTGTCTCTCGCTCCCTCCCTCTCTCTCACACCCCCTCCCTCTCTCTCTCCCCCTCCCTCTCTCTCTCCCCCTCCATCTCTCTCACTCCCCCTCCCTGTCTCTCGCTCCCTCCCTCTCTCTCACACCCCCTCCCTCTCTCTCACTCCCCCTCCCTCTCTCTCACACCCCCTCCGTCTCTCTCACTCCCCCTCCCTCTCTCTCACTCCCCCTCCCTCTCTCTCACTCCCCCTCCCTCTCTCTCACTCCCCCTCCCTCTCTCTCGCACCCCCTCCCTCTCTCATAGAATTTGCAGTGCAGAAGGAGGCCATTCGGCCCATCGAGTCTGCACCGGCTCTTGGGAAGAGCACCCTACCCAAGGTCAACACCGCCACCCTATCCCCATAACCCAGTAACCCCACCCAACACTAAGGGCAATTTGGGACACTAAGGGCAATTTATCATGGCCAATCCACCTAACCTGCACATCTTTGGACTGTGGGAGGAAACCGGAGCACCCGGAGGAAACCCACGCACACACGGGGAGGATGTGCAGACTCCACACAGACAGTGACCCAAGCCGGAGTCGAACCTGGGACCCTGGAGCTGTGAAGCAATTGTGCTATCCACAATGCTACCGTGCTGCCCTACTCTCTCGCTCCCCCTTCCTCTCTCCCACTCCCCCTCCTTCTCTCTGGCTCCCCCTCCCTCTCTCTCTCTCTCTCCCCCTTCCTCTCTCTCACTCCCCCTTCCTCTCTCTCACTCCCCCTCCCTCTCTCTCACTCCCCCTCCCTCTCTCTCACTCCCCCTCCCTCTCTCTCTCTCTCTCCCCCTCCCTCTCTCTCGCTCCCCCTTCCTCTCTCTCGCTCCCCCTTCCTCTCTCTCGCTCCCCCTTCCTCTCTCCTCCCTCCTCTCCCTCTCTCCATTCCCTCTCACTCCCCTCCTTTCATTGACTATAAAATCTGCACTTTTGCCTCACTCTGAAGTAAAAACATTGAAGCAGCTTCAGAAGCAGTTTCTCAAAAGCTTTTCTCACGCATTACTCTCCCTCGAGTGGTCTCCTTTGAACCATCAGACTGTGCGGGGGAAGAATGTGACGTTGATGCCACTGTGCGCTGGTTTCAAAATGGTGCAGTCACGGTCGGTAACTAGGAAAATTCCATTTCAATAATTAAATGATATTTTCGCAGTTTAAAATTTGCTGGTCTTGATGGCACAGATTGGGTTCCAATATGCCCGACCGACTGACTGGTGATAGATATTCATGCTGCTTGTGTTGGCGCTCTCTCGGTCCGCTGGACCACAGATGGCCAGCAGCCAACTGTCTGCCAGGGCTGCCCTGTTGAGCTTGGCCTTGGATAGAATCCCTACAGTGCAGGAGGAGGCCATTCGGCCCATCGAGTCTGCACCGGCTCTTGGAAAGAGCAACCCACTTAAGCCCCATGTTTCCACCCTATCCCCGTAACCCCACATAACCTCTTTTGGACACTAAGGGGCAATTTAGCGTGACCAATCCCTCTAACCTGCACATCTTTGGACTGTGGGAGGAAACCGGAGCACCCGGAGGAAACCCACGCACACACGGGGAGGACGTGCAGACTCCGCACAGTAACCCAGACGGGAATCGAACCTGGGTCCCTGGAGCTGTGAAGCCACAGTGCTAACCAATGCACTTAAATAAAAATTCCTCTTCGGGATCTTTATGGGGAATCAAACCTCAAATCTTTAATCTTTATTACGCAGTTTCCAACGCAGTGCCAATCCATCTCGATTTCAGTCGTTTCAAAAGTGCCACCGTGCCGCCAGGAAAGCCTTTACTGCAGGAGGTGTACAAGCTCCGCGTGCGCGCTGCCCCTTCCCGGGCATGTAGCTGGGAGTTGTGATTCAATGAGGATGTGCTTACGTTGGTGATGAATGTCCCGTAACACTGGACAATGTAAGGGCAGTCATGGCTCTTCAGCACCACGTCCAGGTCCATGAGGATCCGCTTGTTCTCTTCCTTGTTACCCGAGCGACGCATTTGCTAAGAACGAAACAAAGGTATCAGACTCCAAACTGAGCCAGAAGCAGAACGCAGCGGAAACGCACCAACCAGGCCTCCCTGGCATGGTACTGCGGCACACTTCATCAGAGGAGCAAAACAATTCAAAAACAAGAGAACGTCACCCCGCTTGTGCACAGCTTTCCTCAAATGATCGGAAACATGATCGGGGAAAGCCCCTTCCTTGTAAATGTTACGGTATCTGCACACTGCGGTGATTCTGTATGAGGCAGCTGCACACACACCAGGCAGACACTGTTCAAACTGTACACACTCAGGGTGACGTTACTGTCACTGCCAGCACCCTGCACTGTGAACAGACCCACCAGCACTTCCAGCAGTGTGCGATGTGGCCCAAGATAGCTTCTCCCAGATAGTCCAGTTCAGTTTGCTCCATGCCGTTCAAGAGGTACATGACAGCATTCTCACCCATAAGACTCAGCCTATCGAGTCTGCTCCGACATTCAATCATGGCTGATATTTTTCTCATCCCCATTCTCCTGCCTTCCCCCCAGAACCACTGATCCCCTTATTGGTCAAAAACCTATCTATCTCTGTCTTAAAGACACTCAGTGATTTGGCCTCCACAGCTTCTGCGGCAAAGAGTTCCACAGATTCACCGCCCTCTGGCTGGAGAAATTCCTCCTCATCTCTGTTTTAAAGGATCGTCCCTTCAGTCTGAGGCTGTGCCCTCGGGTTCTAGTTTGTCCTACAAGTAGGAACATCCCCTCCACATCCATTCTATCCAGGCCTCGCAGTATCCTGGAAGTTTCAATAAGTTCCATCCTCATCCTTCTAAACTCCAACAAGGAATTTCTCCAGCCAGAGGGCGGTGAACCTGAGGAACTCTTTGCCGCAGAAGGCTGTGGAGGCCAAATCACTGAGTGACTTTAAGACAGAGATAGATAGGTTCTTGATCAATAAGGGGATCAGGGGTTATGGGGAGAAGGCAGCAGAATGGGGGTGAGGGAAATATCAGCCATGATTGAATGTCGGAGCAGACTCGATGGGCCGAGTGGCCTAATTCTGCTCCTATATCTTAAGGCCATCCTTCTAACGAGTACAGACCCAGAGTCCTCAACCACTCCTCATACGACTAGCTCTTCATTCCAGGGATCATTCTTGTGAACCTCCTCTGGACACTTTCACATAAGCAACAAGACTTGTTACAACACCATCGAAATCAATCTTGTGGAAATGTTTTCTTCAACACCAACAGCAACATTAGTGCAATCTAACCACATTTGAATCTATTGTCTGGCTGTGCCTTACCTTCACTGCTATTATGTGTCCCGATTTCTTGAACCTCATTTTCCAGACCTGCCCACACGTGCCACTGCCAATCTCGCCCAAGTTTTCCAGGTCACAGATTTCAGCCTGATACCTCTGGCACAAAGACACGTAATGATTATTGTGAACTCGACCTACAACATCCCATAACAGACCAGACAAGAGTTCAAGGCTAACAGTTAGACAAGGTGGGGTTACGACAAGGAGAGCCCCGGGATGTACCGGGATACAAATCTCTACCAAAATATATTCACCAGGGTTATTTGTATTGGGAAAGGAAAACTTCCCAGTTTCAATCCCAGCACTGGCACCCAGCACGCCCAGTGTCAATCCCAGCACTGGCACCCAGCATTCCCAGTGTCAATCCCAGCACTGGCACCCAGCATTCCCAGTGCCAATCCCAGCACTGGCACCCAGCATTCCCAGTGTCAATCCCAGCACTGGCACCCAGCACTCCCAGTGCCAATCCCAGCACTGGCACCCAGCATTCCCAGTGTCAATCCCAGCACTGGCACCCAGGATTCCCAGTGCCAATCCCAGCACTGGCACCCAGCATTCCCAGTGTCAATCCCAGCACTGGCACCCAGCATTCCCAGTGCCAATCCCAGCACTGGCACCCAGCATTCACAGTGTCAATCCCAGCACTGGCACCCAGCATTCCCAGTGCCAATCCCAGCACTGGCACCCAGCATTCCCAGTGTCAATCCCAGCACTGGCACCCAGCATTCTCAGTGTCAATCCCAGCACTGGCACCCAGCATTCCCAGTTTCAATCCCAGCACTGGCACCCAGCATTCCCAGTTTCAATCCCAGCACTGGCACCCAGCACGCCCAGTGCCAATCCCGGCACTGGCACCCAGCATTCCCAGTGCCAATCCCGGCACTGGCACACAGCATTCCCAGTGCCACTCCCAGTGCCACTCCCGGCACTGGCACCCAGCACTCCCAGTGCCAATCACAGCACAGGCACTCAGCCCTTCCAGTGGCAATCCCAGCACTGGCACTCAGCCCTCCCGGTGCCAATCCCAGCACTGGCACCCAGATCTCCCAGTGCCAATCCCAGCACTGGCACCCAGCTCTCCCGGTGCCAATCCAAGCACTGGCACTCAGCCCTCCCGGTGCCAATCCCAGCACTGGCACCCAGCTCTCCCGGTGCCAATCCCAGCACTGGCACTCAGCCCTCTCGGTGCCAATCGCAGCACTGGCACCCAGATCTCCCAGTGCCAATCCCAGCACTGGCACCCAGCGCTCCCGGCGCCAAGTCCAGCACTGGCACTCAGTCCTCCCGGTGCCAATCCCAGCACTGGCACCCAGATCTCCCAGTGCCAATCCCAGCACTGGCACCCAGATATCCCAGTGCCAATCCCAGCACTGGCACCCAGATCTCCCAGTGCCAATATCAGCACTGGCACTCAGCCCTCCCAGTGCCAATCCCAGCACTGGCACGCAGATCTCCCAGTGCCAATCCCAGCACTGGCACTCAGCCCTCCCAGTCCAATCCCAGCACTGGCGCTCAGCCCTCCCAGTGCCAATCCCAGCACTGGCACCCAGCTCTCCCAGTGCCAATACCAGTGTCAATCCCAGCACTGGCACTCAATCCTCCCAGTGCCAATCCCAGCACTGGCACTCAGCCCTCCCAGTGCCAATCCCAGCACTGGCACCCAGCATTCCCAGTACCAATCCCAGCACTGGCACCCAGCATTCCCAGTACCAATCCCAGCACTGGCACCCAGCATTCCCAGTGCCAATCCCAGCAATGGCACCCAGCATTCCCAATGCCAATCCCAGCACTGGCACTCAGCCCTCCCGGTGCCAATCCCAGCACTGGCACCCAGATCTCCCAGTGCCAATCCCAGCACTGGCACCCAGATCTCCCAGTGCCAATCCCAGCACTGGCACCCAGCACACCCAGTGCCAATCACAGCACAGGCACTCAGCCCTCCCAGTGCCAATCCCAGCACTGGCACTCAGCCCTCCCAGTCCAATGCCAGCACTGGCACTCAGTCCTCCCAGTGCCAATCCCAGCACTGGCACACAGCTCTCCCAGTGCCAATACCAGTGTCAATCCCAGCACTGGCACTCAATCCTCCCAGTGCCAATCCCAGCACTGGCGCTCAGCCCTCCCAGTGCCAATCCCAGCACTGGCACCCAGCATTCCCAATGCCAATCCCAGCACTGGCATCCAGCATTCCCAGTGCCAATTCCAGCACTGGCACTCAGCCCTCCCAGTGCCAATCCCAGCACTGGCGCTCAGCCCTCCCAGTGCCAATACCAGCACTGGCACTCAGCCCTCCCAGTGCCAATCCCAGCACTGGCACGCAGATCTCCCAGTGCCAATCCCAGCACTGGCACCCAGATCTCCCAGTGCCAATACCAGCACTGGCACTCAGCCCTCCCAGTGCCAATCCCAGCACTGGCACGCAGATCTCCCAGTGCCAATCCCAGCACTGGCGCTCAGCCCTCCCAGTGCCAATCCCAGCACTGGCACCCAGCTCTCCCAGTGCCAATACCAGTGTCAATCCCAGCACTGGCACTCAATCCTCCCAGTGCCAATCCCAGTGCCAATCCCAGCACTGGCACTCAGCCCTCCCAGTGCCAATCCCAGCACTGGCACCCAGCATTCCCAGTACCAATCCCAGCACTGGCACCCAGCATTCCCAGTGCCAATCCCAGCAATGGCACCCAGCATTCCCAATGCCAATCCCAGCACTGGCACTCAGCCCTCCCGGTGCCAATCCCAGCACTGGCACCCAGATCTCCCAGTGCCAATCCCAGCACTGGCACCCAGATCTCCCAGTGCCAATACCAGCACTGGCACCCAGCACACCCAGTGCCAATCACAGCACAGGCACTCAGCCCTCCCAGTGCCAATCCCAGCACTGGCACTCAGCCCTCCCAGTCCAATGCCAGCACTGGCACTCAGTCCTCCCAGTGCCAATCCCAGCACTGGCACCCAGCTCTCCCAGTGCCAATACCAGTGTCAATCCCAGCACTGGCACTCAATCCTCCCAGTGCCAATCCCAGCACTGGCGCTCAGCTCTCCCAGTGCCAATCCAGCACTGGCACCCAGCATTCCCAATGCCAATCCCAGCACTGGCATCCAGCATTCCCAGTGCCAATCCCAGCACTGGCACTCAATCTTCCCAGTGCCAAATCCAGCACTGGCACTCAGCCCTCCCAGTGCCAATCCCAGCACTGGCACTCTGCATTCCCAATGCCAATCCCAGCACTGGCACCCAGCATTCCCAGTGCCAATCCCAGCACTGGCACTCAGCCCTCCCAGTGCCAATCCCAGCACTGGCACTCAGCCCGCCCAGTGCCAATCCCACACTGGCACCCAGCATTCCCAATGCCAATCCCAGCACTGGCACTCAGCCCTCCCGGTGCCAATCCCAGCATTGGCACCCAGCTCTCCCAGTGCCAATCCTAGTGCCAATCCCAGCACTGGCACTCAGCCCTCCCAGTGCCAATCCCAGCACAGGCACTCAACCCTCCTAGTGCCAATCCCAGCACTGGCACCCAGCATTCCCAATGCCAATCCCAGCACTGGCATCCAGCACTCCCAGTGCCAATCCCAGCACTGGCACTCAGCCCTCCCAGTGCCAATCCCAGCACTGGCACCCAGCTCTCCCAGTGCCAATCCCAGCACTGGCACTCAGTCCTCCCAGTGCCAAGCCCGGCACTGGCACCCAGCCCCCCCAGTGCCAATCCCAGCTCTGGCATCCACACTCTCTGGGCCAATCACCACCAGACCCAGGGGAACACGCTGGGGACCCAGGTTCAAATCCCACCAGCACAGGTGGTGAAATTTGAATTCAGTAAAAATCTGGAATTAAAAGTCCAACGATGACCATGAAAACATTGTCGATTGTTGTAAAAACCCATCTGTGTCACTGATGTCGTTCAGAGAAGGAAATCTGCCGTCCTTACCCGGTCTGGCCTACATGTGACTCCAGACCCACAGCAGCATGGTGACTCTTTTTCCCCCACTGAAATGGCCGAGCGAGGGCAGCAAATGCTGGCTCAGACAGCAACACCCACATCCCAAGAATGAATAAACAAAATATAAAACAAAAGTAGGTACGAGATACAGATGTGGGAGACTCTAATGGTGAACTGGAGGAGTGGAATGCCTCCTTTCCAATGTCTTGGCTGCTTCCTATACATCGTGCAATGGTGCAGAGAGGAATGGGCTGAACTGTGCCTTGAGCGATAAGAGTCCAGGTACATCACAACTCACTGCTGGCACGCATCTTACCTGCCCGCCTATCGTCAGGTAGCCAGTCTGCTTCATAATCTCTTGCAGCTTCTGCTCAATCTCGATGCTGTGAATTCAAACACAATAGATGCTTATGGACACCGAGGGATTCATAGCAAACAGCACTCCTCCCAGAAAGCAGGCTATCCGCTCTTCCCCAACACCCAGAACACATTACCCCATAAACAGCTTGTGAGAGAAACCATGAATTCAGCTTCACTCGACAGATCTCCACTCATCGGCACATTTCGCTTGGCTAGAGCAGAGGATGGGGTCATTTGGCCCATCATGTGTGTGCTGGCCCTCCGAACGAGCAGCTGTACTGGTGCCATTTCCCAAACTTGTCTCCACAGCCCTGCACATTCGCCCTCTTCAGATAACGATTCAATTCCATCTGGAAAGCCTCTATTGACGTTCCCACCTCCACTCTCTCAGACAGATCATTCCGGACCCTAACCACTCGCTGTGCGACCCTCCCTCCCTCACTCTCTCAGACAGAACATTCCGGACCCTAACCACTCGCTGTGTGACCCTCCCTCCCTCACTCTCTCACAGAACATTCCGGACCCTAACCACTCGCTGTGTGACCCTCCCTCCCTCACTCTCTCACAGAACATTCCGGACCCTAACCACTCGCTGTGTGACCCTCCCTCCCTCACTCTCTCAGACAGAACATTCCGGACCCTAACCACTCGCTGTGTGACCCTCCCTCCCTCACTCTCTCACAGAACATTCCGGACCCTAACCACTCGCTGTGTGACCCTCCCTCCCTCACTCTCTCACGGAACATTCCGGACCCTAACCACTCGCTGTGCGACCCTCCCTCCCTCACTCTCTCACAGAACATTCCGGAACCTAACCACTCGCTGTGTGACCCTCCCTCCCTCACTCTCTCACAGAACATTCCGGACCCTAACCACTCGCTGTGCGACCCTCCCTCCCTCACTCTCTCAGACAGAACATTCCGGACCCTAACCACTCGCTGTGTGACCCTCCCTCCCCCAGACTCTCAGACAGAACATTCCGGACCCTAACCACTCGCTGTGCGACCCTCCCTCCTTCACTCTCTCAGACAGAACATTCCGGACCCTAACCACTCGCTGTGCGACCCTCCCTCCCTCACTCTCTCAGACAGAACATTCCGGACCCTAACCACTCGCTGTGTGACCCTCCCTCCCTCACTCTCTCAGACAGAACATTCCGGACCCTAACCACTCGCTGTGTGACCCTCCCACCTCCACTCTCTCAGACAGAACATTCCGGACCCTAACCACTCGCTGTGTGACCCTCCCTCCCTCACTCGCTCAGACAGAACATTCCGGACCCTAACCACTCGCTGTGCGACCCTCCCTCCCTCACTCTCTCAGACAGAACATTCCGGACCCTAACCACTCGCTGTGTGACCCTCCCTCCCTCACTCTCTCAGACAGAACATTCCGGACCCTAACCACTCGCTGTGTGACCCTCCCACCTCCACTCTCTCAGACAGAACATTCCGGACCCTAACCACTCGCTGTGTGACCCTCCCTCCCTCACTCGCTCAGACAGAACATTCCGGACCCTAACCACTCGCTGTGCGACCCTCCCTCCCTCACTCTCTCAGACAGAACATTCCGGACCCTAACCACTCGCTGTGTGACCCTCCCTCCCTCACTCTCTCAGACAGAAAATTCCGGACCCTAACCACTCGCTGTGTGCCCCTCCCTCCCTCACTCTCTCACAGAACATTCCGGACCCTAACCACTCGCTGTGCGACCCTCCCTCCCTCACTCTCTCAGACAGAACATTCCGGACCCTAACCACTCGCTGTGTGCCCCTCCCTCCCCCAGACTCTCAGACAGAACATTCCGGACCCTAACCACTCGCTGTGCGACCCTCCCTCCCTCACTCTCTCAGACAGAACATTCCGGACCCTAACCACTCGCTGTGCGACCCTCCCTCCCTCACTCTCTCACAGAACATTCCGGACCCTAACCACTCGCTGTGTGACCCTCCCTCACTCTCTCAGACAGAACATTCCGGACCCTAACCACTCGCTGTGTGACCCTCCCTCCCTCACAGAACATTCCGGACCCTAACCACTCGCTGTGTGACCCTCCCTCCCTCACTCTCTCAGACAGAACATTCCGGACCCTAACCACTCGCTGTGTGACCCTCCCTCCCTCACTCTCTCAGACAGAACATTCCGGACCCTAACCACTCGCTGTGTGACCCTCCCTCCCTCACTCTCTCAGACAGAACATTCCTGACCCTAACCACTCGCTGTGTGACCCTCCCTCCCTCACTCTCTCAGACAGAACATTCCGGACCCTAACCACTCGCTGTGCGACCCTCCCTCCTTCACTCTCTCAGACAGAACATTCCGGACCCTAACCACTCGCTGTGTGACCCTCCCTCCCTCACTCTCTCAGACAGAACATTCCGGACCCTAACCACTCGCTGTCTGCCCCTCCCTCCCCCAGACTCTCAGACAGAACATTCCGGACCCTAACCACTCGCTGTGCGACCCTCCCTCCCTCACTCTCTCAGACGGAACATTCCGGACCCTAACCACTCGCTGTGCGACCCTCCCTCCCTCACTCTCTCAGACAGAACATTCCAGACCCTAACCACTCGCAGTGTGACCCTCCCTCCCCCACACTCTCATACAGAACATTCCGGACCCTAACCACTCGCTGGGTGACGCTCCCTCCCCCAGACTCTCATACAGAACATTCCGGACCCTAACCACTCGTTGTGTGACCCTCCTGATGCACAATCAATAACTCTCGAGACAAGGTGAGTCATAACTAATCGGCTTTAATCAGCTAGAACTGTACCCAGCAGCTTCGATATAGGAAGTGAAGGCTGCTGGGACGGCACCGGTTCTCATACCCCGCCTCTCAGGGCGGAGCTATGTACGTTAGCCAATGGTAGACTCCTAGGTCTAGCCAATGGTCATCCACCTCTCAGGTACTGCAATACCTGGTATTACCACATTCACCCCCTGTTAAAAAGAACCCAGCGGGGTGATGGCCAGTGTTACTGTCGCCGTTTTGCATGGTAGGACCAGGTATGGAGGTACCGTGATGTCGAGGGCAACAGAAAAAGTGTTTATGGTGCAGCAATCAGACGATCGGGTGGCCTGGTCGTCCTTTTGGAGTGTCTGATCTTCGGCGATGATCGTGGTGGGGGCCCCGGCAGTTGTGGCTCCGGGAACGTGGTGTCTTCCTCCCAGGCAGCTTCGTCACCCCTAGGCGGCGCTGTTGGGGCGAAAAGTGGGCAGGGGCGAGGGGCGCCTGTAGGGGGCGTCGGTGCCTGTTCGGCGCTGGGTAGGGGCGGCGGCAGTACTGACCCTCCGGTCAGGTGCTGCGGGGAGGGTGGGGGTGGGGGCAATGGTGCGGGTGTGCATGGGGTTCCGGTGGGCGCCAGGTCCCGAAGGGAGACCGTGTCTTGGCGGCCGTCGGGGAACGCTACGTAGGCGTACTGGGGGTTGGCATGCAGCAGGTGGACCCTCTCGACCAACGGGTCCGACTTGTGCGCCCTCACATGTTTCCACAGCAGGACGGGTCCGGGTGTCGCTAGCCAGGTGGGGAGCGAGGTCCCGGAGGAGGACTTCCTGGGGAAAACATGGAGACGTGCATGAGGTGTCTGGTTTGTGGTAGTACAGAGCAGCGACCGGATGGAGTGAAGGGCCACTGGGAGGACCTCTTGCCAGCGGGAGACTGGGAGATTCCTGGACCGTAGGGCCAGCAGGACGGTCTTCCAGACCGTTCCGTTCTCCCTCTCAACCTGCCCGTTTCCCCGGGGGTTGTAACTGGTCGTCCTGCTGGAGGCGATGCCTTTGCTGAGCAGGAATTGACGCAGTTCGTCGCTTATAAAGGAGGACCTCTTATCACTGTGAATGTATGTGGGGAAACCGAACAGTGTAAAAATACCCTGGAGGGCCTTGATGACGGTCATGTCTGGGTAGGGGATGGCGAATGGGAACCGAGAGTACTCGTCAATCACGTTCAGGAAGTACGTGTTGCGGTCGGTGGAGGGGAGGGGGTCTTTGAAATCCATGCTTAGGCGTTCAAAGGGACGGAAAGCCTTTATCAGATGTGCTCTCTCTGGCCGGTAGAAGTGCGGTTTGCACTCCGCGCAGATTTGGCAGTCCCTGGTGACGGTCCTCACCTCCTCGATGGAGTAGGGTAGGTTGCGGGTCTTGATGAAATGAAAGAAACGAGTGACCCCCGGGTGGCAGAGGTCCTCGTGGAGGGCTCGGAGGCGGTCCACTTGTGCGGTGGCACATGTGCCACGAGACAGGGCATCAGGAGGCTCGTTCAGCTTCCTGGGACGGTACAAGAGCTCGTAATTATAGGTGGAGAGTTCTATCCTCCACCGCAAGATCTTGTCGTTCTTAATCTTGCCCCGCTGTGCATTATCGAACATGAAGGCCACCGACCGTTGGTCCGTGAGGAGAGTGAATCTCTTGCCGGCCAGGTAATGCCTCCAGTGTCGCACAGCCTCTACTATGGCCTGGGCCTCCTTTTCGACCGAGGAATGGCGAATTTCGGAGACATGGAGGGTACGGGAGAAGAAAGCCACGGGCCTGCCCGCCTGGTTGAGGGTGGCCGCCAGAGCTACATCGGACACATCGCTCTCGACCTGGAAGGGGAGGGACTCATCGATGGCGTGCATCGTGGCTTCTGCGATGTCCGCTTTGATGCGGCAGAAGGCCTGGCGGGCCTCCGTCGACAGGGGGAAGGTTGTGGACTGGATCAGGGGTCGAGCCTTTTCGGCGTAATTAGGGATCCATTGTGCTTAATAGCTGAAGAAGCCGAGGCAGCGTTTTAGGGCCTTGGGGCAGTGAGGGAGGGGGAACTCCATGAGGGGGCGCAAGCGTTCAGGGTCGGGGCCTATGACTCCACTTCGCACTACGTAGCCTAGAATGGCTAGCCGGTCGGTGCCGAACACGCATTTATCCTTATTGTAGGTCAGATTAAGGATATTCGCGGTCTGGAGAAATTTTCGGAGGTTGGTGTCGTGGTCCTGCTGGTCATGGCCGCAGATGGTGACGTTATCAAGATACGGGAACGTTTCGCGTAAGCCGTACCGGTCAACCATTCGGTCCATCTCACATTGGAAGACCGAGACCTCGTTCGTGACACCGAAGGGAACCCTTAAAAAGTGATGGAGCCGCCCATCTGCTTCGAAGGCAGTGTACTGGCGATCACCATTACGGAGGGGTAGCTGGTGGTAGGCAGACTTGAGATCCACCGTGGAGAAGACCTTGTATTGCGCAATCCTGTTCACCAGGTCGGCTATACGGGGGAGAGGGTACGCATCCAGCTGCGTAAACCTGTTGATGGTCTGGCTATAGTCGATGACCATCCTATGTTTCTCCCCGGTCTTTACCACCACTACTTGAGCCCTCCAGGGGCTGTTGCTCTCTTCGATGACTCCTTCCTTCAGCAGCCTCTGGACCTCTGACCTGATGAAGGTCCGGTCCTGGGCACTGTACCGTCTGCTCCTGGTGGCGACGGGTTTGCAATCCGGGGTGAGGTTCGCAAACAGGGAAGGCGGGTCGACCTTAAGGATCGCGAGGCCGCAGACAGTAAGGGGAGGTATAGGGCCGCCAAATTTAAAGGTCAGGCTTTGCAGGTGGCACTGGAAATCCAGCCCCAGGAGGGTGGCTGCGCAGAGGTGCGGCAGAACGTACAGGCGGAAATTGTGGAATTCCCTGTCTTGGACAGTGAGGTTCGCTAGGCAGAACCCTTTTATCCCCACTGCGTGTGACCCAGAGGCCAGGGAGATCCGTTGGTTTACGGGATGGGTGACAAGAGAACAGCGCCTTACCGTGTCGGGGTGGACAAAGCTTTCCGTGCTCCCGGAGTCGATCAGGCACGACGTCACGTGGCCATTGATGGCGATCGTTGTAGTGGCTTTCGCTAGAGTCCGGGGCCGACTCTGGTCCAGGGTAACGGAGGCCAGCTGCAGCAAGGGGGAGTTCTGGTCGGGCAGCGTGTAGTTGGCTGTGCTGGGGGCCTGAGGCCCCATCCAAAATGGCGTCAGCCACGGGTCGCACATGGAGTCCGGGGATGCCGAAGATGGCGGCGGCGAGGGACAAAATGGTGGCGCCCACCCATCCAGCGTGGTGGCCGGACCCTAACCACTCGCTGCGTGACCCTCCCTCCCCCAGACTCAGACGGAACATTCCGGACCCTAACCACTCGCTGTGTGACCCCCCCCTCCCTCACTCTCTCAGACGGAACATTCCGGACCCTAACCACACGCCGTATTGAAAGGTTGCCCTCGTGCCTCCATTGCTTCTTTTGCCAATCACCTTAAATCTTCACCCTCTGGTTCCCAATCCTTCCACCATTGGAAAGAGTTTCTCCCTCTTTACTCTGTCCAAACCCCTCTTGACTCTGAACATCTCGATCCAATCTGCTTCTCCCTTCAGGAAGACATGAAGAGCAATGGATTCCGGCCTTTGAATGGTGAGAGACAGAAAACATTCATCTGCAAGAAAGCTGGATTTTCTCAGTGAAGACAAGGTAGACCTTTCTGCCCATCTTCCTCATGTTCCCTCAGGAACGCCCAGTTTCCCCCATCGCCTCTTTCAAGGGCATTCAAAGCATTGAAAACTCTGCAAAATGCTTCCTGACATTAGCTCTGAACTTGACCTGTACGAATGTTTACATGTCGATCCCGGTTTAACAAAATTAACCCAGGTCCCATCATACCCACGTACTTGTATTACTGAAATGTTTTCATTTGACCTATCCTAATAACCATGACCTATCTCTGGAACCTCGCCTCTCTTCCCCACAGCACTCGCAGGGCCCCGGCACACTCGCAGGGCCCCGGCACACTCGCAGGGCCCCGGCACACTCGCAGGGCCCCGGCACACTCGCAGGGCCCCGGCACACTCGCAGGGCCCCGGCACACTCGCAGGGCCCCGGCACACTCGCAGGGCCCCGGCACACTCGCAGGGCCCCGGCACACTCGCAGGGCCCCGGCACACTCGCAGGGCCCCGGCACACTCGCAGGGCCCCGGCACACTCGCAGGGCCCCGGCACACTCGCAGGGCCCCGGCACACTCGCAGGGCCCCGGCACACTCGCAGGGCCCCGGCACACTCGCAGGGCCCCGGCACACTCGCAGGGCCCCGGCACACTCGCAGGGCCCCGGCACACTCGCAGGGCCCCGGCACACTCGCAGTCAGCTTAACCAAGGTTAACCAAGCTTTCTCCACCAACCCATCAGCCTCCAGCCCTGGCTAACTGGGTTTGCAATCCCTGACGTGCCCGGAGCGGTGATGCAGCTGCAGGGACCACCCCCCCACAGCACCACTGTGAACTGCCAAGCCTGTGGGCTTCCATGCCAATCCCTCATCAGACCCCCGCCCCCCTCCCCCCCCCCAAACAGCATGAGCAGGCCCACAGAAGAGGATGAAGTAACTTCCATCTGGGACATATTGGATGAGGGGGTCCACAGCACAAAAGGGAGGGAAGGCCTTTTCTCACCTTTCCATGCTCTTCTGCAGTAGGTACTGAGGCTGTGGGAGGCTGAGCATGTGGCGTGGGCGCGATGGGGGCGGCTGATGCTGCGGTGAGCTCTCCGATGAAGACGAGCGGCTGCCAGCATCGTTGGCTAAAGGGAGCTGCAGAGCTGAAAACAAGGAGAAGCTGCTATTAAAGACCGGAAGGCGAGCAACGCAACCCAAGACCGCTAACCCCAGACCGCTAACCCCAGACCGCTAACCCCAGACCGCTAACCCCAGACCGCTAACCCCAGACCGCTAACCCCAGACCGCTTCGCCACCTCCAGAGCTCCAAATGACCAGAGAGCCTACATGAAACGAAAATGAAAATGAAATGAAAATCGCTTATTGTCACGAGTAGGCTTCAAATGAAGGTACTGTGAAAAGCCCCTAGTCGCCACATTCCGGCACCAGTTAGGGAAGGCTGGAAATGGGGGAGGGACTGGGAGGAAAATGTCAGCCACTTCCCACATCCCGCAGCAGAGGCAGTGTCAGACTGCCCAAGCTAACCTGCTAATCCCCCCTCCCCCCACTCTGATTGGCAGTAGGGCAGGGACGAGGAACTCTCTGACAGGGCTAATATTCCCAGACACAATGGATAAATGGTCAGCTTTGGTCCTTTTAGATTCTAGAAAGCGTCATAGATCGCAGTTATGTAAATGTGGTCACACCCAAGGTGCAGGCAGAGAAATGGGTGACCACCAGAAAGGGCAGGCAGTCAGTGCAGGAATCCCCTGTGGTTGTCCCCCTCTCGAACAGGTATACATACCCCTTTGGATACTGTCGGGGGGGATAGCCTATCAGGGGAAAACAGCAGCAGCCAGAGCAGTGGCACCACGGCTGGCTCTGATGTTCAGAAGGGAGGGTCAAAGCGCAGAAGAGCAATAGTAATAGGGGACTCTATAGTCAGGGGCACAGATAGGCGCTTCTGTGGACGTGAAAGGGACTCCAGGATGGTATGTTGCCTCCCTGGTGCCAGGGTCTAGGATGTCTCCGAACGGGTAGCGGGCATCCTGAAGGGGGAGGACAAACAGGCAGAGGTCGTTGTACATATTGGTACTAACGACATAAGCAGGAAGGGGCATGAGGTCCTGCAGCAGGAGTTCAGGGAGCTAGGCAGAAAGTTAAAAAACAGGACCTCGAGGGTTGTAATCTCGGGATTACTCCCTGTGCCACGTGCCAGTGAGGCTAGAAATAGGAACATAGAGCAGCTAAACACGTGGCTAAACAGCTGGTGTAGGAGGGAGGGTTTCCGTTATCTGGACCACTGGGAGCTCTTCCGGGGCAGGTGTGACCTATATAAGGACGGGTTGCATCTAAACCGGAGAGGCATAAATATCCTGGCCGCGAGGTTTGCTAGTGTCACACGGGAGGGTTTAAACTAGTATGGCAGAGGGGTGGGCACGGGAGCAATAGGTCAGAAGGTGAGAGCATTGAGGGAGAACTAGGGAATAGGGATAGTGGGGCTCTGAGGCAGAGCAGACAGGGAGAAGTTGCTGAACACAGCGGGTCTGGTGGCCTGAAGTGCATATGTTTTAATGCAAGAAGTATTACGGGTAAGGCAGATGAAATTAGAGCTTGGATTAGTACTTGGAACTATGATGTTGTTGCCATTACAGAGACCTGGTTGAGGGAAGGGCAGGATTGGCAGCTAAACGTTCCAGGATTTAAATGTATCAGGCGGGATAGAGGGGGATGTAAAAGAGGCGGCGGAGTTGCGCTACTGGTTCGGGAGAATATCACAGCTGTACTGCGGGAGGACACCTCAGAGGGCAGTGAGGCTATATGGGTAGAGATCAGGAATAAGAAGGGTGCAGTCACAATGTTGGGGGTTTACTACAGGCCCCCCAACAGCCAGCGGGAGATAGAGGAGCAGATAGGTAGACAGATTTTGGAAAATAGTAAAAACAACAGGGTTGTGGTGATGGGAGACTTCAACTTCCCCAATATTGACTGGGACTCACTTAGTGCCAGGGGCGTAGACGGGGCGGAGTTTGTAAGGAGCATCCAGGAGGGCTTCTTAAAACAATATGTAGACAGTCCAACTAGGGAAGGGGCGGTACTGGACCTGGTATTGGGGAATGAGCCCAGCCAGGTGGTAGATGTTTCAGTAGGGGAGCATTTCGGTAACAGTGACCACAATTCAGTAAGTTTTAAAGTACTGGTGGACAAGGATAAGAGTGGTCCGAGGATGAATGTGCTAAATTGGGGGAAGGCTAATTATAACAATATTAGGTGGGAACTGAAGAACATAGATTGGGGGCGGATGTTTGAGGGCAAATCAACATCTGACATGTGGGAGGCTTTCAAGTGTCAGTTGAAAGGAATTCAGGACCGGCATGTTCCTGTGAGGAAGAAGGATAAATACGGCAATTTTCGGGAACCTTGGATAACGAGAGATATTGTAGGCCTCGTCAAAAAGAAAAAGGAGGCATTTGTCAGGGCTAAAAGGCTGGGAACAGACAAAGCCTGCGTGGAATATAAGGAAAGTAGGAAGGAACTTAAGGAGTCAGGAGGGCTAGAAGGGGTCACGAAAAGTCATTGGCAAATAGAGTTAAGGAAAATCCCAAGGCTTTTTACACGTACATAAAAAGCAAGAGGGTAGCCAGGGAAAGGGTTAGCCCACTGAAGGATAGGCAAGGGAATCTATGTGTGGAGCCAGAGGAAATGGGCGAGGTACTAAATGAATACTTTGCATCAGTATTCACCAAAGAGAAGAAATTGGTAGATGTTGAGTCTGGAGAAGGGTGTGTAGATAGCCTGGGTCACATTGAGATCCAAAAAGACGAGGTGTTGGGCGGTTTAAAAAATATTAAGGTAGATAAGTCCCCAGGGCCTGATGGGATCTACCCCAGAATACTGAAGGAGGCTGGAGAGGAAATTGCTGAGGCCTTGACAGAAATCTTTGGATCCTCACTGTCTTCAGGGGATGTCCCGGAGGACTGGAGAATAGCCAATGTTGTTCCTCTGTTTAAGAAGGGTAGCAAAGATAATCCCGGGAACTACAGGCCGGTGAGCCTTACTTCAGTGGTAGGGAAATTACTGGAGAGAATTCTTCGAGACAGGATCTACTCCCATTTGGAAGCAAATGGACGTATTAGTGAGAGGCAGCACGGTTTTGTGAAGGGGAGGTCGTGTCTCACTAACTTGATAGAGTTTTTCGAGGAGGTCACTAAGATGATTGATGCAGGTAGGGCAGTAGATGTTGTCTAAATGGACTTCAGTAAGGCCTTTGACAAGGTCCCTCATGGTAGACTAGTACAAAAGGTGAAGTCACACGGGATCAGGGGTGAGCTGGCAAGGTGGATACAGAACTGGCTAGGTCATAGAAGGCAGAGAGTAGCAATGGAAGGATGCTTTTCTAATTGGACGGCTGTGACTAGTGGTGTTCCACAGGGATCAGTGCTGGGACCTTTGCTCTTTGTAGTATATATAAATGATTTGGAGGAAAATGTAACTGGTCTGATTAGTAAGTTTGCAGACGACACAAAGGTTGGTGGAATTGCAGATAGCGATGAGGACTGTCAGAGGATACAGCAGGATTTAGATTGTTTGGAGACTTGGGCGGAGAGATGGCAGATGGAGTTTAATCCGGACAAATGTGAGGTAATGCATTTTGGAAGGTCTAATGCAGGTAGGGAATATACAGTGAATGGTAGAACCCTCAAGAGTATTGAAAGTCAAAGAGATCTAGGAGTACAGGTCCACAGGTCATTGAAAGGGGCAACACAGGTGGAGAAGGTAGTCAAGAAGGCATACGGCATGCTTGCCTTCATTGGCCGGGGCATTGAGTAGAAGAATTGGCAAGTCATGTTGCAGCTGTATAGTACCTTAGTTAGGCAACACTTGGAGTATAGTGTTCAATTCTGGTCGCCACACTACCAGAAGGATGTGGAGGCTTTAGAGAGGGTGCAGAAGAGATTTACTAGGATGTTGCCTGGTATGGAGGGCATTAGCTATGAGGAGCGATTGAATAAACTCGGTTTGTTCTCACTGGAACGACGGTGATTGAGGGGAGACCTGATAGAGGTCTACAAAATTATGAGGGGCATAGACAGAGTGGATAGTCAGAGGCTTTTCCCCAGGGTAGAGGGGTCAATTACTAGGGGGCATAGGTTTAAGGTGAGAGGGGCAAGGTTTAGAGTAGATGTACAAGGCAAATTGTTTACGCAGAGGGTAGTGGGTGCCTGGAACTCGCTACCGGAGGAGGTGGTGGAAGCAGGGACGATAGTGACATTTAAGGGGCATCTTGACAAATACATGAATAGGATGGGAATAGAAGGATACGGACCCAGGAAGTGTAGAAGATTGTAGTTTAGTCGGGCAGCATGGTCGGCACGGGCTTGGAGGTCCGAAGAGCCTGTTCCTGTGCTGTACATTTCTTTGTTCTTTGTTATTCCCGTCCCTCAGCCTCCAGTCCCGGAGCTGCTGTCAGTGCAGTGCTGTGCTGAACCCTGGCCCACGGAACCATACAGTGTGGGGGATAAACAGTGCGTATGGCAAGCTCTGCCAGCTTCACTCTGGCGGGGGCTGCCGAGGGCCCAAGGGAGGGGCAGCGGAGGGAGGGTCGGCGGAGGGCAAGAGGAAGTGGCCGGTGAGGGAGTGCTCGGCGAGGGCCCGACAGAGGCCCTGCGGAGGGCTTGAGGGAGGGGCGGCAGGGAGGGCACTGGGGAGGGGCAGAGCGCAAAGAGAGGTGAGAGAAGAAGAGGGGGGGGAGAGGGCGAAGGGGGGGGGAGAGGGCGAAGAGGGGGGGGGGAGAGGGCGAAGAAGGGGGGAGGGGACGAAGAACGGGGGAGAGGACGAAGAAGGGGGGAAGAGGGCGTAGGGGGGGAGAGGGCGAAGAAGGGGGAGACGCGAAGGGGGAGACGCGAAGGGGGAGACGCGAAGGGGGAGACGCGAAGGGGGAGACGCGAAAGAGGGGGAGAGGGCAAAGAGGGGGGTAGAGGGCAAAGGGGGGAGAGGGCAAAGGGGGGACAGGGCAAAGGGGGGACAGGGCAAAGGGGGGACAGGGCAAAGGGGGGACAGGGCAAAGGGGGGACAGGGCAAAGGGGGGACAGGGCAAAGGGGGGACAGGGCAAAGGGGGGACAGGGCAAAGGGGGGACAGGGCAAAGGGGGGACAGGGCAAAGGGGGGACAGGGCAAAGGGGGGACAGGGCAAAGGGGGGATAGGGCAAAGGGGGAGGGCAAGGGGGGGAGAGGGTGAAGGGGAGAGGGCAAAGAGGGGGTAGAGGGCAAAGAGGGGGTAGAGGGCAAAGAGGGGGTAGAGGGCAAAGAGGGGGTAGAGGGCAAAGAGGGGGAGAGGGCAAAGAGGGGGAGAGGGCAAAGAGGGGGCGAGGGCAAAGAGGGGGCGAGGGCAAAGAGGGGGCGAGGGCAAAGAGGGGGCGAGGGCAAAGAGGGGGCGAGGGCAAAGAGGGGGCGAGGGCAAAGAGGGGGCGAGGGCAAAGAGGGGGCGAGGGCAAAGAGGGGGCGAGGGCAAAGAGGGGGCGAGGGCAAAGAGGGGGCGAGGGCAAAGAGGGGGCGAGGGCAAAGAGGGGGCGAGGGCAAAGAGGGGGCGAGGGCAAAGAGGGGGCGAGGGCAAAGAGGGGGCGAGGGCAAAGAGGGGGCGAGGGCAAAGAGGTGGCGAGTGCAAAGGGGGGAGGGCAAAGGGGGAGGGCAAAGGGGGGAGGGCAAAGGGGGGAGGGCAAAGGGGGAGGGCAAAGGGGGAGGGCAAAGGGGGGAGGGCAAAGGGGGGAGGGCAAAGGGGGGAGGGCAAAGGGGGGAGGGCAAAGGGGGGAGGGCAAAGGGGGGAGGGCAAAGGGGGGAGGGCAAAGGGGGGAGGGCAAAGGGGGGAGGGCAAAGGGGGGAGGGCAAAGGGGGGAGGGCAAAGGGGGAGGGCAAAGGGGGGAGGGCAAAGGGGGGAGGGCAAAGGGGGGAGGGCAAAGGGGGAGGGCAAAGGGGGAGGGCAAAGGGGGAGGGCAAAGGGGGAGGGCAAAGGGGGAGGGCAAAGGGGGAGGGCAAAGGGGGGAGGGCAAAGGGGGGAGGGCAAAGGGGGGAGGGCAAAGGGGGGAGGGCAAAGGGGGGAGGGCAAAGGGGGGAGGGCAAAGGGGGGAGGGCAAAGGGGGGAGGGCAAAGGGGGGAGGGCAAAGGGGGGAGGGCAAAGGGGGGAGGGCAAAGGGGGGAGGGAGGGAGAAGGGGGGAGAGGGAGATTGGGGGGAGAGGACAAAGAGGGGGAGAGGGCAAAGGGGAGAGGGCAAAGGGGAGAGGGCAAAGGGGAGAGGGCAAAGGGGAGAGGGCAAAGGGGAGAGGGCAAAGGGGGGAGAGGGCAAAGGGGGGAGAGGGCAAAGGGGGGGAGAGGGCAAAGGGGGGGGAAGAGGGCAAAGGGGGAGGGCAAGGGGGGAAGAGGGTAAAGGGGGAGAGAGGGCGAAGAGGGGGGAAGAGGGGGGGAGAGGGGGGAGAGGGGGGGAGAGGGGGAAGAGGGGGGGAGAGGGGGAAGAGGGGGGGAGAGGGCGAAGAGGGGGGAAGAGGGGGAGAGGGGGGAGAGGGGGAAGAGGGCGGAGAGGGCGAAGAGGGGTGAGAGGGCGAAGAGGGCGGAGGGGGGAGAGGGCGAAGAGGGGGGAGAGGGCGAAGAGGGGGGAGAGGGCGAAGAGGGGGGAGAGGGCGAAGAGGGGGAGAGGGCGAAGAGGGGCGAAGAGGGGGGAAGAGGGCGAAGAGGGCGGAGAGGGGGAGAGGGGGAAGAGGGGGGAAGAGGGGGAAGAGGGGGAAGAGGGCGAAGAGGGGGAAGAGGGCGAAGAGGGGGGAGAGGGCGAAGAGGGGTAGAGGGCGAAGAGGGGCAGAGGGCGAAGAGGGGGGAGAGGACGAAGAGGGGGGAGAGGACGAAGTGGGGGGAGAGGGCGAAGAGGGGGGAGAGGACGAAGTGGGCGAAGAGGGGGAGAGGGCGAAGAGGGGGAGAGGGCGAAGAGGGGGAGAGGGCGAAGAGGGGGAGAGGGCGAAGAGGGGGGAGGAGGCGAAAAGGGGGAGAGGGGGGAGAGGGCGAAGAGGGGGGAGAGGGCGAAGAGGGGGGAGAGGACGAAGTGGGGGGAGAGGGCGAAGAGGGGGGAGAGGGCGAAGAGGGGGGAGAGGGCGAAGAGGGGGGAGAGGACGAAGAGGGGGGAGAGGACGAAGAGGGCGGAGAGGACGAAGAGGGCGGAGAGGACGAAGAGGGGGGAGAAGCAAAGAGGGGGGAGAAGCAAAGAGGGGGGAGACGCGAAGAGGGGGGAGAGGTCGAAGTGGGGGGGAGAGGTCGAAGAGGGGGGTGAGGGCGAAGAGGGGGGACAGGGCGAAGAGGGGGGAGAGTGCGAAGAGGGGGGATAGGGCGAAGAGGGCGAGAGGGGGAGGGGGCGAAGGGGGAGAGATGCGAAGGGGAGAGATGCGAAGAGGGGGAGACGCGAAAGGGGGAAGAGGGCGAGGAGGGGGGAATGGGCGAAGAGGGGGGAGAGGGCAAAGAGGGCGAAAAGGAAGGTGAGGGCGAAGAGGGGGGAGAGTGCAAAGAGGGGGGAAGAGGGCGAAAAGGAAGGTGAAGGCGAAGAGGGGGGAGAGGGCAAAGAGGGGGGAGAGGGCAAAGAGGTGGGAAGAGGGCGAAGAGGGGGGAGAGGGCGAAGAGGGGGAGAGGGCGAAGAGGGGGAGAGGGCGAAGAGGGGGAGAGGGCGAAGAGGGGGAGAGGGCGAAGAGGGGGAGAGGGCGAAGAGGGGGAGAGGGCGAAGAGGGGGAGAGGGCGAAGAGGGGGGCGACGCGAAGAAGGGGGGAGGGGCGAAGAGTGGGAGGGGCGAAGAGGGGGAGAGGGCGAATAGGGGGAGAGGGCGAATAGGGGGAGAGGGCGAAGAGGGGGGAGACGCGAAGAAGGGGGGAGGGCGAAGAGGGGGAGAGGGCGAAGAGAGGGAGACGCGAAGAGAGGGAGACGCGAAGAGGGGGGGAGACGCGAAGAGGGGGGGAGAGGCGAAGAGGGGGGGAGAGGCGAAGAGGGGGGAGAGGCGAAGAGGGGGGAGAGGCGAAGAGGGGGGAGAGGCGAAGAGGGGGGAGAGGCGAAGAGGGGGGAGAGGCGAAGAGGGGGGAGAGGCGAAGAGGCGGGAGACGCGAAGAGGCGGGAGACGCGAAGAGGCGGGAGACGCGAAGAGGCGGGGAAGAGGGGGGAGAGGGCGAAGAGGGGGGAGAGGGCGAAGAGGGGGAGAGGGCGAAGAGGGGGGATCAGGCGAATAGGGCGATCGGGCAAAGGGGGGACGTGAAGAGGGGGGAGAGGGCGTAGGGGGAGAGGGCGAAGAGGGGGGAGAGGGCGTAGAGGGGAGAGGGCGGAGACGGCGAAGTGAGGAGAGAGGGCGAAGAGGGGAGAGGGCGAAGAGGGGAGAGGGCGAAGAGGGGGAAGAGGGGGAAGAGGGCGAAGAGGGGGGAGAGGGGGGAGAGGGGGGAGAGGGGGGAGAGGGCGAAGAGGGGGGAGAGGGCGAAGAGGGGGGAGAGGGCGAAGAGGGGGGAGAGGGCGAAGAGGGGGGAGACGTGAAGAGGGGGAGACGCGAAGAGGGGGGAGGCGCGAAGAGGGGGAGGCGCGAAGAGGGGGGAGGCGCGAAGAGGGGGGAGGCGCGAAGAGGGGGGAGGCGCGAAGAGGGGGGAGGCGCGAAGAGGGGGGAGGCGCGAAGAGGGGGGAGGCGCGAAGAGGGGGGAGGCGCGAAGAGGGGGGAGGCGCGAAGAGGGGGGAGGCGCGAAGAGGGGGGAGGCGCGAAGAGGGGGGAGGCGCGAAGAGGGGGGAGGCGCGAAGAGGGGGGAGGCGCGAAGAGGGGGGAGGCGCGAAGAGGGGGGAGGCGCGAAGAGGGGGGAGGCGCGAAGAGGGGGGAGACGCGCAGAGGGGGAGACGCGAAGAGGGGGGAGACGCGAAGAGGGGGAGACGCGAAGAGGGGGGAGGCGCGAAGAGGGGGGAGGCGCGAAGAGGGGGGAGACGCGAAGAGGGGGAGACGCGAAGAGGGGGAGACGCGAAGAGGGGGAGACGCGAAGAGGGGGGAGGCGCGAAGAGGGGGGAGGCGCGAAGAGGGGGGAGGCGCGAAGAGAGGGGAGACGCGAAGAGAGGGGAGACGCGAAGAGGGGGGGAGACGCGAAGAGGGGGGAGACGCGAAGAGGGGGGAGACGCGCAGAGGGGGGAGAGGCGAAGAGGGGGGAGAGGCGAAGAGGGGGGAGAGGCGAAGAGGGGGGAGAGGCGAAGAGGGGGGAGAGGCGAAGAGGGGGGAGACGCGAAGAGGGGGGAGACGCGAAGAGGGGGGAGGCGCGAAGAGGAGGGAGACGCGAAGAGGGGGAGACGCGAAGTGGCGGGAGACGCGAAGAGGCGGGAGACGCGAAGAGGCGGGAGACGCGAAGAGAGGGGGAAGAGGGGGGAGAGGGCGAAGAGGGGGGATCAGGCGAATAGGGCGATCAGGCGAAGGGGTGAAGGGGCAAAGGGGGGACGTGAAGAGGGGGGAGAGGGCGTAGGGGGAGAGGGCGAAGAGGGGGGAGAGGGCGTAGAGGGGAGAGGGCGGAGACGGCGAAGTGAGGAGAGAGGGCGAAGAGGGGAGAGGGCGAAGAGAGGGAGACGCGAAGAGAGGGAGACGCGAAGAGGGGGGGAGACGCGAAGAGGGGGGGAGAGGCGAAGAGGGGGGGAGAGGCGAAGAGGGGGGAGAGGCGAAGAGGGGGGAGAGGCGAAGAGGGGGGAGAGGCGAAGAGGGGGGAGAGGCGAAGAGGGGGGAGAGGCGAAGAGGGGGGAGAGGCGAAGAGGCGGGAGACGCGAAGAGGCGGGAGACGCGAAGAGGCGGGAGACGCGAAGAGGCGGGGAAGAGGGGGGAGAGGGCGAAGAGGGGGGAGAGGGCGAAGAGGGGGAGAGGGCGAAGAGGGGGGATCAGGCGAATAGGGCGATCGGGCAAAGGGGGGACGTGAAGAGGGGGGAGAGGGCGTAGGGGGAGAGGGCGAAGAGGGGGGAGAGGGCGTAGAGGGGAGAGGGCGGAGACGGCGAAGTGAGGAGAGAGGGCGAAGAGGGGAGAGGGCGAAGAGGGGAGAGGGCGAAGAGGGGGAAGAGGGGGAAGAGGGCGAAGAGGGGGGAGAGGGGGGAGAGGGGGGAGAGGGGGGAGAGGGCGAAGAGGGGGGAGAGGGCGAAGAGGGGGGAGAGGGCGAAGAGGGGGGAGAGGGCGAAGAGGGGGGAGACGTGAAGAGGGGGAGACGCGAAGAGGGGGGAGGCGCGAAGAGGGGGAGGCGCGAAGAGGGGGGAGGCGCGAAGAGGGGGGAGGCGCGAAGAGGGGGGAGGCGCGAAGAGGGGGGAGGCGCGAAGAGGGGGGAGGCGCGAAGAGGGGGGAGGCGCGAAGAGGGGGGAGGCGCGAAGAGGGGGGAGGCGCGAAGAGGGGGGAGGCGCGAAGAGGGGGGAGGCGCGAAGAGGGGGGAGGCGCGAAGAGGGGGGAGGCGCGAAGAGGGGGGAGGCGCGAAGAGGGGGGAGGCGCGAAGAGGGGGGAGGCGCGAAGAGGGGGGAGGCGCGAAGAGGGGGGAGACGCGCAGAGGGGGAGACGCGAAGAGGGGGGAGACGCGAAGAGGGGGAGACGCGAAGAGGGGGGAGGCGCGAAGAGGGGGGAGGCGCGAAGAGGGGGGAGACGCGAAGAGGGGGAGACGCGAAGAGGGGGAGACGCGAAGAGGGGGAGACGCGAAGAGGGGGGAGGCGCGAAGAGGGGGGAGGCGCGAAGAGGGGGGAGGCGCGAAGAGAGGGGAGACGCGAAGAGAGGGGAGACGCGAAGAGGGGGGGAGACGCGAAGAGGGGGGAGACGCGAAGAGGGGGGAGACGCGCAGAGGGGGGAGAGGCGAAGAGGGGGGAGAGGCGAAGAGGGGGGAGAGGCGAAGAGGGGGGAGAGGCGAAGAGGGGGGAGAGGCGAAGAGGGGGGAGACGCGAAGAGGGGGGAGACGCGAAGAGGGGGGAGGCGCGAAGAGGAGGGAGACGCGAAGAGGGGGAGACGCGAAGTGGCGGGAGACGCGAAGAGGCGGGAGACGCGAAGAGGCGGGAGACGCGAAGAGAGGGGGAAGAGGGGGGAGAGGGCGAAGAGGGGGGATCAGGCGAATAGGGCGATCAGGCGAAGGGGTGAAGGGGCAAAGGGGGGACGTGAAGAGGGGGGAGAGGGCGTAGGGGGAGAGGGCGAAGAGGGGGGAGAGGGCGTAGAGGGGAGAGGGCGGAGACGGCGAAGTGAGGAGAGAGGGCGAAGAGGGGAGAGGGCGAAGAGGGGGGAGAGGGGGGAGAGGGCGAAGAGGGGGAAGAGGGCGAAGAGGGGGAAGAGGGCGAAGAGGGGGAAGAGGGCGAAGAGGGGGAAGAGGGCGAAGAGGGGGAAGAGGGGGGAGAGGGCGAAGAGGGGGGAGAGGGCGAAGAGGGGGGAGAGGGTGAAGAGGGGGAGAGGGCGTAGGGGGAGAGGGCGAAGAGGGGGAGAGGGCGTAGAGGGGAGAGGGCGTAGAGGGGGAGAGGACGTAGAGGGGGAGAGGGCGTAGGGAGAGGGCGTAGAGGGGGAGAGGGCGTAGAGGGGGAGAGGGCGTAGAGGGGGAGAGGGCGTAGAGGGGGAGAGAGCGTAGAGGGGGAGAGGGCGTAGAGGGGGAGAGGGCGGAGGCGGCGAAGTGAGGGGAGAGGGCGAAGAGGGAGGAGAGGGCGAAGAGGGGAGAGAGGGCGAAGAGGGGAGAGAGGGCGAAGAGGGGGGGAGAGGGCGAAGAGGGGGGAGAGGGCGAAGAGGGGGGAGAGGGCGAAGAGGGGGGAGAGGGCGAAGAGGGGGGAGAGGGCGAAGAGGGGGGAGAGGGCGAAGAGGGGGGAGAGGGCGAAGAGGGGGGAGAGGGCGAAGAGGGGGGAGAGGGCGAAGAGGGGGGAGAGGGCGAAGAGGGGGGAGAGGGCGAAGAGGGGGGAGAGGGCGAAGAGGGGGGAGAGGGCGAAGAGGGGGGAGAGGGCGAAGAGGGGGGAGAGGGCGAAGAGGGGGGAGAGGGCGAAGAGGGGGGAGAGGGCGAAGAGGGGGGAGAGGGCGGAGAGGGGGGAGAGGGCGGAGAGGGGGGAGAGGGCGGAGAGGGGGGAGACGCGAAGAGGGGGGAGACGCGAAGAGGGGGGAGACGCGAAGAGGGGGGAGACGCGAAGAGGGGGGAGACGCGAAGGGGGGGAGACGCGAAGGGGGGGAGACGCGAAGGGGGGGAGACGCGCAGAGGGGGGAGACGCGAAGAGGGGGGAGACGCGAAGAGGGGGGAGACGCGAAGAGGGGGGAGACGCGAAAGAGGGGGGAGACGCGAAAGAGGGGGGAGACGTGAAAGAGGGGGAGGTCAAAGAGGGGGGGGAGGGGGCGAAGAGGGGGGAGAGGGCGAAGAGGGGGGAGAGGGCGAAGAGGGGGAGAGGGCGAAGAGGGCGAAGGGGAGAGGGCGTAGGGGGAGAGGGCGTAGGGGGAGAGGGCGAAGAGGGGGAGAGGGCGTAGAGGGGAGAGGGCGTAGAGGGCGTAGAGGGGGAGAGGGCGTAGAGGGGAGAGGGCGGAGGCGGCGAAGTGAGGGGAGAGGGCGGAGGCGGCGAAGTGAGGGGAGAGGGCGAAGAGAGGGGAGAGGGCGAAGAGAGGGGAGAGGGCGAAGAGGGGGGAGAGGGCGAAGAGTGGGGAGAGGGCGAAGAGGGGGGAGAGAGCGAAGAGGGGGGAGAGGGCGAAGAGGGGGGTGAGGGCGAAGAGGGGGGTGAGGGCGAAGAGGGGGGAGAGGGCGAAGAGGGGGGAGAGGGTGAAGAGGGGGGAGAGGGTGAAGAGGGGGGAGAGGGCGAAGAGGGGGGAGCGGGCGAAGAGGGGGGAAGAGGGCGAAGAGGGGGAGAGGACGAAGAGGGGGAGGGGGTGAAGAAGGGGGAGGGGGTGAAGAAGGGGGAGGGGGTGAAGAAGGGGGAGGGGGTGAAGAAGGGGGAGGGGGTGAAGAAGGGGGAGGGGGTGAAGAAGGGGGAGGGGGTGAAGAAGGGGGAGGGCGTGAAGAAGGGGGAGGGCGTGAAGAAGGGGGAGACGCAAAGTGGGGGGGATACATGAAGGGGGGAGACGCGAAGAGGGGGGAGACGCGAAGAGGGCGAAGAGGGGGGAGCAGGCGAAGGGGGAGGCGTGAAGGGGGAAGAGGGTGAAGAGGGGGCACATGCGAAGATGGAGGAGAGGGGGAGACGCGAAGAGTGGGCGAAGAGTGGGAGACGCGAAGAGGGGGCGAGAGGGCAAAGGGGGGGCGAGAGGGCAAAGAGGGGGGGAAGAGGGCGAAGAGGGGGGGAGACGCAAAGAGGGGGCGAGAGAGGGAAGAGGGGGAGGGGGCGAAGGGGGATGAGACGCGAAGAGGGTGCGAAGAGGGGAGAGAGGACGAAGGGGAGAGGGGGCAATGGGGCAAAGAGGAGACGGGGCAATGGGGCGAAGGGGAGAGGGGGCAATGGGGCTAGAGGGCGAAGGGGAGAGGGGGCAATGGGGGGGAATAGGGTTAAGGGGTGGGAGGCCAAAGAGGGGGGGGGGTGGGCAAAGAGGGGGGAGAGGGCGAAGAGGGGGAGAGGGCGAAGAGGGGGGAGCAGGCGAAGGGGGAGGCGTGAAGGGGGAAGAGGGTGAAGAGGGGGCACGGGCGAAGATGGAGGAGAGGGGGAGACGCGAAGAGTGGGCGAAGAGTGGGAGACGCGAAGAGGGGGCGAGAGGGCAAAGGGGGGGGCGAGAGGGCAAAGGGGGGGCGAGAGGGCAAAGGGGGGGCGAGAGGGCAAAGAGGGGGGGCGAGAGGGCAAAGAGGGGGGGAGACGCAAAGAGGGGGCGAGGGAGGGAAGAGGGGGAGGGGGCGAAGGGGGATGAGACGCGAAGAGGGTGCGAAGAGGGGAGAGAGGACGAAGGGGAGAGGGGGCAATGGGGCAAAGGGGAGACGGGGCAATGGGGCGAGAGGGCGAAGGGGAGAGGGGGCAATGGGGGGGAATAGGGTTAAGGGGGGAGGGCAAAGAGGGGGGAGAGGGCGAAGAGGGGGAGAGGGCGAAGAGGGGGGATCAGGCGAGGGGGGATCAGGCGAAGGGGGAGAGGGCGTAGGGGGAGAGGGCGAAGAGGGGGAGAGGGCGTAGAGGGGAGAGGGCGTAGAGGGGAGAGGGCGTAGAGGGGGAGAGGGCGTAGAGGGGGAGACGGCGTAGAGGGGAGAGGGCGGAGGCGGCGAAGTGAGGGGAGAAGGCGAAGAGGGAGGAGAGGGCGAAGAGGGGAGAGAGGGCGAAGAGAGGGGAGAGGGCGAAGAGAGGGGAGAGGGCGAAGAGGGGGGAGAGGGCGAAGAGGGGGGAGAGGGCGAAGAGGGGGGAGAGGGCGAAGAGGGGGGAGAGGGCGAAGAGGGGGGAGAGGGCGAAGAGGGGGGAGAGGGCGAAGAGGGGAGAGAGGGCGAAGAGGGGGGAGAGGGCGAAGAGGGGGGAGAGGGCGAAGAGGGGGGAGAGGGCGAAGAGGGGGGAGAGGGCGAAGAGGGGGGAGACGCGAAGGTGGGGGAGACGCGAAGAGGGGCAGACGCGAAGAGGGGCAGACGCGAAGAGGGGGAGACGCGAAGAGGGGGAGACGCGAAGAGGGGGAGACGCGAAGAGGGGGAGACGCGAAGAGGGGGGAGACGCAAAGAGGGCGAAGAGGGGGGAGCAGGCGAAGGGGGAGGCGTGAAGGGGGAAGAGGGTGAAGAGGGGGCACGGGCGAAGATGGAGGAGAGGGGGAGACGCGAAGAGTGGGCGAAGAGTGGGAGACGCGAAGAGGGGGCGAGAGGGCAAAGGGGGGGCGAGAGAGCAAAGAGGGGAGAGGGCGGAGGCGGCGAAGTGAGGGGAGAGGGCAAAGAGGGAGGAGAGGGCGAAGAGGGGAGAGAGGGCGAAGAGGGGAGAGAGGGCGAAGAGAGGGGAGAGGGCGGAGAGGGGGGAGAGGGCGAAGAGGGGGGAGAGGGCGAAGAGGGGGGAGAGGGCGAAGAGGGGGGAGAGGGCGAAGAGGGAGGAGAGGGCGAAGAGGGGGGAGAGGGCGAAGAGGGGGGAGAGGGCGAAGAGGTGGGAGAGGGCGAAGAGGGGGGAGAGGGCGAAGAGGGGGGAGAGGGCGAAGAGGGGGGAGAGGGCGAAGAGGGGGGAGAGGGCGAAGAGGGGGGAGAGGGCGAAGAGGGGGGAGAGGGCGAAGAGGGGGGAGAGGGCGAAGAGGGGGGAGAGGGCGAAGATGGGGGTGACGCGAAGATGGGGGTGACGCGAAGAGGGGGAGACGCGAAGAGGGGGATACGCGAAGAGGGGGGAGACGCGAAGAGGGGGGAGACGCGAAGAGGGCGAAGAGGGGGGAGCAGGCGAAGGGAGAGGCGTGAAGCGGGAAGAGGGTGAAGAGGGGGCACGGGCAAAGATGGAGGAGAGGGGGAGACGCGAAGAGTGGGCGAAGAGTGGGAGACGCGAAGAGGGGGCGAGAGGGCAAAGGGGGGGCGAGAGAGCAAAGAGGGGGGGAAGAGGGCGAAGGAGAGAGCAAAGAGGGGGGGAAGAGGGCGAAGAGGGGGGGAGACGCAAAGAGGGGGCGAGAGAGGGAAGAGGGGGAGGGGGCGAAGGGGGATGAGACGCGAAGAGGGTGCGAAGAGGGGAGAGAGGACGAAGGGGAGAGGGGGCAATGGGGCAAGACGGCGAAGGGGAGAGGGGGCAATGGGGTGAAGGGGAGAGGGGGCAATGGGGGGAATAGGGTGAAGGGGTGGGAGGGCAGAGAGGGGGGAAGAGGGCGAAGAGGGGGGAAGAGGGCGAAGAGGGGGGAAGAGGGCGAAGAGGGGGGAAGAGGGCCAAGAGGGGGAGAGGGCCAAGAGGGGGAGAGTGCAAAGAGGGGGAGAGGGCAAAGAGAGGGGAAATGGCAAAGGGGTAAGAGTGCAAAGGGGGGGAGAGAGCGATGGGGGGGGGAAGAGGGCGAAGAGGGGGGAAGAGGGCGAAGAGGGGGGAAGAGGGGGGAAGAGGGCGAAGAGGGGGGAAGAGGGCGAAGAGGGGGGAGAGGGAGAGGGCGAAGAGGGGGGAGAGGGAGAGGGCGAAGAGGGGGGAGAGGGCGAAGAGGGGGGAGAGGGAGAGGGCGAAGAGGGGGGAGAGGGCGAAGAGGGGGGAGAGGGCGAAGAGGGGGGAGAGGGCGAAGAGGGGGGAGAGGGCGAAGAGGGGGGAGAGGGCGAAGAGGGGGGAGAGGGCGAAGAGGGGGGAGAGGGCGAAGAGGGGGGAGAGGGCGAAGAGGGGGGAGAGGGCGAAGAGGGGGGAGAGGGCGAAGAGGGGGGAGAGGGCGAAGAGGGGGGAGAGGGCGAAGAGGGGAGAGAGGGCGAAGAGGGGAGAGAGGGCGAAGAGGGGAGAGAGGGCGAAGAGGGGAGAGAGGGCGAAGAGGGGGGAGAGGGCGAAGAGGGGGGAGAGGGTGAAAAGGGGGAGAGGGCGAAAAGGGGGAGAGGGCGAAAAGGGGGAGAGGGCGAAAGGGGGGAGAGGGCGAAAGGGGGGAGAGGGCGAAGAGGGGGGAGAGGGCGAAGAGGGGGGAGAGGGCGAAGAGGGGGGAGAGGGCGAAGAGGGGGGAGAGGGCGAAGAGGGGGGAGAGGGCGAAGAGGGGGAGAGGGCGAAGAGGGGGGAGAGGGCGAAGAGGGGGGAGAGGGCGAAGAGGGGGGAGAGGGCGAAGAGGGGGGAGAGGGCGAAGAGGGGGAGAGGGCGAAGAGGGGGAGAGGGCGAAGAGGGGGAGAGGGCACAGAGGGGCAGGGGCGAAGAGGGGGAGGGGCGAAGAGGGGGAGGGGCGAAGAGGGAGAGGGGCGAAGAGGGAGAGGGGCGAAGAGGAAGAGGGGGAGGGGCGAAGAGGGGGTGGGGCGAAGAGGGGGTGGGGCGAAGAGGGGGAGGGGCGAAGAGGGGGAGGGGCGAAGAGGGGGAGAGGGCGAAGAGGGGGAGAGGGCGAAGAGGGGGAGAGGGCGAAGAGGGGGAGAGGGCGAAGAGGGGGAGAGGGCGAAGAGGGGGAGAGGGCGAAGAGGGGGAGAGGGCGAAGAGGGGGAGAGGGCGAAGAGGGGGAGAGGGGGAGAGGGCGAAGAGGGGGAGAGGGCGAAGAGGAGGAGAGGGCAAAGGGGGGGAGAGGGCAAAGGGGGGGAGAGGGCGAAGAGGGGGTAGTGGCGAAGAGGGGGTAGTGGCGAAGAGGGGGTAGTGGCGAAGAGGGGGTAGTGGCGAAGAGGGGGTAGTGGCGAAGAGGGGGTAGTGGCGAAGAGGGGGTAGTGGCGAAGAGGGGGTAGTGGCGAAGAGGGGGTAGTGGCGAAGAGGGGGTAGTGGCGAAGAAGGGGTAGTGGCGAAGAGGGGGTAGTGGCGAAGAGGGGGTAGTGGCGAAGAGGGGGGGAGACGAGAAAGGCGGAAGAGGGGCGAGGAGGGGCAAAGAGGGGGGGAACGGGCAAAGAGGGGGGAGACGCAAAAAGGGGGCGAGAGGGCGAAGAGTGGGAGGGGCGAAGAGTGGGAGGGGCGAAGAGTGGGAGGGGCGAAGAGTGGGAGGGGCGAAGAGTGGGAGGGGCGAAGAGTGGGAGGGGCGAAGAGTGGGAGGGGCGAAGAGTGGGAGGGGCGAAGAGTGGGAGGGGCGAAGAGTGGGAGGGGCGAAGAGTGGGAGGGGCGAAGAGTGGGAGGGGCGAAGAGTGGGAGGGGCGAAGGAGTGGGAGGGGCGAAGGAGTGGGAGGGGCGAAGGAGTGGGAGGGGCGAAGGAGTGGGAGGGGCGAAGGAGTGGGAGGGGCGAAGGAGTGGGAGGGGCGAAGACTGGGAGACCTGAAGGCGAAGAGCGGGGATCAGGCGAAGAGCGGGGATCAGGCGAAGAGCGGGGATCAGGCGAAGAGCGGGGATCAGGCGAAGAGCGGGGATCAGGCGAAGAGCGGGGATCAGGCGAAGAGGGGGAAGAGAGCGAAGAGGGTGAAAAGGGCGAAGTGGGTGGACCGGGCGAAGTGGGTGGACCAGGCGAGAGGTGGGATCAGGCGAAGAGGGGGAAGAGGGTGAAAAGGCCGAAGTGGGGGGATCAGGCGAAGAGGGGGGAAGAGGGCGAAGAGGGGGGAAGAGGGCGAAGAGGGGGGAAGAGGGCGAAGAGGGGGGAAGAGGGGGGAAGAGGACGAAGAGGGGGGAAGAGGACGAAGAGGGGGGCGAAGAGGGGGGCGAAGAGGGGGGCGAAGAGGGGGGCGAAGAGGGGGGCGAAGAGGGGGGGAGGGGGCGAAGAGGGGGGAGGGGGCGAAGAGGGGGGAGGGGGCGAAGAGGGGGGAGGGGGCGAAGAGGGGGGAGGGGGCGAAGAGGGGGGAGAGGGCGAAGGGGGGGGAGAGGGCGAAGGGGGGGAGAGGGCGAAGGGGGGGAGAGGGCGAAGGGGGGGAGAGGGCGAAGGGGGGGAGAGGGCGAAGGGGGGGGGAGAGGGCGAAGGGGGGGGGAGAGGGCGAAGGGGGGGGAGAGGGCGAAGGGGGGGGAGAGGGCGAAGGGGGGGGGGGAGAGGGCGAAGGGGGGGAGAGGGTGAAGGGGGGGAGAGGGCGAAGGGGGGGAGAGGGCGAAGGGGGGGAGAGGGCGAAGGGGGGGAGAGGGCGAAGGGGGGGAGAGGGCGAAGGGGGGGAAGAGGGCGAAGGGGGGGAGAGGGCAAAGAGGGGTAGAGGGCAAAGAGGGGGAGAGGGCAAAGAGGGGGAGAGGGCAAAGAGGGGGAGAGGGCGAAGAGGGGGTGGTGGCGATGAGGGGGGTAGTGGTGAAGAAGGGGTAGTGGCGAAGAAGGGGTAGTGGCGAAGAGGGGGTAGTGCGAAGAGGGGGTAGTGGCGAAGAGGGGGTAGTGGCGAAGAGGGGGGAGACGTGAAAGGGGGACGAGGGCGAAGAGGGGCGAGGAGGGGCAAAGAGGGGGGAACGGGCAAAGAGGGGGGAGACGCAAAGAGGGGGCGAGAGGGCGAAGAGGGGAGGGGGCGAAGAGTGGGAGGGGCGAAGAGTGGGAGGGGCGAAGAGTGGGAGGGGCGAAGAGTGGGAGGGGCGAAGAGTTGGAGGGGCGAAGAGTGGGAGGGGCGAAGAGTGGGAGGGGCGAAGTGGGAGGAGCGAAGAGTGGGAGGAGCGAAGAGTGGGAGGAGCGAAGAGTGGGAGGAGCGAAGAGTGGGAGGAGCGAAGAGTGGGAGGGGCGAAGGGGAAGAGGGGGGGATAGGCGAAGAGAGGGGAAGAGAGCGAAGAGCGGCGATCAGGCGAAGAGGGGCGATCAGGCGAAGAGGGGGAAGAGAGCGAAGAGGGTGAAAAGGGCGAAGAGCGGGGATCAGGCGAAGAGCGGGTATCAGGCGAAGAGCGGGGATCAGGCGAAGAGCGGGGATCAGGCGAAGAGGGGGAAGAGAGCGAAGAGGGTGAAAAGGGCGAAGTGGGTGGACCGGGGCGAAGTGGGTGGACCAGGCGAGAGGTGGGATCAGGCGAAGAGGGGGGAAGAGGGTGAAAAGGCCGAAGTGGGGGGGATCAGGCGAAGAGGGGGGGAAGAGGGCGAAGAGGGGGGAAGAGGGCGAAGAGGGGGGAAGAGGGCGAAGAGGGGGGAAGAGGGCGAAGAGGGGGGGAAGAGGACGAAGAGGGGGGAAGAGGACGAAGAGGGGGGCGAAGAGGACGAAGAGGGGGGCCAAGAGGGGGGAGGGGGCGAAGAGGGGGGAGGGGGGCGAAGAGGGGGGAGGGGGCGAAGAGGGGGGAGGGGCGAAGAGGGGGAGGGGCGAAGAGGGGGAGGGGGCGAAGAGGGGGAGGGGCGAAGAGTTGGAGGGGCGAAGAGTGGGAGGGGCGAAGAGTGGGAGGGGCGAAGAGTGGGAGGTGGTGAAGAGTGGGAGGGGTGAAGAGTGGGAGGGGCGAAGAGTTGGAGGGGCGAAGAGTGGGAGGGGCGAAGAGTGGGAGGGGGCGAAGAGTGGGAGGGGCGAAGAGTGGGAGGGGCGAAGAGTGGGAGGGGCGAAGAGTGGGAGGGGCGAAGAGTGGGAGGGGCGAAGAGTGAGAGGGGCGAAGAGTGGGAGGAGCGAAGAGTGGGAGGAGCGAAGAGTGGGAGGAGCGAAGAGTGGGAGGAGCGAAGAGTGGGAGGAGCGAAGAGTGGAGGAGCGAAGAGTGGGAGGGGCGAAGGGGAAGAGGGGTGGGAACAGGCGAAGAGAGGGGAAGAGAGCGAAGAGCGAAGAGCGGGGATCAGGCGAAGAGGGGCGATCAGGCGAAGAGGGGGAAGAGAGCGAAGAGGGTGAAAAGGGCGAAGAGCGGGGATCAGGCGAAGAGCGGGGATCAGGCGAAGAGCGGGGATCAGGCGAAGAGCGGGGATCAGGCGAAGAGCGGGGATCAGGCGAAGAGCGGGGATCAGGCGAAGAGCGGGGATCAGGCGAAGAGGGGGAAGAGAGCGAAGAGGGTGAAAAGGGCGAAGTGGGTGGACCGGGCGAAGTGGGTGGACCAGGCGAGAGGTGGGATCAGGCGAAGAGGGGGAAGAGGGTGAAAAGGCCGAAGTGGGGGGATCAGGCGAAGAGGGGGGAAGAGGGCGAAGAGGGGGGAAGAGGGCGAAGAGGGGGGAAGAGGGGGAAGAGGGCAAAGAGGGGGGAAGAGGAACGAAGAGGGGGGCGAAGAGGGGGGGAGGGGGCGAAGAGGGGGGAGGGGGGCGAAGAGGGGGGAGGGGGCGAAGAGGGGGGAGGGGGCGAAGAGGGGGGAGGGGGCGAAGAGGGGGGAGGGGGCGAAGAGGGGGGAGGGGGCGAAGAGGGGGGAGGGGCGAAGAGGGGGAGGGGCGAAGAGGGGGAGGGGCGCAGAGGGGGGGGGGAGGGGGAGGGCGAAGAGGGGGAGGGCGAAGAGGGGGGAGGACGAAGAGGGGGGAGGGACGAAGAGGGGGGAGGGACGAAGAGGGGGGAGGGACGAAGAGAGGGGAGGGACGAAGAGAGGGGAGGGACGAAGAGGGGGGAGGGACGAAGAGGGGGGAGGGACGAAGAGGGAGGAGGGACGAAGAGGGAGGAGGGGGCGAAGAGGGTGAGAGGGCGAAGAGGGGGGAGAGGGCGAAGAGGGGGGAGAGGGCAAAGAGGGGGGGAGAGGGAGAAGGGGGGAGAGGGCGAAGGGGGGAGAGGGCGAAGGGGGGAGAGAGGGCGAAGGGGGGAGAGGGCAAAGGGGGGAGAGGGCAAAGGGGGGAGAGGGCGAAGGGGGGAGAGGGCGAAGGGGGAAGAGGGCGAAGGGGGGGAGAGGGCGAAGGGGGGAGAGGGCGAAGGGGGGGAGAGGGCGAAGGGGGGAGAGGGCGATTGGGGGGTGGGCTAAGGGGGGGGAGAGGGCGAAGGGGGGGGAGAGGGCGAAGGGGGGGGAGAGGGCGAAGGGGGGGAGGGCGAAGGGCGAAGGGGGGGAGAGGGCGAAGGGGGGGGGAGAGGGCGAAGGGAGGGAGAGGGCGAAGGGGGGGGAGAGGGCGAAGGGGAGAGAGGGCGAAGGGGGGGGAGAGGGCGAAGGGGGGAGAGGGCAATGGGGGGGAGAGGGCGATGGGGGGGGTGAGGGCGAAGGGGGAGGGGAGAGGGCGAAGGGGGGGGTGAGGGCGAAGGGGGAGGGGAGAGGGCGAAGGGGGGGGAAGGGGGCGAAGGGGGAGGGGAGAGGGCGAAGGGGGGGAAGGGGGCGAAGGGGAGGGGAGAGGGCGAAGGGGGGGGAAGGGGGCGAAGGGGGGGGAAGAGGGCGAAGGGGGGAGAAGAGGGCGAGGGGGGGGAAGAGGGCGAGGGGGGGGGAAGAGGGCGAGGGGGGGAAGAGGGCGAAGGGGGGGGAAGAAGGGCGAAGGGGGGGAAGAGGGCGAAGGGGGGAAGAGGGCGAAGGGGGGAAGAGGGCGAAGGGGGGGGAAGAGGGTGAAGGGGGGAAGAGGGCGAATGTCGCGAGGATGGGAATGACGGGAGGACTGGACTGTCGGGAGGTTGGGACTGATGGGGGGATGGGAATGTTGGGAGGATGGAAAGGATGGGAATGTCGGGATGATGGGAATGACGGGAGAACGGGTATGTCAGGAGGACAGGAATGTCGGGAGAACGGGAATGACGGGAAGATGGGAATGTCGGGAGGATGGGAATGATGGAAAGGTGGGAATGTCGGGATGATGGAAATGTCGGGCGGGGGGGGAATGACGGAAGGGTGGGAATGTCAGGATGATAGGAAAGACGGGAGGATGGGAATGACGGGAGGATGGGGAGTGACGGGAGTATGGGAATATCGGGAGGAATGGGAAATGTCGGGATTATGGAATGTCGGGATTTGGGAATGTCGGGCGGGTGGGAATGACGGGAGGATGGATGTCGGGTGGGTGGGAATGTCGGGTGGGTTGGGAATGTCGGGTGGGTGGGAATGATGGGCGGATGGGAATGAGTGGAGGATGGGAATGTCGGGAGGATGGGAATGTCGTGAGGACGGGAATGATGGGAGGATGGGAATGTCAGCAGAATGGGAATATCAGGAGAATGGGAAATATCAGGAGAATGGGAATGATGGGGGGATGGGAATGTCAGGAGGATGGGAATGTCGGGTGGATGGGAATGTTGGGCGGATGGGAATGACGGGAGTATGGGAATGACGGGAGGACGGGAATGTCCGGGAGGACAGGAATGTCGGGAGGATGGGAATGTCGGGAGGATGGGAATGATGGGAATGTCGGGAGGATGGGAATATCCGGCGGATGGGAATGATGGGAATGTTGGGAGGATGGGAATGTCGGGAGGATGGGAATGTCGGAAGGACGGGAATGTCGGGAGGATGGGAATAACGGGAGGATGGTAATGTCGGGAGGATGGGAATGTCGGGAGGATGGATTGACGGGAGGAATGGGAATGTCGGGAGGACAGGAATGACGGGAGGATGGGAATGTCATGCGGATGTGGAATGTCATGCGGATGGGAATGTCATGCGGATGGGAGTGACCGGAGGACGGGAATGTCGGGAGGACGGAATGTCGGGCGGACGGTAATATCGGGAATGGGAACGCATGCTGGCATATTAAACTGCCAAATTCTGTGTAATTTGTTTGTCTCGGTACAATGCTCTTTCGGGGGCTTCTTTCCCTCAGGTCGGTCAGCAAGTGGCCCAAATTAGCACCAGCTTTGCCCCACATACTGTGACAGACCTCCCATAAATGTGGCACTGTTTGCAATTCACAAGAGCTACTGGATGGGGATGACCGTAGCAGTGAGAAGATTGAAGTAATCTTCCAAAATAGAGCACATACAAACCAGGACAAGTCTTCAGCAATGTCCTCCCTACATTGTAAAATCTGAAAAGGTTACACTCGCTGGAAACAAAGCTGGGCAAATTTATGAGTCGCTTTACTATCTTCTCGCAGTAGTGAATGTTCTGAGTGGTCACATGGGTTCTCTCACTCTCCGGATTCAGACTGGCAAACACACTCATCTTGGCCGGTTAGTGCAGGCCCAGCGCTTTCGCCCACTGCATCCTCGGCGGTGAAAAGACTTCACAGACCAAGGCCGCAACAGCCGATCAGTCAGATGGTGCAAGATGTTCAGGAACAGAGAGGGTCATGGATAGATAATGGAAGGAAAATATTGCATTCCTATCGCATCTTTCGCAACCGTACGATAACCGTACAGCCAATTGAGTACTTTGGAAAAAAAGACCAGTAGTCACAGTCATACAGCAAGCTCCCGCAAACAGCCATGTGACCAGCTGTCTCAGTGGTACTGGCTGAGGGATCAATGTTACATCAGGGGGCCAGGGGAGAGACGCTTCTCCCAATAACGTCACGGGACATCCAGCCAAGATGGCGGATGAGGCCTCGGTGCAATGTTTCCTCGGCGGTCGCGAAGCTAGATGGGGGCTCGGGAAAGCGTCACACTGACTGGTCGCTCCCACCAACAGGGGCGTTTTCTTCCTCAGCTTACTGCATCTAGAAAACAGAAGATCCGCTCATAAATTTGCACAGGTACATTTCTTTGCATTGTGAGGAGGCGAGGGGGGGGGGGGGGGGGAACAGTGCCATTCTATCTGTGTCATGCTACAGGAGAGATTTCCAACACTGCATGCCAATCATGCACAACAGCCATTTCAGGAAGAACGGCAAGGAGCATGCATCAGCCAGAGGCCTGTCTCGCCAGTGTATGCTTGAGGAGTGAGTAAAACAATACTATCAGCATCATGAGTAGGAGGAGGAGACAGGGAGAGAGAGAGAGAGGGAGAGGCAGACAGAGACAGAGAGAGAGAGATGGAGAGAGAGAGAGAGAGAGAGAGGGAGACAGAGAGATAGAGAGAGGGAGAGAGGCAGACAGAGAGAGATGGAGAGAGAAAGAGGGAGAGAGAGAGAGAGAGAAAGAGAGAGGGAGAGAGAGAGAGAGAGAGAGAGAGAGAGAGGGAGGGGGGAGAGAGGCAGACAGAGACAGAGGGAGATGGAGAGAGAGGGAGAGAGAGAGAGAGAGAGAGAGAAAGAGAGAGGGAGAGAGAGAGGCAGACAGAGACAGCGAGATAGAGATGGAGAAAGAGAAAGGGAGAGAGAGGGAGAGAGAGGGGGGAGAGGGAGGGAGAGGGAGGGAGAGAGAGACGGGGGAGAGGGAGAGAGGGTGAGAGAGAGAAGCAGACAGAGACAGAGAGATAGAGATGGAGAGAGAGAAAGGCAGAAAAAGGGAGAGAGAGGGAGAGGGAGGGAGAGGGAGGGAGAGAGAGGGAGGGAGAGGGAGGGAGAGGGAGGGAGGGAGAGGGAGGGAGAGGGAGGGAGGGAGAGGGAGAGAGAGGGAGAGAGAGAGAGAGAGAGGCAGACAGAGACAGAGAGATAGAGAGAGATGGAGAGAGAGAGAGGGAGAGAGAGAGAGGGAGAGAGAGAGAGGGAGGAAGAGGGGGGGAGAGAGGGGGGAGAGAGGGGGGGAGAGAGGGGGGAGAGGGGGAGAGAGGGGGAGAGAGGGGGAGAGAGGGGGAGAGAGGGGGAGAGAGGGGGAGAGAGAAAGAGTAATCATAACAAGGAAGAAGGTGAATGGAAGAAAGGAACGATGAGAGTGCGAGAGAGACAAGAGAGGGAGTGAGAGAGGTAGAGAGAAACCGAGGGAGAGAGAGAGACAAAAAGAAAGAAAGAGTAATCATAACAGGAAGAAGGTGAATGGAACAATGAGAGAGAGTGCGAGAGAGAGAGTGCAAGAGAGACAGAGAGGGAGAGAGAGAGAGTGCGAGTGAGAGAGAGAGGGGGAGAGAGAGTGCGAGAGAGTCAGAGAGGGAGAGAGAGAGACAGACAGGGAGTGAGAGAGGTAGAGAGAGACAGACAGAAAGAGAGAAAGAGTAATCATAACAGGAAGAAGGTGAATGAAAGAT